>NW_008344412.1:2026953-2040007 GCF_000622305.1 Nannospalax galili | reverse complement strand
TAATATGATGGTTTGGGATGTTCAGTGTGATATACACACACAGATCTATCAACAAATTAAAAAACATGTATTATATTTGTGGAGGAAGCATGGAAATTTACATCATGCTAATTTAGTAGAGGTGATAAACATTACCATTGAAATCTACCTGATGACTTTTAAACATACACAGGCGCCAAGGATCCAAGTGCAACTGATTATGACTAGTTATAATCAGATACGTACAGATTAGAGATGCATGCACCAACATCTCAGTGTTAGTAGCAAAAACAATGAGTCTTTCTGCAAGGAACAATATATTCCAAAATGAAATGGAGATCTTTTTTAAAGGTTAAAAACTCATTCAATTTTATGTCTTACAGGGCTTATACTGAGTTCAATATTGTATAGCTGTATTAATTCAACTGTGAACCCAGAAACTTGCAGCTACTTGTGAAAACACTCTTGCTCTGGAGTGTGTCACTGAATATGTTAAAGCTGTAATGAAATGCTTCTTCTAATCATGTAGTTATTAAAAATAAAAAGTAAGTGATTGAAAAGAGATATGA
The DNA here is from genome assembly GCF_000622305.1 of Nannospalax galili. Classification (NCBI taxonomy): domain Eukaryota; kingdom Metazoa; phylum Chordata; class Mammalia; order Rodentia; family Spalacidae; genus Nannospalax; species Nannospalax galili. Next base: position 2,039,459 of record NW_008344412.1, on the reverse strand, counting down.
AAGAAAATAATAAAATATTTTCCATATTCTTTTAACTTTATACACTATAAAGTACATGTTCATCAAAATTTTTAGGTTCACAGTTGAATTAATACAGTTATACAATATTGAACTCAGTATAAACCCTGTAAGACATAAAATTGAATGAGTTTTTAACCTTTAAAGATCTCTATTTCATTTTAAAATACACTGTTTCCTACATTTTTAATGCTACTAATGCTTAGATGTTTGCACATGTGCCTTAATCTCTGTGTATCTGATTATTACTAGTCACAGTTGGTTACACTTGGATCCTTGGCACCTGAGTATGGATATAATGTCCTCAGGTAGATTTCAGAGGTAATGTTTATCACCTCTACTAGTTAACATGAAGTAAATTTTTATGCTTCCTCTTCGCGTTTTATTTTTTCTTTTTAATTTGTTTGTTTGTGTGTGTTTGTGTGTGTGTTCGTATCTCATATAGACTATCGCACACAATCTTATTCATCTATATATCCATTTCCCAAATGGCACCCTCCCATAGCCTCCTCCTCTCCGGAGCTCATATACTCTTTCACTCCTGTTACTGTTCAGTGTGTTGTCGACGCCCCCAGCCATTCTCCAGTGCTTGTCCATCCGCTGAATCTAGTCAGCCTACCTAGAGATCCTTGTTTTAGGAAGGTCAGCTGTTCCTCATCTAGCAGCAATCAGTTGTCAATATTCCTTTAGATAAGATTGGGGTCGACAGCAGAGAATCTTTAGAAGCTTCAGATAATTAAATAGAAGCGAGTATGAAAAGTGTAGAAATCTTTTAATGTACTCTATTTTTTAAATCCATTTTAGACAAATTATTTTATTATTGTATGTGTTTATCTGTGTTTTGGTCATGGCAGAGTAACTTTATTGTTTCTCTTGAATCTTGCATTCTCTTTAATGTAATATAAGTTTAAACAAAATTATGAATGTTTGCAATGATGGATAATCTAAGTATTGAGTGGATTATTAACACAGTATATTAGTATACTAGAACACCATGCTCTACCTTTTAAAAGCACATATCTTATCTAATAACATTTTTGTATTTACATGAGGTCAATGATCACCCTTTCCTCTTCTATCTTTGTCTTTTATCCTCATTTTACCCTTGTTTGTTGTGTTGAAGAAAATACACTTTACTAGCTAAGAATGGAATTTTGTTACACGGATAGCACACAATCAATAATTTGGCTTAAATGCCCAAGTATGCCAGAGAGATGTTTCCATATTCTGTATGTATAGAGAATCAAATAACCTTCTTGCCTGTGTGGGAATATATATATATATTTGCTGGACTAGGGTACTGGCGATCCTACCTGGCCTTGTGTATGCTAGGGAATTGCTCTATCGTTGAGCAACGTTACCTGCGCTTTTATGTTCTTATTTTGAGTCAAGGCCTTGCTATGTAGCCCAGGCTTGCTTTGAACTCATGCTTCCCCTGTCTGAGCCTCCTGAATAGCCAGGGTAGGAGAATTACGAATTCACATAAGAGCAGGGAGTGCAGTGTGACAGAGGCATCATTGGAAATGAGAGGGCTGAGGGATGACTTCTCCGGTGTGCACACACACAGTCCAGCTTCATATTCTCTATTTCAAGTGGTGTTTGCACTCAGTCATTTGCAAGGAAACATGGCTCTTAAAGACTATGTGGAAATGGATTTGTTCAGGGAAGACTTGTCTCTTACAGGAAGAATTTCCTAGTGTCATACTGAAATTTGGGGGACGTTGATCACAGGATCACTTTGCAAAACTTTTCCATCCAGACTCCAAAATTAAAACTATTCCATTGAGAATACAGAGAATAGTGTAGGTCATGTTACATTAAACCTGGTTGGACTTTGGAAAATGAAATGCCCTATTTTTATGCATTGCTAATATAAACAAGCTTGTGACTGCTTTCTGAAAATTGTAGGCAACGTCACAGTGTATAGCTTCTAGTGCATTTAGATGAGCACTCTGTTTTTAGAATCGTTCAGAGAAAAGGGCATCATTTAATTTATGGTTTTGCATCTGTAAGAAAGAGACGGTTTATGTTTCATAGCTGTTTTCATTTTAGCTTTATTAAATTTCCCTTGGCAAGTATTGGTATTCCCATTTTGAAAAGAATGGAGCTGGCACCCAGGTTAAAGAGCTTGGGCTTCATTATGGAGATAACAGGACTAGAATTTGAACCCAGGTCTCTTAACTCCAAAGCCCTTTCTAATATTTCACCTTTCCTCCTTAATAGAACTCATAGTTGCAATGTCATTTTTAATTTCTGTTTCTCTGTCACTGAACATTTCCTTCTTGTTGTCTGAAATACTAAGTGAATTAAAAATCTGCATATCTGTGCTTTAGGAAAACTCAGCTTACTTGTTTAGGTCACTTACACACCTAGACCCTTGTTCCTCCATAATAAAGGTTAAAAAAGAGACAGAGGAGTTATGCTTTCCAGTGACTCATATCACCCTGTAGACAATTGGCAGAGGAGAGGGGCAGCTGCCACACTCTTCAGATATCTCTCTATTTAAAGTTCAAAGAGGTGCTGGATAACAATAAGAAAGAGAGACGTGTAGCCCTGACTAAGCCACTCAACAACAGGAATAATGGCAGAAAAAGGTAAGCTAGGAGACATCAGGTTCTCTTGGCAAAAACAGCTTCCACACTGGTTTATTCTTTTTCTTGGCATTTTAATTCTTAAGAATGTGAGATCCTTGCTAAAGAATCATCAGCTTCATATTTTAGTATGGCTGTAAAACAGGCATTAGATATGCAGTTTGTGGACCATGCCTTTAAGTTACGGATAACTTTGAAATAATTAGTGAAGCAGATTAATTTCATTGGTGCTCTTTTTGAAAGATGAGTTATAAACCAGTTATCTCCGAGTGTTGTACTGGATTTGAGATCTTGGGGGTTGTTGGACCAGAAGTAAGGACAGAAGGGTTCTGTGTGAGATCTGCTGAATGACCATGTGAATTTGGAGAAATCTCCCCATTTCTCAAAGTCATGACTGTCAAATGAGAATATTGAACTTAGTCATCTTTGACATGTTCCATAGCTAAATATTTTTTAATGTTTAAACATTTAAAAGTTAATGTCTGTATAAAATAATTGGCTCCCGTATGACAGAATTGACTGAATATATCTTTGTCTGAGAAGCAATTTTAAATACCCAGGAGTTTTTGCTTTCAATCATGACAACAACTTTGTGAGACATGCATGTTATCATTCCCATCTTACAGTTAAGGACATTGAAACATAGCAAAGGTTAATATGTGTCCACAATCACCAGGGAGCGGTGGCACCGGGCCTTGGATCTGGGCCGTGTTGCTTTGTAGTGCAGTGCCCTTAAGAACACTTCCAGCTGTAACCACCTTCGTATGCTCAGAACTGGACAAACAGTGAGCACTTTGAAATTGCTCTTTGCTTTTAAAGAGAAGTTTTGTTTTGGGGTTTTTATTTTATTTTATTTTTATTTTTTGGTCTTTTTGAGACAGGGTCTCCCTGGAGCCTGGAACTCACTATGTAGACCAGGCTGGCCTTGAACTCACAAAGATCTGCCTGCCTCTGCCTCCCAAGTGCTGGGATTAAAGGCGTGTGCCACCACGCCCGGCGAGAAGTTTTGTTTTCATTTGTTCTGTTAACATAAACACTGTATAAAATGTTGGCTTTCATGCATTACTATTTCCAAATGACATTTCAGATTATGGTAGAATTAAAAATATTAGTGTTAAAAGAACATCAGTGCAGTTATTTTTGGTAAAATGCACAGCCAGCTGAATTGTTTTATAAGGCATAGCAAGTAATGGGATATTTACATTTAGAGCTTAATGATATGTAAATTTTATTAAAATAGGTGATGAAATTGTATTAAAATATGCTTGCCTAAAACAGTTATATTCAATTGAAATACGAGTATTAATTTTCAAGTTGTTTTAAATTGACAGAGATACTGTGCCACTTACATGAACAGTTTAAAAAATTACTGTCATGTAATTTCAGTCTAATAGCACCTCAATTCATAAAAAAATCTTTCTTCCAAATGAGACTAAAGTGTGTCTTACAATGTTTGTTTTACACTTAAGGCAATAGCTCATGGCAGGTAAGGAGAAGATTTTTTTTTTCTTTAGTGCTTAATGCCTTGTTCAAGGTCACAGTGAGACGGAGAAGCAAGGAAAACCCATTTGTCAAGAATGATTTCAACATTTTCTGGAAAAGACTGAAAGTATGAAAATTCATTTAAACTTCAGAAAGTTTGCTATTATGAAAGTGTCTTCTAATTTTAGAAGTACCTCATCTCCCGATGACTTTAATAGCTTCAAAAACCCTTCACATTTTAAAGTGATGGAAATTGTAGTAGGAATACAATTGCTAAAAACATGCATTCTCCTCCTTAGCTCATATCATATGGTCTAATTGTGGTTTTCAATTAAGAATATGTTTTGGTATTTAACACAGATGACTGTATGTGCTGTGTTTGGGTTGAATCTTTTGTGTGAGGTGTTTGTATATGTGTTTACTTGAAAGAACAAGATTGAGAAATAAGTATTACAAAAAGCTATTTGTGTAAATTGCCTTTTACAGATCAGGAGACAAATAGGATGTGTAGGAAAAATGAGGTATACAAGTATGTTGTATTGTTATTTCCATAGATTCAAGTTCAGTGCTGGTTGTGACAGTGAACAAGTTTAAAGAAATAAAATCTCTTTTTTTCCTTTGAGAATGATTATGTAAGGTATGATGTTTTCATTTTTCTGTGAAATTTAAGATTAAAGTCAGTTATTGAGAGCAAGAATAATTCCCAAAACAATTTCCTGTGTTATGATTGACTTAGCTTATCAGGAATGACCTCACAGTTAGATTGGATTGTTGTTATGTAAGCAGTTGCTTTACCGATTATTGCATAAATGCATGGATATGTACTGTATGCACTAAACATAGGCACTGCGGTTAAAGTTTACAAAGCTTTGCTTACATAATATCATCTGATTCTGAAAACAGCCCGAGGAAGTAGATATCACAAGTTTTGTTACTTGTATTTTATAATAGGAATCTTCAAGTTTAGAATTGCACAAGGTTGCACATAATCATGAAAGGATGACCTGTGGTTTGAACCTGGGACTTCTAGTCCAAATATTCAGGGTTTATAATAGAATTGCAATGTGTCCACTGTAGAAAACAGAAGATAATTATGTGTGAGTTGGATTAGAGATTTCGTTTTTTGATTCATATGGTTTAATACCAAAATGATCTGCCTAATCCGTTTTTGTTTTTAAGCAGAGTCCACCCTATCACGTCTTACCGTTCCTATTCTTCTCCTGATTGGATGGATTGTTGGCTGCATCATAGTGATTTATGTTGTCTTCTCTTAGAAAAGTAAGAGCTCTGATAATGACTATGTTTATTCATCACATAAACTGCTCTGAAAATTATCCTTTATGTTTTACTAATGAAATATTTTGTCATTCAGGTGAGAAGACTTCAGATTGACACCATTTAGAAGAACTAAGAAAAACACAAACATGATCGATTATTAAAAGTGTCTCATGTTAAAGAGATGGAATGTTTTATATCATTTTGTACAGTTGGATTATAAGTTAGAGATTTGGTTTGTATAAGAATCTCTTTAGGGGCTGGAAAAATGACTCAGCAGTTAAGAGCACTGGTTGCTCTTGCAAAGGACCCGGGTTCGATTCCCGGCACCCAAATGGTGGTTAACAGCTGTTTGTTACTCCAGTTTCAGAGGAATCCATCCTCTCTGACTTCCATGTGCTTTGCATGATACGAGTGCACTTATATACATGGAGCAATAGCACTCATACACATGAAATAAAAATAATAAATAAAAATATTTTTTATAAAGAATCTCTTTAGAGCTGGGTGACTCAGTTAATCCTCTCTTGTAGAGGACCTGGGTTCCCACACTGAGGCTAACAATCATCTGTAACTCCATTTCCATGAGATCATATGTCTTTTCTGGACTCTGTGGGCACCAGGCATGTACATGGTACATATACATACATCCAGGCAAAACATTTATACATAAAAATATATTATTTTTAAAAAGAATCTCTTTAGGAGCTTGTCTGAAATTACAGATTAAAAAATCCTGTAAGAAAATTCAGGTGAATTTCTCTATGTCCAGAAAGTAGGAAATATATTCTTAACTGTGGCTAAAAACACAGAAGCACCAGGTCAGGTATGATAAATTTAATTAAATTAGAATATGTTTTGCTCCCTCCTTCTGAAATAGAAAAACAGACTAAAGAAAAGGCAACAAACAGAAAAGAAAAGGCAAATGAAAAGCATGGATCTTACCTGATGTTTGTAAAGAGAAGTGTAGTTTAAACCATATTGAAGAACATTTCTTACTTAGGTAATATGTAACTACATCTAATAACATGTGTGTTGATAAGGTTGTGGGGAATTAAGCACTCTCCTACCCTGTCTTTGCAAATTCAAATGGAACATTTTTTGTTGTTGTTTTTTGGAGACTGGGATCTTGCTATGTTGCCCAGGCTGGACTCAAGTGATCTTCTTGCCTCAGGCTCCTTGAGTAGCTAGGAATGGAGGAATGTACCACTTCGCTGAGCTAGGTCTGAGATTCTGGGGGCATATTTGGCAGTTAGTATCTGCCAAAATTATTTATTTATTTAACTTTTGAACCTGTTGTCTATCTTCAAAGAATATTTCAATTCCTATAGATACAGAGGCAAAGAAATTTGCATGCACAGGGGCCAGAATCAACTATGACAAGTATATATAATATAATAGTTATATAGCTATGGAAAAGAATGAAGAGACTCAATATTGATATGATGTGATCACAACAAGGTATTAATTGAAAAAGTCAGGTATACAACAATGTATACCCACCATTTGTGTAAAAAATTAAAGAGCTATGCCTATCTGCATGTATATTTTCTCATATTAAAATATTGGAATGGAGGAGACAAATGGAGGCTAGATATCTGTAACTGTACCTTGTTTCATAGTTTTCCATTTTTAGAATAATGTGATAATTTTGTAAGTGAAAATGAAAACCAATAATCTCCCAAATTTAAAACAAATAAAAAGAGATCTAATAGCACATTAAGTTGGTGACATAACCTGACAGAGAAAAACAAATCTTTCAAGTAACCTTAAAACATTGTATTTTTTTTTTTACTGTTTATCTCTTATGGGTTAGACAGTCTAAAAACTCATATTCAGTGGTCTTTTTCAAGTAATAATATTTATATTGTTGGTTTGAAAGCCAGACCATCCGTATAAATGTCAAATAAATGTATTTGGTAGTATTAAAATTGAATAGCAAATATTAGCATGAACTCACTATTTGTTTTCCTTGTTCTGAAAAGCAAATGTCTGTTCTAGCTCTGCCCACTGAAAAGTCTTCTAGAAACAAACAACCTCACTTCACTGCGTCTTTACTGAAAGGACTCAGAGATCCCTGCCTTCACCCGGGGCAGGACAAACACAAGTGGACTTGTTAGACGATGTCCATGTCCCTAGATCAATTTAACAGCGCTAAAAGTGTTACAACTAGACATGAGTACCTCCTGACAGGACATAGGGAAAATTCACAGGGACATCTAAGAAGTGTTTGTGCTGAAACCTTAAGTGAAGCAAGATTATGAGGGTGTTCAAAAGAAAATCATGATGGTAAATTCAGCCAAGTGTGGAATGTAGAAAACCATAAAAACACAGGACCCAGTTTTTACACAAAGAACTATGATTGCAGCTCTGTTCATAGCAGCCAGATTATGAAATCAGCCCATGTGTCTATAAACTGATGAATGGAGAGATAAAACGTGGCATATGCACAGCCAGTATTATTCAGCCATAAGGAGAATCGCAGTTATGTCATTTGCAGGAAAATGGATGGAACTGGAGATCATGGTAAGTGACATAAGCCAGATTCAGAAAGACATATATCACGTTTTCTAACACATATGGAATCTAAGTCCAGATTAAAAAATAAAGACATGGGGAAAAAAAAAGACATGGGGCTGATGAAACGGCTCATTGGGCAAAAGTGCTTGCCACCAACCATGATGATCCAGGACCCATATGGTAGAAGTAAACTGACCTCTGCAAGTTGTCCTCCAACTTCCACATACACACTATGACCACATACATACATATGTACAATAAATGAGTAATTTTTTTAAACTTTAAAAGATTGTAAGAGACATGGAAGTAGAAAAGAACCATTTGAGAAGAGAGTGAGACAATGAGAGAGAGAGAGAGAGAGCTGGGCCGAGAGAGGCTAGTTGGGAGTGGAATCGATCGACGTACATTACATTCATGAACATGTCTTACCGAAGCCCATATTTTGAGCAATAATCTATGCTAATAAATTATTTTTTCCAGAAACAAAAAGTAAAAAATTCAGACAGTCAAAACAAAAAGAAAGAGGGAAGGAAGGAAGCTAGGAAGGAAATAAAAAGAAAGAAACAGATAGAGGGAGCGAAGAAATGATTTCAGAGTGCAAGGTTATCAAGTGAATGCAGCGTATGGACCAACTCCACAAACACATTTTATATTTCTGTGATAAAGACATTAGCAAGTAATTAGTAATGTTCAGTGCAATAATGACAATTGGCAATAGAAAAGCAATCTGTTAGACATTCACACTGAAGTGCCTGGTGGGGAGACAATAGCGCTACCTTAATATATTCCCACAGAAAATAAACTGGAGAATATGAATAAGACGAACCAAATGTTGATACTTGTGGCAGCCAAGTGATGAGCTCATGAAGATTCATTACAGTCTTTGATCTAATTGTTTATATTTTTAAACATTTTTATACTTCTTTCTTTTTTCCCCTCGGTGTTGCTCTGTTATGAACTACAACTTAAACAAACAATAAATTAGAATAAAATAACATAAAATGAATTTTAGTTCTAGTCCTGAATCTCATCCCTGAAGATTCTGACCCAACAAGTGGGCCAGGATCCTACACTTCAGAAAAATGCTCCAAGGATTCTTACACATGCCAGCATTTGAAAACTGTTGTTTTGGAGAACTGGTCCTCAGACCTAGGGCTTCTTGCTGTCCCATGGTCTCATGGAGGCTTTAAAGCATGGAGGACTGGGTCTTGTTTTCAGTTTCTGATGCAGAGGAGCTGATGCTCTGAGACCTTAGTTTCTGTCGGGCTTCTGGATGACACTGAGGTTACTGAGAGCATACTGAAGCCTGGGCAGAGCCACTGCTCTGAAGGGACCACTTCTCCCCCCAGCTATAGCAGTCATTTCAATTAATTGTTCCACAAACACCATGGTTCTTATCAAAATGCTAGAGAACACTTTTGCTTTATGATTCTTATCCTTCCAACTTGAGGAAATACTCCAAAATGTCATCCTAATAATCCCATTTAAAGTCATTCTTAATGAAACGTAAGCAGAAAATGCTTAGAAAATTAGACTCAACTGATTTCCTTAATGACTTGACCTAATTATAGTTTTTTCTGGAATCAGAGGTTTCCCGGAACTACCTCTGATGGTCTTGGAAAAATAGATTACTAATATGTTCAGGAACTGTGTGAGTTGGTTGATGTCTCACTGTTCAGTGGAATGTCACTGCAGTGAACGCATATGCACACCAGAGACAAAGGCCTGAATTGTTTCCACAGGACAGCAAGCAACTGAGCATTTCCCAGCACACCATGGCTTGAATCATCTTGATTTCTCTGTTGTTCCTTTAGGCTTATCAGGACTTCAAGACCACTTACGTTTTATTAATATTCTACTGTGTTAATAAAAACAATAGTTTCTCCATTTTCCTGAGCTTACTGTGTTATAGAGGGTTTTTTTTTTTAACTTTTATTATTTGAGACAGGGTCATTGTAGCCTAGGTTGGCTTCAAACTCAGTATATAGCCAAAGATAGTTTTGAACTTCTACTCTACCTGCCTCCATCCCCCAAGTGATGAGATTAGGGCATGTAGTACTATGATGAGTTATATAGTGCTGGGAATTGAATCCACGGCTCTGTGCAAGGCAGTCAAACACTACAAATCGAGCTACACCTCCCGCTCCAATGTTATAGATTTTTAATTAGAAATCCATGAAGACTATTTGTAGTCTTCAAACCAAATTCAAGGTTTGAATTTGGTTTGAATATGAGCACAATTTTAGTGTGCTCATAGATCTGAAACCCACTGGAAAAGTGTCCTGACTTAAACAGCTCCTCCTCCCTTTTGATCTTCAGCTTCTTCACAACGTGGCTCTAGCTCTACTTGGAGTTAAAGACGCGGTCTCATACCTTAGCTGTCTTTTTAGCTAGAGATTAGTTTTCTCCCTTTTTAATGTTTATTTATTTTGCCCAGACGTGTGGGTATTTGTCAGTGTGCCACAGCACACGTGGGCAGATCAGAGTACAACTTGTAGAAGTGGTTCTCTCTTTCTACCATATGGGTCCTGAAGAGTGAACTCAGGTCATCAGTCTTGGTGGCAAATGCCTTTACCCACTGAGCTTTCTTGCTGGCCCCTCATTTTTTTCCTTTTAGAGGATATTTTTAAAATTATTATTATTACTTAAAATTTATTTTATTTTATATGTATGTGTGTGTGTCCATGTGTGTGTGCATGTGTGTGTGTGTGTATCTGTGTGTAGGCATGTGCACATGAGTGCAGGTGCCTGCAAAGACCAGCTCTCTTGGAGCTGGAGTTACAGGCAGTTGTGAGCCACCCAACATGGGTGGTGGAACTGAACTCTGGTCCTCTATAAGAGCAGTTAGCATTTATACTCACTGAGCCATTTCTCCTGCTCCCTTTAAAATAATTTTGATTGACTTAAATATCTATTTATGGTGTGAATGACTTTTTAAATAAATAAAACCAATTAGTCTTTAATCCCAGCCCCCAGGAGGCAGAGACAGGTAGATCTCTGTGAGATCAAGGCCACCCTCATTCACATCGTGGCTTTCAGGAGGACTGTGACTAGGGAGATCCTGTCAAAAAAATCATCATCAACAACAACAGCAACAACAACAATTAGTATCCCCATCACCTCACATATTTAAATATTTAAAATCACTCTCAACAATTTCAAATACTTAATACATTGTTACTAGCTACAGTCATATCACTGTAAATAGAACCTTTGAACTTATTCAAATGATTACAAATGCTGGAGAGAATGTGAGGAAGAGAAATCCTTATTCACTATCGGTGAGATTGTAAACTCATGCAACCACTATGGAAATCTGTGTCAACATTCCTCAAACAGCTAGAAATAGAACTGCATTTGATCCAGCTATAAGACTCCTGAGTATATACCCCAAAGACTATATCATTTATAGAGACACTTTCTCAACCGTGTTCACTGCTGTAGTCACAATAGCTAGGAAATGGAATCAACCCAGCTGTTCCTCAATGGAAGGACAGAGAATGAACATGTGGTACATATACATTATGGAATTTTATTCAGCTGTAAAAAAATGAAATTATAAGATTTGCAGGCAAATAGATGGAACTGTAGGAAAATTATACCAAGTGAAGTAAGCCTCATCCAGAAAGACAAATATCCCATGTTCGCTCCCATTTGTGGCTCTTAACACCTAATCTTTAGATTCTGTGCCTAACTTGGGGTACCTATAGACACCAGGAAATCAGGAAAAGGCCATTGGGATGAGGGGTATTTAAGGGAGAGGGTAGCAGAGCATGTATGCTATGAATGCAGAAAGGAGGAAACACCAGAGGTGGAAAGGTTAAGCAAGGATGAAGTAGGGGATAAAGGAGCTGAAGTGGGGTGGGAGAGTTACCACAAATGAACAGTGCATGAAAAGCTGTGTGGAAATATACTACTTTTTAAATAAAAAAAGTAAGAGAAAGATAGAGATAGATGGATAGAGAGAGACAGAGACAGACTTAAGAGGTAGATATCTTGCAGGGTTGGATAGTGCTACCCCTAAGATATGGGTAAGTAAAGAACAATCCCAGTGCCAGGTATGAATACGTCCTTATAAGCTGTTGACCAGGGAGGCCTGAAGGCCTCCAGCACAATGTAAGTTCTTGCCATTCCTCTTGGTTACCCACCAGAACTAGTTGATAAGATCCCATTGCTGAAGATATCACACACCTTGAAGATATAGAGATATCAAGCCTGAACTGAGTTGGAAACTTCTTCCCTGATGGCTAGCTTTCTTAGTGCTGGGGGAGAAAATCAATGGCTTTACCCAGCTGTGAACCCCACAACCTACAATGCCAATCTACCAGACAAAATATGTCCACTGGTGTAATCATGGCAGGTGGCAAGACCAAAAGCTGTGGTCACACAAATAGCCCTGGTTAAACTCAGAGAGCCACAGAATAAAGCAAAAAGACATGAATAAGGGAAGGGTACTTCTAGAGAGGAGAGGGAGTTAAAGAAATTGGAAGATTCAGAGAGGGTGGGGGTGACTATAATCAGAATGTAGTATATGCAGGAAAGAAACTATCAAAGGACAAACTTAAAAGGGGGTATGTGTAGGTAGATATTACTTAAATATATTGTATTCACATATGAAAT
>NW_008344412.1:2024414-2026921 GCF_000622305.1 Nannospalax galili | reverse complement strand
ATGCCTCCTGATCTCCGAGGCACTGCACAACATAGGTGTACTTACACACATGCAGGCAATACACAAATAAAAATAAAATAAAAAAAATAAAATAGAAGTCACATTGTTTTTATCCTAATTCAGGAGTTTCTGGAGTTATTTCATCTTTCACTATATTTTGTGACTATTATGAGGACTATAGTGTTTTTAAACCTTTTAAATCTCAATCAATGGAATCACTTGTTAAAAATGCAATTCTTAGCTGGGCTTGGTGGCACATCCCTTTAAATCCCGGAGCTTGGGAGACAGAGGCAGGCAGATCTTTGTGAGATTGAAAGCAGCCTAGTCTACATAGTCAGCTGGGGTTTCATGGGGACCTTGTCGAAAAACAAAGCAAAGCAAAACAAACAAACAAACAAAACAAAACAAAATAAAACAAAAACCCAAACAAAACAATGCAATATAACAGAGTTTCTAGTTCTATCCATTTACTGGAAAATTTCATGATTTCATCTTTCTTTACTGCTAAGTAGAACTCCGTTGTGTAAATTTACCACATTTTCATTAACCACTCATCAGCTGAGGGACATTTAGGTTGCTTCCATCACAATAATGAAAAGGAACCTGAGAGAGAAGAAAAGTAGGAGACAGGAGAAATGGATAAAATGGGGCTATTTAAATGGGAGTGGGGAGGGAGGGTTATACAAGGAACCTTGGGGATAAAGGAAGAGAAGGAGCTCAAGAGAGCTGGGACCACAGGAGACTGATATTATCAAGGGAGAAATGGGGAAGTCATATGCAAAGGTTAGACAGCGAGAGAAAGAGGAGAGATAAATAATGCCTAGCTAATGTAAAAAACCAGAGGAAATGATATTAGCCCAATAACCTAATGACAAATTACACATACAGTATCTCTAAATGAGTCCACATGTATAGGTAAAGTTTACATAACAAGAAAAAGCGCCAGACAGGAGAAATCTTCCTTTGAGCTGTTGATCAGGGAGGTCCAAGAGATTCCCAAAATTACACAGGCTATTGCCAGAGCCCTTGATTGCCTCCCAGAACTTGAAGGTAAGATCTGACTGCTGAAGACAGAACATACTTTGGACACAGGATTTGGAGCAATGGACCCGGAACTGACCTGGAAGCCATGTTCCCTGAAGGCTAGCTATCAACGCTTTGGAAAACATTATGCAAGGTGCTTAGGGAGAACACCGATCAATGGTCCAGCACTGGCTTCAAGACCAAATAACCACATCAATGACCTGCACTGCATACATCATTGGTGCAGTAGTGGCCCTTTTATCTTGGGGGTAATCAACAGCCACTTAATTGGACTAAAAGCCCACTCAATGGGAGGAAACTCATGTGTGATACTGTAAACATAGCCAAACACACATGGCTAGAGAGGTCATAGATCTTAGAGAAAACCTCAAGACTGTCACATTCCTAGACTAATATAATTTCTTACTATGTGCAAAATATGTATCCTTATATTTACAGGCAAATATCCAAGTCACCACTTGTTGAAGAAGCTTCTTTTGCACTAGAGACTATCACAGAGTACCACAAATGGTCACACACAGACATTGTGAATTTCACAAGTCTAAGTGGCACATCTGCAATGCAACCTCTATACCTAAGGCTCACAGAACATAGAACAAAGGGTAAAGAGAACAATTAATGAATCTCTCAATTCTCATTAATGAAGCTCCCTCATGCAACAGAAGGCCAGGAACACAAAAGATCATAAATGGCCAAAGCATAGAGGCTAAGAGTCTGTAGAATGCTGGTCCTTGGACAGATTTCTATATTAAACTACACCCACCCAGGCTTCAGAGACCGCTGCAGAAGGCGGGGCAGAAAGGTTGTAAGGTGCACGATCATATGGAAATAGAGTCCTACAAGCTCTTGGGATCCTGCTCTTATGAATGTACAGCAGTGGTGTCAGCATGCACAAGACCTATGCAGACTCAGAGACAAAAACCCAGTATAGAACTGGGGAAATGGATAGCTGAAGAAATATTGTCAACTGATTACTGCTGGGTGAGGAAGAGGAGATCTTCCTGAAGTGAGAGCTCTAGATAGACCGACTAGATCTCAGTAGATGAACTTGCACTGAGGGACATCTGGGGACACTAACTTGACACAATAGACAAGTTACAAGACAAATGACAGAATGTATGAATTCCAGTGGGGGGGGGCTATAGGAGGGTGCCAGTTGGGAAGGGGGTATAAAGATGATTAAGATTGATTGAGATGTTCTGTATGAAATACATAAAAAATCCATTAAAAAATCCAATTTTCAAGTTCCCTCCTTGAAGATTTCTGAAGAATCAATAGATTCTTAAATCAATAGATGTTTGGAAAACACATTTATTGTGTGTGTGTGTGTGTGTGTGTGTGTGTAGGCATTTCTTATTATTATTTTCTTTTATATATAGACATTGATCCAGGCTGGTTTATACTGTAAGCTTCAACTCTTTCTCTGATTAACACTCTGTTACTATACAGTTTCCTCACTAAAA
>NW_008344412.1:2017466-2024273 GCF_000622305.1 Nannospalax galili | reverse complement strand
CATACACAGTTGAATTAATACAGATATACAATATTGAACTGAGTATAAGTCCAGTAAGACATAAAATTGAATGAGATTTTAACCTTTAAAAAGATCTCCATTTCATTTAAAAATATACTGTTTCATACAGGAAAACTCATTTTTAATGCAACTAACAATTAGAAGTTTGCACTGTGTCTCTAATTTCCATGTACTTGATTATTACTAGTGACAGTTGGTTATTTTCTGAGATCCTTGGCATCTGAGTATGGAAATAAAGTCATCAGATAATTTCAATGGTAATGTTTTTCATATCTACTAATTAATATGAAGCAAAATTTTATGCTTCTTCCTCAAATATAACTCATTTTTTATTTGATCTTTTGTGTGTATTTCATTCAGAACATCCCACACAATCTTATTCATCTTTATACGTGCATCCCAAATGGCCCCCTCCCATAGTCCCCGACCCCACTGGAACCCACATACTCTGTCATCCCTGTTGCTGTCCACTGTTGTCCACTGTGTTGTTGGTACCTCCAGCCGTTCTCCAGTGCTAGTCCATCTGCTGAGTCTATTCAGCCTATCTAGAGCTCATTGCTTTTCTTAAAAAAATATCTTATTTATTACTTTTTATCTGTATTTGTGTATTGCCTGCGTGTAGGTAAGTGCACCCTTGTCGTGTAATGCCTGTAGAGGACAGAAGAGGCTGTCAGGTCCTCTGGAACTGGAGTTATGGACAGTTGTGAGCTGCTGTGAGGGTGCTGGGATTTGAACCCTGGTCTTCTACAAGAGCAGCCAGTGTTCTTAACTGCTGAGCCATCTCTCCAGCCCCTAGAGTTCCTTGTTTTAGGAAGACCAGCTCTTCCTCATCTAGCAGCAATCAGTTCCCAACATTCCTTTAGATAAGATTGGGGTCTGCTGTTCATTGCCCCAGTTCTATGCTGGATTACTGTCTGGGAGAAATGACTCCAGTTTTCAACTTGCCTCTTAGAATGGAGTTCACAACAGGCAAGTAAGAAATAGCCATTAGATGCATCACAATAACTCAATTTCTCCTGACAACATTCTCAAATATGCAATGTTACTATTCTAACTTTGAATACTAAAGATGCCATTGCAGACATTTAAACTGGATTGAAATTGTTCAAAGATGTGAATATCGATGTTCTGATGATAGATTCAGATGATGACTACACATAAAATCCTGTGTTTTTAATTTTTAAAAATCTGAGTAGTGGTCACCACTACTTCCCTGCATGATCTAATAGTTTCTCACAGGACCACAATGGTTCCTCTCTCCACCATTACAGCCTTCAATAGACCCATTTGCTGGTTTGTGGTCAAGTTGCCTTGTGGGATGCTAACACAGTGTTGCCTGTGCCATATTGTGTTCTAGAGTTAAATAATAATTCTTTGATTTTTTTATTCACAGTCTATGCTATTCTGAGAGCCTAGGAATCCATCCAGGGCTGGGCTAGACAGACTCATTGGGAGCCTGGCACACCGAAGTCAGAATCATGACATTAAGTACATTATGTTCAGCTTCTTCTGTACTAAGGGTACACGGGGTGGTTTTTGCCAGTGGGATTATTGAGTTTATTTTCCCTGCCAGGATACCAAAACGTGATGAGAGCTGTTTAGGTCACAATCGAGTCAACATTTTGTTTAAGAGGTAAAACCCTTTGGGTAAGGCCTGCTCTGATCACCCATTTCTCTATGTGCACATAGACACACAGAGCTGGGGTTCCCTGCTTCACCTAAGTATGATCCTTTGGCCTTTTTCATCCTCTATTAGATTGTGATCTCTTTCAATGCAGAAGGAGTAATGACGGAGGGATTCAGTATGCATAGTAGGAAGACGTCCAGTAGACGCCAACAAATAAGTAAGTGCCTGATCATTACCTTTAACATAGTAGTCTCATGACATACGGCAAGCATATGAAGTCTGACAGTGAATGTCTAGCACTTGCTAACCTAAGTAATGCAAGAAATTTTCTTAGTTCTTATCACCATTATGTGTCACATAAATTCTCATTTTTTCTACTCAACAACTCTGTGAAGTTAGTATTACCATCATCTCCATAGTGGGCATAAGGAGACTGAGGTACAGAGATGTTGAAACTCATGGGTATATGGTACATGATTATTGGTATAATAAGAATTTGATCCTATGTCTTCTAATTCCAAATTTTAAATTACTTTTTTAAATTATAGGACTTACCAAATTTTACGGGCAGGACATCTTTGGTGTACATGTGAAGGATTGCAAACCCCATTTTTTCACATCAAATAGTTTTTGTAAAATTGTGTGTTGATGTCACATAGCATTTTTATACTTTCTGGTCTTCCCAGTCATTTCCTACAATAAGATCTCCATTCTCCTATCTGTAACTTCCTTTTAGATTTTGGCTATTACAGCCCCCTTTTATGCCATGTTGTTAAGTTCTAAGAGTTCTATAAGTCCCTTGTCCTAGAGAGATCATTGTGCCATACAACTCTTAAGGTTCTTAGTCATTTATGGGTCATCCACTTTCATTCTAGTTTAAAGTCAGCTTTGCATGTTCTGCCAGGATGGGAGCTCCCCTTGGCTCTATCATATTTTACCTCCTTTTTCAATACTCACACTCCTGCAGTCATTGTCAAGATTTTAACTATCAGCTCAATGTGAACTCCCTTGAAAGAGCAAAAAGAGAATTCAAGGCCAGTCTGGACTACATGAGACTTTGTCCTAAATAAAAAATTAAATAAAAACAAAAAGAAGCAAAAAACCAAGGACCTTCAACCCTCCCTATGAATCTGCAGGCGGGGACAGTGAGTTGAGGGTTTTCACACAGGTGATTGGAAGCTAAACTATAATTTCCAGATGTGAAGGGTTTTGGATTCTTTCATAGATGTATAAAGAGGATTATGTCATTAAAAGTCAAGTCATGTGTGTAATAAACGAAGCTCTTCCCCCTGAAAATTTTGAACAATACAGAAAGGAGAAAAAAGTTCAATTTACCTTGGATGATCTTCATTCTACTCTCCTCTGCATAGGAAATCATTACCAACAGTTTGGTGGGTATCACTGCTGTCCTCTGGGTATGGCACACCTGTTGCCCTTGCCAAGTCTCAGCTGTTGTAATTTGCAAAAGATTGGACCCATTAACATTGTGTCATGGGGAGGAAGACTTGTGAGGCTCCTCTTGCTCCCAAGTATATGTAGGCAGTTAACCACCTGGGGAAGAGACTTTTCTTTGGTGGTGAAACTGCCTACAAGTTGTTTGTGCTATAAGTAACAGCAATTAAGGTTATTGGCTCACCAGGCTAGACTTGTGAATTCATTTCTTTGGCCTGTTGGTGCTTTATCTGGGGTGAACAGGCACCTGTTCACATCTCCCCAGGAAAAGTTCACATAACAGTATTCAAAATGATTTCTGTATTTTCACAAAACATTATACACAATTCAATTGTAGGAATGTTTTCTTACACAGATGGCTCCTAATTTATGATGGTTGGAGTTACACCTTTAGATTTATGATGATAGGAAACTGCTATGCATTCTGTAGACAGCGTACTTTGAATCTTGCTCTTTTCCTGGGCCAGCAGAATGTGCTATGATCTTCTTACAATGTATGACAGAAGCAACAAAGCTCCGTCAGCCAGATGGTCATGGGGATAAACTCCTACACTCTTGTATACTGTGCTTCCAAGTTATGATGCTTAGTAGGTTCGTTATATTAAGTATAAGTTGTTCTGGTTTTGTTTCGGTTGCTGTGATAAAAGATCCTGACAATGAGCAACTTAGGGGAGAAATATTTTATTCAAGCTCAGAATTCCAGGTTATAGTCTGGCTCTGTGGGGGAGTCACAGTGCCAGGAACCTGAGACAACTGGTCACCTCACATCCACAGTCAAGAGCAGAAAGAAAGGAAGCATATTTAGTGCTCATCTAGCTCTCTCTACCCTTCTACAGGCCAAGGCCTCAAACCTAAACATGTTTCTGCCCACTTTCAGGCTGGGTCTTCCCACCTCAATTAAGGGAATCAAGACGATTCCGCACAGATCTGCCCATAGGCCAACCTAATCTAGACAACCCCTCACTGAGACTCTTGTGTGATTCTGGGTTATGGCAAGTTGACAAACTAGCTTTCTAATAAGGGAAAGAGCATTTGTGTGTTTTGCTACTTGATTCTTATGAAAGACAGATGGAGGCAGATGGATGTGTGAAATGAGACTTAAGAAGGTTAACGTGCTCAAATTCACACAGCTGGTCATCTAAGAATAAGAACTTAAATGCTTGTCCCAGGGTTCTGGAACACACACCAGGTGTTGCTCTGAGTATTTTGCATGTACTATCTAATTTGATCTTTATATATCATCTCACTATCTATGATTATTATCTCCACTTAAAGATGAAGAGACTGAGGTTCAGAGAGGTCAAGCACCAAGCTTAGTCACATTGTCTGAGAACTTCGTCTCAGACAGCTCCCTGCTAGATCTGAGACTGGAGGTCACTAATTCTGCTAATCGCTGTGTTACACTGCACAGTCCTCTGCTCTCAGAAATGCTACCTGACAGTGGCAAGTACTCAGGCCTGAGAGAAGGGCATTGCTCTCTTACCAGAAATAGTTTAGATCTTATTTATGGTGCTGCGTGTATCTACTTTAATTACAGTTTTATATCAGATTAGGTTTTTTAAAATTATTTTATGTATCTGAGTGTTCTGTCTGTCCGTATGTAAGCACACCACGTGTCTGCAGTGCCCATGGAGGCCAGAAGAGGGTGTCAGATCCCCTGGTACTGGAGCTAAGGATGGTTGTTAGCCACCATGTGAGTGCTGAGCCCTGAACCTTGGTCCTCTGGAAGAGGAGGAAGTTCTCTTAACCACTGAGCCATTTCTCCAGTGCCTAGACTTTTTCTTTATATAGTTAAAGCAGTCTGGACAGCTCTGCTTGATATGAGGTGTTTTCTTCCTCTCTCTTCTCCCCCTCTTCCTCATTTAGCTATTTTTCTAAGGCTGAGGATAGCAATTATTTTTCTACCACTCTTATGAATAGCTACCGAGGGTGGGTATACAGAGGATGAAGTGAGAACTTTGGGACTCTAATTGGGAGTTGTCTGGTGCATGTATCTAGAGAGTTATAACTTTAAACACATTTCAACTTTAGTCACTTTATTTTACAATCTTGGGCTTAGATATAATGCAATGCCTACAAAAGGTGCACGCCTTTAATCCCAGCACTTGGGAGGCAGAGGCAGGCGGATCTCTGTGAGTTCAAAGCCAACCTGGTCTACATAGTGAGTTCCAGGACAGCTGGGGCCATAGGGAGACCCTGTCTCAAAAAGACCGAAAAAAAAAACAAACAAAAATCCACATTAAATAAATCCCTGTTAGAGATAAAAGAGAGAAAGCACATCATTGAATATTTCACTGGTGACTCTCATCCTAATTTCCTGAGGTTTAAGACATAGTAGTAGTACCAGCACATTAATCTTGGTAACTTTACCACAATAGGTGGTGACAAGGGGAACTTCTGAGAAAGAGAAGTG
Source organism: Nannospalax galili (assembly GCF_000622305.1). Taxonomy (NCBI): domain Eukaryota; kingdom Metazoa; phylum Chordata; class Mammalia; order Rodentia; family Spalacidae; genus Nannospalax; species Nannospalax galili. Next base: position 2,018,760 of record NW_008344412.1, on the reverse strand, counting down.
GTGTGGTGTGTATACATGGCAGGTAATAGAGGGGAAATAGAGTCAGGGCAGAAGGCAGAGCCCAGGGATGCATTATCTCATGGAAAGGAGAGCCAGGGTCAAGTATGGAGCACAATTCAGCTTACATTTCCAAGTGTGTTTTCTTTGATATCACATTAAGAAATTCAGCCATTGAGAAGTATTTGATACCTATTGCCTGAAATCATTTTGCATGGTAGTTATTAACTGCAATCTCTTTTTTCTTTTTTAGAAGGCCATATCCCAGCATTCATGGGAAGAGGAAGCATTCGTGACCTATTGATTACTCATCTTAGTTTAAGAAAATACTAGGAAAATGCCTAACTCCGTATTCGGCCCTGGAAAAGCCACCTTTGGGACACATGGTGTTTGAGTGGATGACTAGAGCTGGGATTGAAGAATGCTGAGTCACAAAGGCTTAGAACTCATCACCACATTGCAGTGAATTAGATGGTAAATGTGCTTTCCCCTGAGTTTGACCCACCATATGATAAATCATAACAGACCTGGATTGTAATTACTGTTTTTACTAGCCAGTTAGTAATTTTTATTGCCCAACAGGCCAAAAATCTATGTAGCATGAATCATCTTTGTATATATGTGTCCCAAACCACACTGTTGTCTGGTAGGCCTAGTGGAGATCAGTTCTCTTCAGTTGATGTACTCCCACTCAAATAACCTTCTAATCTATCTCCTAAGTCACGCTCAATATGATTTATGGTTTTCCAGGAATTCAGTACTGACATTTTGTTCCATTATGTTTCATCTAAGGGATTTAAAAATCATTTAATAAGGAAAATATAGGTCTGTGAGTCTTCAAAATCAATTTGACAGAGAAATTCTCCTTTTTAGAAATAATCTGTCAGGTGTTAAATAGGTGTTTCTTTATTGGTACCTAAAGTTTGGTCCTTGAACAAATACCATTAGCATCACCGGTGAACTTAGGAGAAATGGTGAAAACTGGACTCCAGGCCATTGAGCGAGACACTTGAGTGACACTGGAATCCATTCTAGAAGGACTTGAGGAACCTCAGGAGCACTAGGAAGGACCATGGTCTTCAGCCATGTCTCAGCTTTTCTTAAAGAATCATCTCACTGTGGGCATGTCTTCATAAAAACTTGCTTTAGTCTTTTTCTTCAGATCTATGAATTTCTTATAAATTAAAAATTACAGGCCCTCACCTCTCTCTGCTTCCCTGGACCTACACCACCGGCTAACTCTCCTAGCCTGCTCTCCTACCCTCAGGCCTCTCTTGGGGTAAGTCTATCGTGGAGC
>NW_008344412.1:2007668-2011492 GCF_000622305.1 Nannospalax galili | reverse complement strand
CACGGGTGCACTTATCTACATGCAGGCAATACACACATACACATCTAAATAAATAAATAAATAAATAAATAAATAAATAAATAAAATATAAAAAAATTACAGAACAAGTTCCAGTCTCTTTTGGAGTCAGAATATAGTTTAGCTGGGATATGTATCACATTAGGACATTCATTGATGAATCAGAGTCATGTCCAGAACAGAATTCATGTTCACTTGGAGCCTGCAAGGTGGCATAAATAAGAGATATTTAATCAGTGTAAGAAAATAGAGAACAATGGCAACTATGTGCATCATGGAGGGTTCCTTCCTTCCTGGCTAAACCCACTGAAACTTTTATTTAAAAGAATATTGTCTGATAAAACAACATATGTCCCTCTATATCTTTAGGTTTACACTATGGCCAGAAAGTCAAAATAAACTTATTTAAAGTCTATTCTCAAGAAAAGGATGTAGTTAGTGATTGTTTTAACTTGACACATTTCTAGATATACAACAAACCCTTAGGACAAAACGACAGAAAATGAAAATGTAGAGGATGATAAAATTCTTTGCTTTCAGTCAGAATGCAGAAAATCAAAGTAGAGTCTATGACAGTTTAAAGACTTAATATGGGCCTTTAGATCCTTTAAAACAGCTTGACTTTGTTTCTTCATCTGATTTCACTTAGCATTAAGTTAGGAAGTCTATACAAGAACAAATCCAAGACAGCTGCCACTTGAAAAGAAGTCAAACCAAGCAGAGCACAGAAACCAACAAGGGATACACTTTTCGAACTTAGATCACCACTGTGCAGGGCATCTTGGGATGGAGGATAAAATGGTGACATAGGAAAACAAGTGGGACTGATTTCCTTCCATTTGATGAACGTTTAGCAAAGGAAATGACATTTCTAGTTTTTTCTTTTTCTTCCAAGAGAAGATAATGACTTTCTGGTTGGCATCAATTTTCCTTTGTATATTTCCTCAAAAACAAACACATTGAAAAATAAAGTCTTTTGGCTTAATGAACATATTTATTTTAGGTTTCAGCAAATAAATGTAAAATTAAAGAAAGATTCAATATCAGTTTAAAATTCATTTTCCCTTTAAGCAAGATCATATATATATATATATATATGTTTAAAATTCATGACTTTATATTTTGTCAGTAAAGTCTCTGGAACTTGGCATGTTCAAATATTAAGGAGATCTAATTCCTAAAGTTCATGTAGGAAATTGACTAACTGCAGAGCTGAAATTGAAATCATTCCTTTTTGAAGAGTTTTTTTTCCATCTTAGTTCTGCCTTTCAGCTGAAGCTTAGTTTATAAACTCAGATACCTGTAGGTAGAGAGGAAAGAGTGAAATCCCCCAGGTGGAAATCTGATTTGTGGATTGAACACCCCTACCCCAAGCAGGAAGCTACAACTCACCTGGAACAGACCTTTGGCATTCATGAACTTGAGAGCAATGTGGCCCAATCTTCCAATTTCTAGAAAGAAGTTGAAAAATGTCTTCTCCTTAAATGTGAAACCTCAGTGTTTAAAATGCTGGCTATTAATTACAAAAGATCACTAGGGCTTGGGTCCTGCACAATGCTCTGAATTTGTATCTTTAAAGAAGTATTTTATTTATATGTGTATGAGTGTATTACTTGAACGTATGTAAGTGCACTTGTAAAGCCCACAGAAGTCAAAAGAGGGCATCAGTTTCCCCTGAAACTGGAATTATGGTTGGTTGTTACCCACCATGTAGGTGCTGGGAACCAAACTCAGGTTCTCTGATAAGAGCCGCCAGTGTTCTTCATAGCTTAGCCATCTCTCTGGCCGAAGTTTGTGTCTTTTGATCTAGTAGCTAGTTAACCCTTTCTCTGGTGGCTACAGAGATGATGATTGTAGGGTGGGGACTCATTTTTAAGTACTGGTCATGGGGTGGAATCTCCTGAGACACCCTTCTACCGTTATGTTTAGATGCTGGCTGGCCAGTGATTCTTACACAGGGAATTGAGCTGGTGTGGTTTCATTTACCAAACCGATGCATCTTATTTAGAGGAGCCTCAACTTATGGTGAGGTTGAGGCTACTTCTGAATACACAGGGTTCTACTGGTAGCATGTAGACAATGGAATTTGCATTGCAGAAGTTGGATCTAATTGCAGTATGAAATTTTACTGTTGGAAAAGGCCTAGAAACCCAACAAAGGTAAGGGAATGGCAAAGCAGAGATCTGGAATATGCTCTAGGCCGTGGGAGCAACTATAACCAAGGCTCACAAGCAAATGTATCTGTATTTTCCAAGAAAGTAAAGAAAGGAGCTGGAAAGATGGTTCAGCAGTTAAGAGCACCAGCTGATCTGGAAGAGGACCCAGGTTTGGCTCCCAGTACCCACATGGCAGCTAACAACTATCTTTAACTCCAGTTCTAGGGGATCTGATGTCTTCTTCTGGCCTCCATTGGCATTGTGCTGTACTTACATACATGCAGGCAGAGCACTCATACACATAAAATCAAATTAAACAAAATTTTACAAAGAAAGTAAAGAAGCCATATGTCTGAGCTGGGTGAGTGAGGGCAGGAGTGGGATTAGAGCAGTAATTGCTGGCTGACATCATCAGGAGCCTGGGGGTCACTATAAGGACTTTATAGTTGCTTTTCTACTTTCTAGGGCTACAATGCACTTCAGCCTCATCTAATATTTCCTCCCTAGCAATCCTAGAATTTAGAATTAGAATCCTAGAATCTAGAATTTATTTCCTCTCTAGCAATCCTAGAATCTAGAATCTTAGAATCCTAGTCATTTTCCAAGGACTGCCACTCTTTTTTATTGGAGGATAATATTTAGAATCCAGGATCTGGGCCCGAGACAAGCTGTTAGCTGGAATGCTGCTACTTCTACACTCTCAGAAGAGTTAGGGAATGGGTGTATGTTATTAACCCAAGCAAGTTGCTTTCCTATGCTCTGTAACAAATTGTCACAGTTCTTGAAAAAAATATGAAATCAAGCACGCTAAAACCAAGATGTTGGCACACTGTGTTCTTTGTGGGAGCCTCTGGAGAGAACTTGTTCCCTTGTCTCTCCTTCTTATTTAGAATCCAGGATCTGGGCCCGAGACAAGCTGTTAGCTGGAATGCTGCTGCTTGTACACTCTCAGAGGAGTTAGGGAATGGATGTATGTTATTAACCCATGGGTGTATGTTATTAACCAAAGCAAGTTACTTTCCTATGTTCTGTAAGAAATTGTCACAGTTCCTGAAAAAAATATGAAATCAAGCATGCTAAAACCAAGATGTTGGCACACTGTGTTCTTTGTGGGAGCTTCCAGAGAGAGCTTGTTCCCTTGTCTCTCCTTCTCACAGCTGGTCACGTTGGGTTCACAGTCAGGAAGCAGAAACAGATGAACGCTGGTGCTCAGTTCTCTGGTCCTTCTTCATTCAGTCTGGGACTCCAGTCCATGGAATGCTGCCTCCCACATCCGGAATAGGTTTTCCCACCTTAGTTAAACCTCTGGAAATACCCTTACAGAGAGTCCAAAGTCAAGTGTCCTAGTGATTCTAAATCTAGTCAAATTAACAATCAAGATGAATTGTAACAGCATACAAGCACACTTATTTATGTATCTATTTCATGTAATAGAATAAACACGAGTTTCTACTAATATCTAAATTTGTTTTGACATTAGAACAAACTCAATTTCCAGTTAGACTGGATGTGAGAAAGAAAGCAGCCCAGGATGACCCAGAGTTGTGACCTGAGCAAGAACAAAGCTGACATGGACCGAAAAGAAGACTAAACACAGAATAGCTTTGTGGAAATTTAGCTTTAGAAGTGATGAGGGTTTTTTTTAATTTT
>NW_008344412.1:1994926-2007387 GCF_000622305.1 Nannospalax galili | reverse complement strand
GAAAGCATTCTAGATGTTTAAAAAGTTAGGAACATCATCTGAGAATTGTAAAATTAAATGTCTTCCTCTGTCTCAACAGAAATTGGTACTTCTATAGTTGGCTCTTATAGAAAGACGCTTCATGAAAATTTGACCAAACTTTTATTCATTACTCATTCAGATAGTTAAACTTAATGGTTCTTCTGAGATTTATTTTACTTCACCGGTTCCAAGTGAGTAAGTTATTGCTGAAGACTTTCACTTTGACCTGGTATTAGTAACACTCATTATCTGCTGTTTTGTTAAGGCTTTTTAGATTGCTAGCAGCCTTAGAACCAAGATATAGGGCAGCAGTTTCCCAATTTACCAAATCTAATCAAGGTTAATGTAAGCTATTCTATGAGGCAGGTAGTTAGAGAGTAACCATTCATGGAAGGCAATTGCTTCAAGTTATATAAATTCTTCAAGACTCAGAACATTTCCTTTGGAGCTCTGAAGAAATTAGTCCTTATTCTCTAATTCTAACAGCACCAATTATGTTTATGGGAAAGTACATTAAAGTAGTATTAAGTTTAAAATTAAAGCAAATAATCCTTTCTACCTCAGTCTAAAAATATCAATTCAAGGGTGGAGATAAGCAAAAGCAAAAGAATTGTTGATTACAAAATGAGCCATAACACCAGTCTATTGATTAGAATTGTAAATTTAATTTCCTGTTAGATTATCCCATGGATTGAAATTTAGCAGTATTAGACTATGATAACCACAAACTTTATCTAGATGCTTTTATATTTAATTTTGCGGCTGTCTCAGAAGTAGACTATAGAGAACTGACAGACATACAGATCGCTAATGGACGAGGCTTGGCAGAATATTACCTATATGCTGACATTTGAGGCTCCTAGAAATCACTAAATTAGCTAGCAATTTTCAAGTACCCACATTGGGTATCTCATAATTGCTTGTAACTTCAGTTCTGGGGGGGGGGTCCCATACCCTCTTCTTGACTCTGTGGGTACCTGTGCAAATGTGGTGCACATCTATACACACAAACACATAAAATTAAAATAGATCAGGGCTGGAGAGATGGCTCAGTGGTTAGGAGCACTGGTTGTTACTGCAGAGGACCTGGGTTTGGTTTTCAGCACTCACATGGTTGCGGGTAACAACTGTCTTTTAATTCCAGTTCTAAGTGACATGATGCCCTCTTCTGGCCTCTGAGGGCATTGCTTGCATGTGACGCACTTAGATACATTCACGTAAAAGTCATGCACATAAAATAAAAATAAATAAGTGAACAAATGGAACATAAAATAAACCTTTAACAAAAAAACAGTTAGGCATTCTCAAACTTGGGAAATAACCACAGGAAGCACCAGCACTGTGAGATGGTTCCAAGCCAAAACTCCATTAATAACTTGACTTCTATAAGCCACTATTCTGACGTGAGTGATGGGTTAGGTTTCCTGAAATCAATATAGCTCAGAGACAGTCTTTTGATCATTTTCTTTACCTCAATGCAGTTACCCTGCTATAAAGCCACAGGTCCCACTGGCGAAGGATAGGAGAAATATTAACAGTATAAATATTTTGCTAGTGTTCCGGGTGTAGGAATTGATTGAGGGATTGTGAATCAGCTTTGATTCAAGTCGGTATTTGTTGAACTTTCAACTTTTGCACTTCATTAGTAGATTTGGTATCTACTTTGCATGTAGGAACACTGTGATCCACTGGCCAACAGCACAGATATGCGAGATTTAGACCACTTGACTTTGCTGTTCACTACAGTAACCACTCCCACCTTGGCTTTGGTAGTTGATGCCACCACATGCCTTCTGTCATCCTGAGATCCAGTTGTTTCCACTGCATTTAGGTTTTCCAGTTGATGACTATGGTACTCAGATAAATTCTGAGTAACCTTCCAAAATTTATTTATTAAAATGTTGGTAAATTGCCTCATGGAAGTCAGTAAATCCTAAACAACAAATGCGCTCTGATTTCTTAAGCCTCAGAACTCATTCCACTATGGTAAACCAAGGGAGGTCAGGCAGTTCCAGTTCTCTTATAGGTGAGCTGTGTTTGATCCATGTTTCAGCGAGTCATCCAAACAATTCTAGCCCTTTCCCCTGAGATGTAACATAAAGTACAAATTTTCTTTTTACTGGGACCATATCAACACACCCAGTCTCATCTAGTTTTATGTTTTTTCCTGTCATCATATCACACCATTAACACCCTTTCCCACTTATGTTGTTTGAATTTCTGCTTGTGTAAATTAAATAACACAAGTAGCTATTTTGGAACACAGCATGGTTATTCTTGAATCATATTTTGTACCTCAGTTTGAGGGGGCCTGCTGCCTCTTGAATTCTAGACATGAAATGGTGGGAGTGTGCCTGAGGAGAGAATTGTCAGCTGCCTCAAGAGAGGTCATTATCCTTTTCACATGTAGTTCAGGATTAATTTCCTTAGATTAATTAGGTGGATATTCTTGACTCAGTTCAAAACCTAAGAAAGGCCGATATTATCACCTGAGGTATGGAGACCTCTTCAGCTGTAGGAGGGGAGGCTGCTTTTGTGAGACGTCGCATAGACTACTCAATAGAATTTAGAGCTTAGTATCTCTAAGCTTCCCAGGGGTCTTCCCACATGATTCTATCATACTTTACAGGATCCTATTTTTTCTCTATGAATGCCCTCACTGTAATAGGCACCCTGTGAATATGGGAATTCAACTTGTATTACAATTCAGCTAGTTACAGAATTAGAGCTGTTTTTGATTTTTGGTAATCTCAGCTCTGCTATAGGAGATAAGACGTTCTCTTCAGGCATGTCTACAAACTCTTAGGTGATTTATGAAGTGTTTACTCTGGAATTCCAATCCCTGAGATTATCCTTTTATGGCTTTGTTCAGTAATATTAGAAGTAAGCAGTCAAGATAAGAAGGTGTGTTTGTGTGCGATCATATTCCACAGTTTTTGAAAATGTTCAGACATGTCACATGATTTCATTAGTTCCTTGCTTTTTGTAAGTGGTTGCTTAGGAGTAACCCATGCTGATATTTTGTATGCTTCTGTAAACAGCTCATGCCATGAACTGTCTGTGCTCCTTTTCCTATAGAAAATCAAATCATTACCATTTTATAATCTGATCAAATTAGACCCAATTCCAAATTATCAAAACCAATTCAGAAAATGCATTCTTAATCCTTTAGAATGACCTGTGGTACTAAAACCTTTATTGGTTAAGGTTCTGTAAAGGAAAGGATGAATTGAATACACAAAATATACATATGAGTGGTATATGTTATGAGAAATAGTTCACAAAATTGTAGAAACTGAGGAGTCTATGACGGCCATCTGTATGTCTTGAGAACAAAACTAGTGGTATACTTCAGAAGTCCAATGACTTGAGAATCAGCAGGGCTGATGGTTTAACTCACAGTCCAAGGCCTGGGAACCAGAAAGTGGGTGGGAAAAACCCAAGAGTAGGGAGAGCCCACGTTGGTTTAAGTCATTGACTCCAAAGCCAAAGAACCAGAAACTCTGATGTCTGAAGGCAGGAGAGAATAGATGAAGGGGAGGAGAGCGAATTCACCTGCACTCTATTATTTTGTGTCATTTAGGCCCTCAGTGGATTAGATACTGTCTGCTTATTTCATAAAGGGTGGATCTTCCTGACTCAGTTCAAACGATAATTTTCCTGGCGATGTCTTCACAAACACATCCCTTAACCATATAACAACTCTCTGAACATCCTTTAGGCACATTTAAGTTAATACATGAAATTAACCACCAGAGTCAACCAAGTACCTCCAGGCATTTATAAGTTTGAGATGGGCTGGAGAGATGGCTTCATGGTTAAGAACACTTACTGTTCTTTCAGAGGACCAAGGTTCAATTCCTAACACCCACATGGCAGCTAACAATCATATGTAACTCCAGTTCCAGGGGATCTAACACCTTCTTCTGACCTCTATAGGGCATTGCATGTATATGGTGCACTTATATACTTGCAGGCAAAACACTCATACACATAAAATAAAAATAATAAATATTTTTTTAAAATTTGAGGTGTGTGTATGTGTGTGTGTGTGTGTGTGTATGTGATATTTTAATAGCACCTGGAGAATGCTATGTGCTCTAGGATCAAGAAAAATATTGGTCTAGAGTAAAGTACTATAACCAAGAATCAGCATCTTGCTCTTGGAAACTAGATGAGTTATTAACTGGCTGTGTGATCATGTTCAAATCATTTTGCCTTACAAACCTTGTATTCAGCCTCTATAAAATTAGAGACTGGACTAAGTAAACTTTCAGGTCTTTTGAAGTTCAAAGTATGAATCTCTGTTTTGTGGAAAGATAGCAATAATCTGATATCAGCCACAAAATGTATACTAAATATCATCAGTGTTTCTTATTGCTACATTATGAGTCTACAAATCTTGAATTTAAACCATTCTTTAAATGGTAACTCAGTATTTTTAGATAACATTACTTCTACTATTTGGCTCAAAACAATTGATACATTTTAACTGATATTTCCTAGTTCTCTATTCCAGGGTTTGGATTAAGTCTGTGTCCACTGAATATTTGGTTACTACCATAAACACCCTTTTTCTGAACTAAAGTTCTTGAGGGTCCTTTGAACTTCTCCACTTTCTTGAAGTCATTTCAGTTTAGTGTCTCTCATTACTCAATTTCCAATCCAGTGGCATTGCTCAAAGTGGATTTGAATCCTTGGTAGCCCTCTCCAAATAATTTGTCTTCCCTAGGATATCTGGTTTGGGGTAGATCATGAACAATATCATTCATTTTGAAGTCCAAGGTTAAGGTAGCCTTTGGGTTCATGCAGACATAGACTGCGGTTTCAATGTGGACCATTTTTTTCAGCACTCATGTGATAATGCATATGGCATCTGTTTGGACATCCTAGTATTACCTTCTAGAATGGTTGATGTTTCCTTTCTTGACATTCTAGTGACTTGACCACAATATGGCATTCTTTTGTATATTTTTCCTTTTTATCTAACCATATCCTAGAACATTACTGTCTGTGAAATGAAGCTTCATTTTAATATTTTTTAAAAATAACATAAAAAAACTATTATTTTTTATTGTTTTTTTAAAAAAATTTCATAAATACATAGAGTGTATTGTGCTAATATTCATCCCCATTACCATTGTTTTTCTTCCCCCACACCTGCTGACTTTCTTCTTCCCAATGTTTGCCCTTCAATAGTTTTGGAAAATGTGCCATGCTCATTGAAAAGGAGAGGAAAATCTGGATTTAAAAAAATATTTATTGACCTTCTGTAGTTTTTTATGAGTTCTTAATCAAATTTGGCCCACTCCCTCATACAGTCCCCCTTATTCCCTCCATGAAGACCTCATGTATTCTGCCATACAAATCAAGTCCCATTTAGTCAAGAATTTGTACCCAGATGTCCTTCAGTGTAAATTTGTTCATGGGAGTCTAGTCAGCCCATCTGGAGATTATATGTAAGGCATACTCTCCCTCATCCAGCATCAGCCAGTCTCCAATAGTTCTCAGTCTAGTGCTGGCCTGCCACCTATTTCTCACCTCCCCTCTGGGCCCTTGTTTAATTGAGCTGACATGGGTTCCCTGCTTGATGCCACTGCCACAGGCTCACATGAGCAAGCCTCCAGTGGCCTGGAAGCCTCCACTTCCCTGTGTTCATGAACCAGCCCTGATTCTTATAATCTTTCCACCTTCTCTTCCGCAATGGTCCCTGAGCCATGGGTGGGTGAGGTTCCATATAGGAATGACTCTACGGTCTCTTACTCTCCAAAACTTGGCCAGGTGTGGCCTTCCAACCAGAAACTTTTTTAAAGAAGAAAGGTCAGGCAAGAGTTGAATGATATTCTCTACACTATTTGCATGTCCGGTGAAATGTTTTTAAGAAAACTGGTGTAAGGAGGCTGGAGAGACGGCTCAGTGGTTAAGAGCACTGGCTGCTCTTACAGAGGACCTGGGTTCGGTTCCCAGCACCCACATGGCAGCTAATACCCATCCATAACTCCAGTTCCAGGTGATCCAACACCCTGTTCTGACCTCTGCGGGCACTGCACAACATGGGTGTATTTACATATATGCAGGCAATACACTCACACATAAAATAAAAATAATAAATAAAATACTAAAGAGGAAAGAAATCTAGCGTGAGTTAAACAATGGTATTGGCCTTCCCTTTTTAGAAAATCATGTACTTATGTATGATTTGAACAGAAACATATTGTGTAGACCAACAAGCATGGGTGTTCAGTAGATGCCTGTGGTATTGCTCCAGACATCTGATTTCTTCCAAGTAGGAGCCAAGAATATGGTCTGGTGTTTGTCTCCTGCCTCCTTCTTTCAATAATGACTCCCAATTTGGCTTTTCTAGAAAAGCAACAATGCGTCATCAAAAGCAAACATTTCTTCTGCTCTTTGTTGGGTGAACTTGTGGTAATTAGAAAAGAAGGCTAGGCTGTGTTAGACCAAAAAAATTATATTAATCAAATGCTCTTCTACACTGGCCACACAGGGATTAAATTGTCTGGGTCAATCTGGGATTGTCATGACTTCCCAGCGTTTTCAGAATAGCCCTTGTATGTTCTTTTCCCCAGAACAGTATCTATTCTGCTACAATGCTGTCTTATCCAGGAGGCATGTTGGTTTCTCATGCAATCATGCCATTTCTGGAAGTCCTGGCTCCAAGAGTGTAATGGAGATGGATTGCTTGTAGCGGATCTGAACGATGCAGCTCTTTCTGGAACCATCATTACTTTTTTGTTCTTATGTGACAGTCAGCCACTTACAATTTCCTTGTTCACTCTACTTGCTGTCTATTCTCTGACTGGAAAATAGAATAGCAAGTTTGGATTTTCCTTTTAGTTTATAGGTTGAATATAATAGAGGAAGAGTAAATAGGCATGTAAATCCCAAGAGATCTTAGAGGTAAGGTTAACTTTTTCAGAACTATGAAGTATTTAAATAGGGAGGGAAAAGGCTGCTTAAATATTTTTTTTTCTTTTCTAGAATTGCTTCCTGCTACAGTCTCCAAATTTCATCACACACACGCACAACACACACACACACACACACACACACACACACGCACACGCACATGCGACACACACACACACACACACACACACACACACGCACACGCACATGCACGCACATGCACACACGCACGTTTCATTCCTTTCTTTACCTCTTTGTGGCCTTTCGTAAATCTCTGCTTTATCCTCTGCTTTCAATCAGTCCTTCCTAAAGTTTAATTTCTTTGTTCTGCATGCCCACTGACAATTATATAGAGTATGGTCTTAGTATTTGCATTTGATACAAGATTCAAGAACAAAAGCCTCCAGGATTCCATAGAATCAAAGTTATGACAGAATTATTAGAGTCATTACCTTGTGATAGCAAGCCTGCTTTTGAAAAGACCAAAAGTAGAAGTCGATCAATGCACATCAAAGTGGCAACCACCCATATTTACTGCAATAAATTTTGTCTAGAAATTTCTGTCTACACTGTGGAAATAGCAAACAACAGATCATTTCATTAGATAATGACCAAAATAAAAATTTTTATCTATTCTTCTTCCATAGTATGTACATACAAATACTTTCTTGCTTTGGCATTTTCTTGTGTTGTTATCTGTTACATTCACAATAAGCATGTTATTTTGAGGGCATTTAAATGGGAAAGCTTTGGTGAGTTCCAAGTTAGTGATACTGATAGTTATTTTGAATTCTCTGACCCTTAACTGTTATCTAGAACTGAAACATGGCTCGGAGCTAAGTATGTTTGATAAGTTGTTATATTATATCTGCTGAAGGAATTGCCTGGTTTTATTATCCACACATGTTAATATGGGCTCCCACAGCAAGAGGGGTGTGTGCAGTCCCCATGGCATTCTTCTTCGCTGCTGTGTGCTGTCTGCAGAGAACAGGCTGTGCCTGTGGTCATCACATAATCAGTGTTTCTCCTATGGCTTTTCTCCAAAGGACACCGTGCCTCTTTCCAAGGAGAGGCTGGAAAGAGTCCAGGGGAAGGCAAACACAAGATCAAAGGGTAGGATAGATTTCTCTAGAAGATGGGCTCAAAGTAAGTTCTGGGAAGACCAGGACAAAAGGGCCTATAACACTTGCCTAAGAGAGAGTTTGGGCTTGTGAGTTCAGCTTGGAATGCAGAGCTTCTGTGCCCTGAAAACAAGAAAATAACCCAAAAATGAGCTGAGGAGAGAAAACAAACCTTATCTCCACATTATTTGCTGATGACCATCTCTAAGTAATGGAAGCATCTAAGAAGAGGTTGCAGCTGTGTCTTCGAGAGACAGCATGCCCTAAATTAGAAGTAGACTATAAAATAATCTAAGAGTATACAATATAAGACAAGAATTTAGATCCCGGCACTGAACGAATTCGAGACACCATACTGGTGAGACATGTTTATAATCCCAGCATAGGGGAAGACCAGGAGTTCAAGGCCAGTCTCAGCTACATAGTGAGTCTAGGGCTAGCCTGGGATATATAAGACCCTGTCTAAGAAAAGACTTCACATTGGTTCTAAATAGGCACACTTTTTCTAGTAGAGAAACGTGGCTTTGAGTAGGGAAAGTCTGTGTCATAAGCTGATAAAAATTACTCCATTGCATGCCCAGTTGCCTTCCCAGGTGCCATAAACAGCTGCTGCAAAATCCCAGACTTCAGTCACTGCCAGACCACAGGCTGCTGAGCATAGAAAACAAAACTGTGACTCACAGTGAACATTCACTGTCCTCACGGTAGATACAGGAACACACACACAAGGTGCTAGGAAACAGGCTGTGTTACCCAGATGCCTGTTTCCTGATATTCATTCTTGCTAGAATTCAAAGGTGTTTGGAACCCACTTCTCCTTTCCCAACTGCAGGGAGAAATCATCACCATGAAGAAGAGTGTAGGCTGTCAGATACCTGGTTTAGCCTTTTTCTCCATGACAGATTTTTCTAGTACTATGTATTTAAGGAAGGCATATTTGGATCCTTCCTTTGAGTATAAGTCAGGCAAATTTGGGGTTCTTTCTGAGTATGCCGTCTCCTTCAGGGTCACTTGACCACAATCAGAAAAATGGGCTCATCCTAGTTCTGATATGGGACTTGGAGAGATTAGGCTCAGTTTCAGGATCTATCTGTTGAGACCGGTACCTTGAAAATGTTAGAAGTTGGTAAAGAAGGTTAAATAGTGGAAAAATGACCCAAAGGACCATCAATGTGGGGCAGGGTTGCAAATTCCAATACTTCCTAGGGCAGGTAGTTACTGTAGGCCACAGGTCTGAGGTTTGGGTAGATAAGGAGTGGTGAGCTTCTTATGCTGCTGGGACCAGGTCTCATCCAATCTGAATAGAGGAGCTGAAACTCAGCACGTGATGGGTGTTACCACATGAAGTTGTCAACTCTACATTATTAATTTTTTTCCAGTGGCTTTTAAAAATAAAAATTTAAAAATAAGCCAGCTTAGGAAATGAAACCCGCACATAAGTAAGTATTGCTAGTTAATTTGCCTGTCTTCAAGTTGTTAGTCAAGGTAGTCCAAGAGGCTCCCAAAATAACACAGGCTATTGCCCTGGCCCTTGATTGCCTACAAGAACTTGAAGGTAAGCCCCCACTGCTGAAGACAGGATATACTCCAGACACAGGACTTGGAGCAATTGAACTGAAACTAGTTCTCTAGTATCAGAAGATACTATGCAAGCTGCCAATGGAGAAAACCAATCAGTGGTCCTATCCCAGCTGTAAATCCTATAAACCACAGCTGTGACCAGCCCACCAAATTATCTCTATTGATGGAGTAGTGGCATTTTTATTTTGGAGGTAGTCAACAGCTGTCTAACTGGACTTAAGGCCCACTCAATAAGAGGGAATTCACTCGAGGTGCTGTGAAACACAGCCAAGTACACATGGCTGGAGAGGTCACAGACTCTAGAGAATAACCTACTCTGTCACTCTCCTGGACCAACACAATTTCTTATTATATTATATTTACAGATAAGTGTTCACCATTCATTAAAGAAGCTTCTTTTTGCAACAGATGGAGACTATTAATTCCAGAACTCATCAAAATGCAGAGAATAAGTGATATATCTACGAATGCAGCCTTTACACCCGAGGCTCAGGGACCATCACAGAAGAGGAAACAGGAAGAATCCGAAAGCCAGAGGGACAAGACACCTGCTGCTGGTTATCCTTCTACATCAGAGGGAAGTTGTACGAATGAAATCTCAACAGTCTTGTAGTCTAACAAGATCTGCATAATGACAAAACCAGTTGAGTTATAGTCAATCAATGGATGCTGAGGGAGGGAGAATCTGTTTTCCTCCAGGGACTAGCTCCCTGAGAAATTATCTAATCTCAAGTGGGCAGCCCTAAACAGATACACATGCACACGACCACTACTTAATGGACTCAGTGCATTATATGTGTGTGTATGTGTGTATGTATGTGTATGTATGTGTGTATATGTGTGTGTATGTGCGTGTATGTGTGTGTGTATGTGTGTGTATGTGTATGTGTGTGTGTATTTACAGATGTATTCATATGTGATAATAGTAAAAAGGCCAAGAAATTAAGAGGGAGTGGGGGACATAGGAAGAATCAGGGGAGGACTGTGATGGAAATAATACAAATACGATATTCATGTATGAAATTATCAAAAAGGAATTTAATAAAAATGTAAATAAATAAATGAATTGAATAAGATTTTCAAATTTTCAAATAAGATAAATCCATATTATATGGTTGAGGTCCTGGGATACCTAAGTTTGACCTATGTATGAATATATTTATATATTTACAATATAAACATTTGCCTAAAGTGGCAGTTTCTTGTACTCGTCTCTACCAACAACTGAGAAGAGTGAACATCTATATGCAAGGTTCTGAGGGTAAAGTTTGAAACCACTGTTAAGGTGAATATTGCTTAATGTCTCTTTGTTCCTTAAAAAATTATGCTAATTTTACCTTCTTCTTAAGACACTTGGATTTACTTAGTACTTAATTTTATTTTTGATTGTTCACCACATAGGTGCCTTACATATAGCAGAACTTCAATAAATATTTTTTAAATGAATGATTGAAATGTAATCTGGAAGGTATACCTGTTAATTCTGTTGTTTCATATACCTCAGAGTGAGAGTATATTCTAGGCTGGAAAGTAAGGTGGTCATCCTAAGAGGGTGGAGTTGGCAGTATCACCTGTACCTCCAGAAACTACTGTAAAGGATTTAGTGGATTCCTAGGATTGTTGGTCTCATTATATGGGGTCGTCTCCCATCCTCCCCCACTTTTATGAAGCACTGACCTACTCTTCATACAGGGGTGGAGAAGTAAAATAGGCACATCATAATCCAACATGGAAAGTGAAATCATGGAAATTCCGTAGTGGAATCTTGGGACTAGACATATGAAAATTCTTCTTCTATGGGCTACATAGGCCATACCTTTTTCCAATCAGGGATCAGGCCTATGAATATTACCCTTTCCAAATGTCTACTACTGTATAAACCTAGTTGTGCAAAACAACAACAATATCTTATTATTTCCTTACTTTGTTCTGTGAGCTGATTATTTAGATGATTCTTGCTCAATGTTCTTCTTGTGTTGCAATCAGTGACTGAGCCTGGAATCATCTCAAAGGCTTCCTCAACAATGACTTGACTGGAGTAACCTTAAACACTTTCTCACTTACACATGTGGCAGTGGTTGCTGGCCAGAAGCAGGACTCCTAATGGAGGCAGCTGGCCACAACACCTCTACATAACTCTCCATGTGGCTTGGGCTCTTCATTCTGTGGCTGCTGGGGATTGTGGGAAAACAGCCCAGGAGGAACAGATCCAGGTAGATGTTGCACTGCCTTGTCTATGGAAAAATGCTATAGTCATGTAAAGTGAAACCTTATCTCAAAAGGATGGGATATAGGATCTAATTTTTGAAGGGACAATGTTAAAGAATTTGTAAACATGTTTTCAAATAATACTTGCCCTAAAGTATCTTTTGGAGGGAAGAACTTCTTCCTCATCATAATTAAACTCTCACTGTTACAGTGCTTCCTCTTGGCTCAAGTATCAGGGGGTGACAATGGAAACAACAGGTTGCCTTAGAACTGGAGGTCTTGAAAGGACGTGATTCTAGTCCCATAACTGAGGTGCACATGTCTTATAAATCATGAAAATCATAGCGTATTTGGAATAATAAAAATATACTAGGTTTTCCTGGAATATTAACTGAAATAATTGAGAGTACATTGTAGTATCTTTTGTGTGATTTTTAAAAATATTTTTTCTATGCCAAAGCAAATAACTTGAAATTTTTAAGTTTTTTAAAGATCATTCTTGCCCCCCACCACATACAAGCATATACACACACGCACACACACACACACATACACACATTATCTATCTATCTATCTATCTATCTATCTATCTATCTATCTATC
>NW_008344412.1:1992503-1993677 GCF_000622305.1 Nannospalax galili | reverse complement strand
TCTATCTATCATCTATCTATCGATCAATGTATCTATTATCTATCATCTATCTATCATCTATTTCACCATTATTTTTTAGCATTTCATGCATGTATACAATGTGTTTTGATTAAACCTACCCCCCACATCTCTCCAACTCATCTCAGACCTCCCCACAACAAATCTCCCTCCTAGTTTCATGCACTATCTTTCAGCACTTGCATCCAATTGGTGTTGCTGATATGTCCATGGGTGCAGGGCCATCCACTGCAGTATGGCCAACCTACTCTGGCACACATTCCTGAAGAAAACTGATGCTCCTTGAATTTTAAATAATAAAAGTAGTACTTAACTCAATATCCCCTCACATGGAGCCCTTTATGAACCTCTTAGATTCTCAGTGTGTGTATTCACTTTCCTCTTCCACATCACTGAGTTCCTCTTAGAAGAGTTTATGAAGCACCAAACCTTTCACTTTACTGTTAAATCCAAGACTAAATATAAACTCTAGTCACGAATTTAGTTTAGGTCTTACTTAATGTAAGACATCTGTGCATTCTTCACAAGCTCTGCCTTTTGGGACTTTACATCAAGACATCATTTGCTGTTGCTCTTACAGCTCTTGAACCCAGGCCCAGCTGTAAGTCCAGTGTTCCCTCCTTGCTTCCTCTTTCCTTCATTTTAGCTCAGCATTTTTATTTTGAGTTCTATTACACTCATAATGGTTATTGTTTGCATACTCACTTTACTTATTAAACCCTTTCTTCCAGTCCTTTTTTTAAATTAATTTTTAAAAAATTTTTAGAAGAAACATTTCATTACAGCTTTAACATACTCAATAGCAGCTTCCAGAGCAAAGATACATCTCTTTCAAAAGTGCCTATAAAATTTTTAGGTTCGCTGTTGACTTAATACAGTTATGCAGTATTGAACTCAGTATAAACACTGTAAGACATAAAATTTAATGAGTTTTTAACCTTTAAAAAAGATCTCCATTTCATTTTAAAATACACTATTTCTTACAAAAAGACTCATTGTTTTTGCTAATAATACTTAGATCTTGGCACATGCGTCTCTAATCTGTATGTATCTGATTATTACTCGTCATGGTTGGTTGCACTCAGATCCTTGGCACCTGTGTATGGATATAAAGTCATCGGGTAGATTTCAATGGTAATGTTTATCACCTCTACTA
>NW_008344412.1:1990667-1992316 GCF_000622305.1 Nannospalax galili | reverse complement strand
GGTTTTTAAAACTAGCTAGGCATTATTTATCTCTCACATTGTCTAACCCCTCCCCTCCATTATGGTTTCCCCACTTAAGATGCCCCCATTTCCCTCCTTTCTCCCTCAATAATACCCTTCTATTATCCTATCTCTCTTGGGCACCTTCTTTCCCTTTAACTACTAGGTTCCTTGTACACCCTTCTTCCCCCCACTCCTTAAACCCAATTTTTATCCCTATCTCCCTTATTAATGCCTATTTCCTACTATTCCTCTCTTTCAGGTTCTTTTCCTTTACCCCCCCGCCTGGTTCCTTTCCTTAATCCTGGCTCCTGTAGTTATGTCTGGATACATACTCACTTTTCAGGATTTGGTGCTAGGATCCACATATGAGGGAGAACATACGTGTTTTTTTTTGCTGAGTATGTTACTTCACTTAGTATAACACTTTCTAGTTCCATCCATTTACCTGCAAATTTCATGATTTCATCTTTCTTTAATGCTGAGTAAAATTCCATCATATAAATGAACCACATTTTCATTATCTACCCATCAGCTGAGGGACACAGGTTGCTTCCATCTCAGCTATTGTGAAAAAAGCAGCAACAAACATGGATGTACAAGTGTCTCCGCAATAGGATGAGTTCTTTGGGTATATGCCAAGGAGTGGTATAACTGGGTCAAATGGTAGGTTCACTTGTAGTTTTTTAAGAGTTCTCCACCCTGCTTTCCATAGGGGTTGAACAAGTTTGCAGCCCCACCAGCAGAGGATGAGTGTTCCCCTTTCCCCACATCCTCTCCAACATTTGGTATCATTTGTTCTCTTGATGTTAGCCAGTCTGACTGGGGTAAGATGAAATCTTAAAGTGGTTTTAATTTGTATTTCCCTAATTATCAGTGATGTTGAACATCTTTTAAGATGCTTCTTAGCCATTTTACTTCTTCTTTTGAGATCTCTCTGTTCAGTTCCTTAGCCTGTCTTTTAATTGTGCTACTTCCTATCATGATTCTTGTTTTTTTTAGTTAGTTATATATTCTGGATATTAAACCTCTCTCAGATGTGTCTCCCATTCTGTGGGTTTTCTCTTCACTTCCTTGGTTGCCTCCTTTGATGTACAGAAACTTTTTAGTTTAATGAGGTCCCATTTGTTGATTCTTGACCTTGATTTCTGAGCACTTGGTGTCTGGTTTAGAGAATCTTTTCCTACACCTGTATCTTGTCGGTTTTTGGCAGTGTTTTCTTCTAACAGTTTCAGAGTTTCAGGCTTTACATTGAGGTATTTGATCCATTTGGAATTGACTTTTGTGCAAGGTGAAAGATAGGGGTTTAGTTTCATTCTTCTACAAGTGGAGATCCAGTTTTACCAGCACCATTTCCTGAACATGCTGTCTTTCCTCCAGTGAATGTTCTTGGCCCCTTTGTCAAATATCAGGTGGCTGAAATTGCATGTACTCATATTTGGGTCTTCAATTTTGTTGCATTGATCTATGGGTCTGTAATAGCTCTGTAATACAGCTTAAAATCTGGAATAGAAATCTCCCCTGGCATTGCTCTTAGTGCTCAGGGTTGGTTTGGTTAGTCGAGGTCTTTTGTACTTCCATATGAATCTTAGGATAGTTTTTTCCAATTCTGTGAAAAATGTCATGGGGATTTTGATTAGCATTGTGAT
>NW_008344412.1:1985011-1989330 GCF_000622305.1 Nannospalax galili | reverse complement strand
TTTTAATGTAGACACATAAAGCTATAAATTTCCCTCTTAGGACTGCTTTTAATGTGTCCCAGAGGTTCTGATGTGTTGTATTGTCCTTTTAATTGAATTCCAGGAATTCTTTTATTTATTTCTTAATTTCTTCTTTGACCCACTGATTGTTTAGGAGTGTGTTGTTTAATCGCTATGAATTCATGTAGTGACTAGGGCTTTGTCCAGTGTTGATTTTGAGTTTTATTGCATTTTGGTCTGATAGAATGTATGGAATTTTTTAATCTTTTTGTATTTGTTGAGGTTTGTTTTGTGCCCTAGTATACGGTCAATTTTGGAGAAGGATCCATGGGGCGCTGAATAGAAAGTATGTCCTTTGGTGCTTGGGTGGAACACTCGGTAGATGTCTGTTAGGTCCATTTGATATATGGTATTGTTTAATTCAGATGTCTCTCTGTTAACTCTCTGCCCTGTTGACCTATCTAATTAATGAAGATAATGGGGTATTGAAGTCACCTACTATTTCTGAGTTGGGATAAAACTGTGTTTTATAGTTCTATGGAACTGGGTGTGCTGGGTGTGCTAGGGTTTGGCACATATATATTCATGATTATAGTATCTCTTGGTCAATTGTTCCTTTGATTACAATGAAATACTCTTTATCTCTTCTGATTAGTTTTAATTTAAAGTCTATTTTGTCAGATATTAGAATAGCAACACCCGCTTTTTTCTTAGTAGCATTCACTTGGTATATTTTTTTCCATCCTTTCACCTTAAGATAGTGCCTGTCTTTGAAAGTCAGATGGGTTTCTTGCAGACAACAAAAAGATGGGTTTTGTTTCTTAATCCAATCATCTAGTCTTTGTCTTTTGGCTGGGGAGTTCAGTCTGTTAATATTTAAGGTTAATTAATGAAATCTGTATATTGAATCTTGTCATTTTTATTTCTGTTCACATTCTTGATATAGCTGTACTTTTCCACAGTTATACCTTTTTTGAATTTCTTTCTGAAACCTCTTGGGTATAGTCATTCCTTTCTTCAGCTCTTTGTATTGCTTCCAGAACTCTCTGAATGGCTGGTTTTGTAGACATAAATTACTTCAGCATATTTATGTCATGGGAGATTTTTCTTTCCCCTTCATCTATAATAAATATTTTAGCTGGGTATAGTAATCTGGCTTGGCATCTGTGGTCACTTAAAACTGGGAATACTTTGGTCCAGGCTCTTCTGGTTTTCATAGTTTGCACTGAAAAGTTGGCTGTAATCCTAATGGGTTTTCCTTTAAATGTGACTTGTTGTTTCTCTTTTTCAGCTTTCAGAATTCTCTTTGTCTTATACGTTAAGTGTTTTTACTATGATGTGCCGTGGAGAGTTTCTTTTGTGGTCTGTTTGGTGTTCTATATGCTTCTTGTATTTGTATGGGCATGTCTTTCTTTAATTTGGGGAAATTTTCTTCCAGGATTCTGTTAAAGATCTGGCCCATGCCATTTTCTTGGGATTCTTCTCCTTCCTGCATGCCTATGATTTGTAAGTTTGGTCTTTTTATGGTGTCACACAATTCCTGCATATTGCATTCTTGTGCTTTCTTAAATTTTTCATACTCTTAGATTTTGTGGTCTAGTTCGTTCACTTCATCTCCCAGTCTTGATATTCTGTTTTCCATTTCATTCATCTTATTGGTGAGGCTTTCTCCTGCCATTTCTAATTGGCTTACTAAGTGTTTCACTTCCTTCTTCATTTCAGCCTGAGTACTCTTCAATATTTCTAGCTCTTTTCTGAATTCATTCAGAAGTTTACCCCTATCTTCCTTCAGTTCTTTGATTTGTGTGTTCTTTAAATTTTTGAATTATTTTATCATGTTTATAACTGTTCTTTTGAGTTCCATGTCCTGCATTATCTCTAAGGGGTTCTCATTGTACCCCTCTAGAGACTAGTGGTATTTGGTGGGGATATGTTATTTTGGATTTCATGTTATTTTTTTCTCTGTGATTTTGACATGTGAATTTCTTTTGTAGTTTCTGATTCTTGTGTGAGACTCAAGCCTTCAAGTTTAGGTCTGCTTCTTTTTGTAAACTTTGTGTGCCTTTGTGGTTTTCTTTTTGGGCATGAAAAGCTGGTTTGTCTAAGCTTCTGTGTCTGTCTTTTGATTTTATATTGGAGTGGCCAGATTCCCTTTGTCTTCAGGAGTTCCCACAGAGGCCCAAGTCAGATGAGGATCAGATGCTTTCAGGCTTTCTCTAAGGTCTGGATCCCTCCAGGAAAGATGTTGTCCTCAGGAATTTGGGGGTTGGACTGGCCTTGGAGCAGGGCCCAGGAAAGATGCTGGTCTATGGCAGCTGGTGGCCATGACACTCAGAGATGCTAAAGAGAGATCAGGGTTGGAAGAGTCCCCAAGGGCTCCTGGGGACTGCAAGGAGGTAATGGGTTGGTCTGGATGCAACGTATCAGGAAGCGGAGAGGTCAGCCCTGTTGTCCAGGAAAGAGACTGGTGGGTTGTGCAGCCCAAGGAAGAGGAGGGAGGTGAAGGCAGGACCAGGCCCAGAGGACCCCTGTGGACCCAGAGAAGGAATTGGGTTCCTCTGGATGCAAGGGATCAGGAAGCAGTGGTGGTTCCTCTGGTATCTGGGGTGCCAAGACAATGAATGGGACAGGACCCAGGCTAAGGGGAGAGATGGGTAGGGGAGATGGGAGAGTGAATGGAGCTGGGGGAGTCAAGGTGCAGAAGGCACAGTGGACTTACCCAGGAGAGACTCCAGCTGGTTTTGTCCCAGGCCTTCTTACAGTAAAGCAATTTCACTTTGGGGAAATGTTATGTGACCTGGTTTTATGTGGTCTTGGAAATCCATGCACTCCTCTTTCCTCTCTCCCGGCCAACTCCTACTTTGTCCCTTAGCAACAGATCAAAGCTAAAGTAAATTGCCAAATTAGGAGATCTCTTTGATGAGCTGCTATGCTTTTGTAACAACTTAGACTTAGTGGCTTTACAGTTCTAGATACCAGAATCCAAAATCCAATTTCGTTGGGCTGAAGTCTAGATGTCAGCAGGGCTGATTCCTTCTGGAAGTTGTAGGGGAGACTATGTTCCCTTAGCTTTTCCAGCTTCTATAAACCATCTTTATTCCCTGACTGAGAGCTCCTTCTTCCACCATCAAAGGATATCAGTGCAACCTTTGCTTATTTTTCTGTATCTTCTCTGCCCCTGACTGGGTTCCTCCTTGTCCCTGTTAATGATCTTTGTGATGATATCAGTCCCCTTGGATAAGCCCAGATTATCTCTCCATCTTTAGGTCCTTAATTTAATCAAAACTATAAGATACCATTTGTTATGAAAATTAATCAGGTCATAGGTTACATTACCAGAGATTCGGGGCATTTGACATGAAGACAATAGACATGACACACATGGAAACACACGCAGGGTTTTGATTGGGTTTTGGGCTCTCAAGAAGAAAAGAGTCAACATTGACTATAATAGAACAGCTGCTCCCTGAGCACAGAAAGGAGTCAGCATTTATGGATTTGGTGGGGTAGACTAATGGGTGGTCCATATCTGGCCTGAAGGACTTTAGGTGATTAACTTGCTGCAGTTCTGTAAAAAGCTGGAGGGTAAGGTAGAAGAAATCATATGATGCCATGCTTTTAACTGCACCTACCTTTTAAGCTCATGGCCTGACAGTTTGCCTTCTGGACTGCTGTGGTAGTTTTCTGTCTGTTGTAGAGATTACATCCAGACATTTGGTAGGTAATTGTTTTGTCTACTATACCACACTTCTGGGAAAGTAATTCCAAGAGTGGACAGGCAACCTCAACAGGAAAACCAGAGGCTTTCCCTGGGTTTGTGGTTAGCACAGGCAGAAAGTTTTTTGTTGTTGTTGTTTCTTAATGTTGAAGATTGAACCCAGGGCCTCAAATTTGCTAGGCAAACACTTAACACTGAGTCACGTCCTCAGCCCAGAAGTTATTTTTCTTGAGAGTGGTTAAACTGAAATGATTTTGAGGTGACTGACCACTGTCCTTTTAACTTCCATAGAGAAAACTCATTTCAACCAGGAGGGAATGAAACCAATTGCCAAGAGAATGGACACAAAAGACAGAGGTGACAACATTCTTGCATCTAGGTTTAGGAACCAGTAAATTCTTTTTTTTTGCTTGAGCTACTGTGAGCTGAACTCTGTACTAATGACTCCCTATGTTGTTGTTGTTGCTCAATTTTGTGTTTGCTTGTTTTTTATTTTATTTTACTTTATTTTTGGTCTTATTACAACAGGGTCTCCCTGCAGCCCCAGCTGGCCTGGAACTCACTATGTAGACCAGGCTGGCCTTGAACTCACAGAGATCCA
>NW_008344412.1:1962084-1984552 GCF_000622305.1 Nannospalax galili | reverse complement strand
TTTATTTTATTTTATTTTATTTTATTTTATTTTATTTTATTTTTTGAGACAGGGCCTCCCTGTAACCCCATTTGGTCTGGAACTTGTAGACCAGGCTTGCTTCCACCTCACAGAGATCTCCCTGCCACTGCCTCTTGAGTGCTGGGATTAAAAGTGAACACAACCAGCTTGGTTTGATTTAACAAAAAGAAAAACTGAAGGAGAAGAGGGGGAAAATCAATTTATTCATGTTTTCTACTACATTTAAGAAGTATGATGGACTGTTTAATAGCAATGAAGTTGAAACTGTTAAGGCCTTATAAACATCATTTGATTTTATTTTCCTTTGTCTATGCTCTTTCTACATGTATATTCTATACAAATTGCAGCAGATAAATAGAAGTTAACTATATTTTAAAATGTGAGTATGACGCTAACCAGGGAAGTTACTGAGATAATGAATTTATTTGCTTTTCACTACTGTTTTCTCACTTCCAGAAGGAAAGAGACAAGTTTCTTTGATAAGAGGTCTGCATCCATAATTACAGGCTCCCTGGCTTAGAGGGAAGCAAGTGAATTGTGTTAATGGCCTTTAATTTTTCAGGCCTGGGAATCCCTATAAGCTTAGTGCTATCAAGAAATTACCACGACTTGTTCTAAAAGGGTGCTCTATATGGAGTATTTAAAAGGGAGCATGGCCCAACCTCAGAGGAAGGGTTGTTTAAACATTTAGACTATGCCAGCCATAGGGCCTTTGCAGAAAGGCTGCTTTTTTTCTCTTCCTCTTGAGTTGGGGCTGGCTTTATGGCTTGTTTTCACCAACAGAATATCGTAGAAGTGATATCTGGCTGGTTCCAGTGCCAGCTCTTTTGAGGACTGTCAGTTCCTCATTGCTGTTACTCCTTCTTGGAATCCCCCTCTTAGTACCCAGGCACAGAGGGGGAGACTGGGCTGGATAGCTGAGTGATGAGCTGCCATGTGGAGATTGATTCTGGGGAGAAGCCTTCTTGTGACTCTAATCTTAGTGGCATTCTGCATGGAAAGCTGCTGAGTGATCATCCCCCATTGATGCCTCACTGGGCACAGGTGAACTTTTCCCACTCCGTCTGCCTAACTGAAGAATCCTGAGCATCTGAGTAACTAGTTGTGTCTTAAGTTATGAAATTTGAGGTTATTTCCTATACTGTCAAAGCGAAGTAAAACAGGTAGACTCCAGAGGGTTGGGAATGAAGGACTGGTGGTTGGTGACACAGTGATGAAGAACTGTTCCTTGTTGTATCTCAGTCATGCCCTTTCCCTCAGTGCAACCTGGAAATGTGAAAGCCTCATGTTGGAGAGTGTTGCAAGCTTGTTAGGAGGCTGGGCACTGAGAAAAAGTCACTGTGGGCCGTGGAAAAAGGTTTCCATGGCTACATTTGACATGGGACTGGAGGAATTAGATGAGTTAGACTTTGGAAAATCTCCTTAACCAAGCATGTCCATCCATTCTTCCTTCTTCCGCCTGTCTGGAATTCATAAGTCATGAGTGCAGTAGCCCCAGCAGCTGTAGAGGACCATGAGGCAGATTTGTGGATGAAAATCATACACAAGAAATGGCAGAACAGAAAGCTGGATGGACCCTGGGAATCAGATGACTTTGTGGAGTTGCTGGCCCTGGAGCCCTGACTTCTAGACTTCTTTCATGTGCTGGAACAATTCTTTCTTAACCTACTTTAAGTCTCAGTTACACAAAACTGCAGGCATTTCCTAACACGTTTCACAAAATAAGATGCTTCTTCTTCACAGACGTTAGTGAATGATTTAAAGAAGGAAATTGGGTGTTTTTTCTACTTACCCGTCATAAAGTGGAACACTTAGGATCAGGTCTTTGGTAAACAGCTGCATAAGTGTCCACAGGAATATAATAGCCAAACAGGCCACTTTTCCACAATGGAAATGCATAGAGAGGGCTTCAGCTTTGATGGACATAAATATGGGTTTCCAGCTTTTCTCCTTCAACAGGTGACATCCCAAGAAAATATGGTATTTAGTGAGCTCTGCTAGTCTAGCAATCAAACTAAACCTCCTTTAGATCCCAAAACAAAAGAAAATGTCAAACTTGGGCATCTGGGAAACAAATGAGTAAGAATGAAGAAATCAGTCTTTCAGTTAGTCATTCAATGAACACTGGCTGAACGCTTCCGGTGTTACAAGCTCTGAGAGACGGTGGAAAATCAAATGGGCATCTTTCATTCTGGGGGCAGAGGCAGGTACCATGAGGGGACAGAACATATGGTATAAGATGCAGAGTACAGAACAGAGCTGAAAAGACAAGGGCATGCAGCGTTTACCACAGGCTCCCCATATATGTGCAAAATAATGTTTGATGCAATGTAAATTCATTGCACGCAGACTAAAATCCTTTAATTGCTTCATCTTCAAATCATCATAACCTTTCTCTAAGGGCCACAGAGAAGTTGATCCTCTTTTTTCTTTTCTATAGAAAGATTTCAAAAAGTGCATTTTGAATATTTTTCCAGCAGTTACTAAGTGCACTTGGGCTCGTTCTACAGCCTATGAAAACTTCAACTTCCTTTTCTGTCAAGATGAGCGCATGCTATCTACTTTACAAGACCTGTAGGGAGACTATGCCCAAAGATCACAGTAGCCAGCTGTGGTGCTGTACATCTGTAATCCAGTTCATAGGAAGCTGAGGTAGAATGACTTTGAGTTCAAGGCGACCTGGGCCACACAGTCAGACCCCATCTCCAAACACACAAATAATAACAAGAACAAACACTCAGGAAAAAGATTAAGATATGTGAAGATCCTGGTTTTGAACACTCCAAAGAGTCATCTCTTTTCCTGGGGGAAGGCTGAGTAAAAAGAGATGGAGTCAAACTCATTGTGGGAAAACAAGAATCCTGATTGCTGAGGGGATGACTTTGGAACTGAGTTTCTGATGACATCTGTGGATTTCTAGACTTCCAGGAGGCAGTTTACATTTGCATCCTCTAATTAGAATGAGGACAATGGGTGGGGCCCGACCACAGCTCTGTGGCTCTACCCTTGGCCTCTCCTCTTTCATTTTTCAGGGGAGAAGTCAGAGGTTCCTGAAGATGAGATTACTGACTTTTGTCAGTCATCTGGGAAACTGTTACAAAAATAGATTCCCTGCTCACATTTTGGTATTCAAATTGAATGAGGGTAAGGATGAGAAAAGTCACTGAGACCAAATTCTACTGGAGGTGGTTAATTCATTCATAATGAAAACAGTTACTTTCCTCGGCGTGTGGTGCATGATTTTTGTCAATCATTTGCTTTATATTTGTAAAACGAAAGCAATGAAGAGGTGTAGGTTATGAGGAAGGTTAGGCTTCTCTAACATATGCTCATATTTTCCTTACTTAACTTTCTATACCTGTTCCAATCTATATACTATTTATTCAAAGAATCTCTAGAACAAAGTTGACTTTTTGTTTTCATCTTCAAGTGCTGTTGTGGTTTGAATACGCACTGACCCCATAGGCTCATGTATTTGAACATTAGGTTTCTAGCTGGTGGGGCCGTTTGAGAAGGTTATGGACCCTTTAGGAGGTGGCGCATTGCTGTAGGAAGTATGTCACTGGAGGGAACTCTGAGGTTTTAGAGCCTGGTCCCACTTGCTACTCTCCCTCTGCTTCTCGAGAGCACATGCAGTGCCGTTGGCCAGCTTCCTGCCCTTGTTGCCGTGTCTTCTCTGCCCTTTCCATATTTTCCCCACCGTGATAGACTGTGCCCTCTGGAACTGTAAGCCAAAATAAAACCTCTTTTTCTTTAAGTTGTTTTTGTCAGTTTATCCCAGCAACCGAGAAAACAAACTAAAACAAGTGGATTATGGACAAGTTGATAAATTCTCTTTCCTTTTGTGAATTTTAACTCAGACAACACCAAAACCTCATTGTGTTAACTCAGCCAAGATTAAAGATGTGCACCACCACATATGACCTTTTCAGTAATAGGGACTGGTACAGTTGGATGGCTAACTGGGAAAAGTTAGATCACTCCCACTGGTCATTGGTATAGATTCCCAATGGACCAAATGCTTAGTTATAAAACAATGAAATCACATAACTAATTAAAACTCATAGATAAATCAGAAGATTTGAATGGGCACAGTCTTTGTATGACTCACACTTTCAGACGTTTTGAAAGTAAAACTAAGTGAAACCCCAAAATGTGTGCATGGTAAACAAAGAAAAAGATGTCCCACTAGAAACATGTTAAACAAAGATCTCAGCTCATATTACAAATGAGAGGCACAAAAAGAATGTGCCAGTAGGAATGTAAATTGCTACATGTCCTATAGACAGCAATTCGATATTAACAGTCAAAACTACAACTGCATTTACCCTTTGACACAGCTAGCCCACATGGTGTATTTATCCTTTCCCAGTGCAAGATGATATATGTATGAGGTTATTTGTTACAATGCTGTTTGCTGGTGACAATCCAAGCACTCACCAAGGGAGGATTAGCTAAATAGCTCATGCATACTGAAGCAATGGAATACTTTGCCACTATACACATATGGACACCATGCATGGATGTGGAATGGTATTTGATTACATACAGAAAGCAAGGAGCAAAACAGTGTATTTAGGCTAATTTTCATGTGAGAAAGATACAGGTGAAAATACTGTTCACTGCTGTACTTGAATGAAAAATTTCTGAGATAAGAAAGCAATAAAATAAAAGGAGCAAGTTGGATGGAGGGACAGGTGGGCATGAAATATTTTTCTTTGGTTGTATAATCATCCTGTGGTTAAAAACTTTATTAGAAGGAAGAATATCTGGCCATAGTTTTTAAAACTTAGGTCTAATAAAGGGGCAGGCCCAAACCGAATGGCCACGTAGTTGTTGAACACACTGAGGTGAGCTGGCAAAGTGAGTCATGGTGTCCAGCAAGCTTTCCAGTGCTTATTACTGCCACAGACACTAGCAGGGTATGACTCTGAATCAGTTCCTCTTTTACTGTGTACATTGACCTATAAAACCAACCTCAGCTACAGGGCATTACACTGCTGTTTCTAAATCTCAGAGGTGTGGATGTCAACATCACCTTGATCAGCCGCTACCTGAACAGTCTTGCATCAAAGAGGCTACAAATGGCCTGTAAACATCAGATGGAGACTTTCTAGAGCAGATGCTCACATCAGTTCCTCAAGCAAAAGTGTTCATTTTGCATCTGTAGGGAATTCCAGAATTCCCTACATCAGCTGGACAGATTCAGCTCAGTCTCCGTCTGCTTGAGGTCTGGTGTCTGAGCACAGGGAAGTAAACTGATTAAATGAAGTGATATCATGTGGGCCGAGGGGATGGCAACACTCACACCCTACCCAAAGGGCACATTAGCCCCTCAGTTCTGGCTTATTGTCCCATAGATTTTCACATTTTTAAAGGGAAGTCAGAAATACTTATGTTAATAACTGATGGAAGTTGTTAACACTTTGGGAGCCAAGCAATATGCCTGTGGGCTGGGTGTCAGATTGCAATGTTTCACTTACGCTTTCCAAGAATATCTCACTTATTTTAAAGTTATGCTTTTATAAGTTCTTTATCCCATATAAATGAGGCTGCTCTTATAGATCAAAATAAACAGAAAAAGAGGAATTGAGAGGTAAATGATAAAAGTGTCCAAATGCAAATATCCTGTAAGAATTAGAATTATAAAATAACTAGTACAATGAAATAAATTGCCTGCTGTTAGCCTCCTTGATGGAGAGAGTAAGCACTTTGTCCAATACCTCTGACAGCTTCCTTAAGCTTTCATTGTTTCAATTTCTTTATCTGTAGAATAAGGATATATTGATATCTACCTTTAAAGGTAGATGTGAGGATTAAATTAGATTATATGTATAAAACACTATTTATAATAAATAACACATGCTGTTGAGATTTTGAGGGGGAACGAAAATTAACCCTCCTATTTACTGGTCAAGTTCTGAACCAGTTAAAATATAATTAAGCTATTTCATGCAAGACTGAACTAAACTATTACCATTATTATGATAAGGGCTGGGCTGCTCACAATTTAGGCTGAGCCACAAAATAGGCTTGCTCACTGCCTATCCACATTTTCAGACTTGGAATAACTTTCTGAAAGAGACAGAGGCAGATTCTTAGCCCAGGTCAGCAGAGGAAAGACAGAAGACTTGGAGTCTTTGGTCTCTTCCACTTTTGATACTGATCTTCACTTCCACTTTACTGAGAGACATTACCAGTGTCTGCCAGCCAGTAAAAATATTTCTCCAAGGGAAGAACACAGGGGTGGCAAAAAGCCATGGTGTTGAGGAAAAATTCTCAAGCCTTTTCCCTCGAGCTCCTGATCCTCCTGCCTCCACTTCCCAGTGCCGGATTACAGGGATTCACCACCACACCTGACTCATCTTTCACATCTTCTAATTTATCAATAAGTGAGGTCTATTGTTATTGTCATAAATGTGGAGAATGTGGAAGTTTCCTTTTGATGTTTCTTTTTCTTTAAATATTTTATTTATTATTTTTATTTTATGTGTATATGTGTATTGCCTGTGTGTAGGCAAGTGCTCCTGTGTTGTGTAGTGCCCACAGAGGACAGAAGAGGCTGTTGGATCCCCTGGGACTGGAATTACGGACAGTTGTTAGCTGCCATGTCGGTGCTGGGATTCAAACCTGGGTCTTCTGCAAGAACAACCAGTGTTCTTAGCCACTGAGCCATCTCCAGCTCCTGATTTTTCTTTTAAAAATGTAAGTTGTTACCATTCAAAATACTGGGTTTCATTATGGCATTTTTAATACGTAGACACCCTTGTACTTTGTTCTTACTCATCTTTCCCCTATTGCCCCTCCCATCTTCTCTGCCCCTTCTCGATGGCCCCTTTCTCTTCTGAGATGGTCTTTCCTTTCTGCTTCATGTTACACATATTCCACATCTGAAAGAAAATATATGCTATTTGTCTGAGTCTGACTTGTTTTGATTACCCTAATGATCTCCAGTCCCTCAATTTTCCTGAAAATGTCATGATTTCATCTTTCTCTTTGGCTGAAAATATTCTGTTGTGTGCATGCATATTTCTCTACCCATTCACCTGTAGCTGCTGTAGATGGATGTATAGGCTGATTCCACTTCTTGTTATTACGAATAGTGCAGCAATAACCAGGAATGTGTAAGTATTTCTGTAGACGGAGCCTTAGAATCCTTTGGGCATATATCATGCATGGTATATCTGGGCTGTATGGTAGTTCTGTATTTAATTTTTTTTGAGGAACTGCCACATTGACCTTCATAGTGGCTGTACCAGTTTATATCCCCATTGGCATGCTACAAAGTTCCTCTGTCTATACATCAAAGGATTATCTAGAATTAGTAAAATTAAAATATCTCCTTAAATCATGCAGCCAATGAGTGTTTTCCCCCCATTCCGTAGACTATCTCTTACTCTGTTGATTATTCCTATGTTGTGCAGAAGCTTTTAAATTTCATCCAATTCCATTTATCAACTCTTGATATTATTTCCAATGCTACTGGAGTCCCATTCAGAAAGTCCTGCCTTTCCCTTTTTCTTGGACTATTATAGAGTTCTTGCTGAGTTCTTTACTATGTTCCATTGGATGATGTGCCCCTGGTAGTTTTCAGTCTCATAGTCTTAACATGCAAGATGGGCCCTGTCCAAATGTAAACCATGCATCTCCAAATTGTACTTCCACATACTGTGCTTTGCAAGATGGTAAAGTGGAGCTAGGAAAACTGGTTCCAGAGTCAAATAATTTTGAAAATATATTAACTAAGGATATCAAAATTACTTTATTGTATTATAGGATGGCTTATAAGAGTCTTTTATAGGTTAAAGTGCATTTAATCAGATGATTAATGTATGTAATGAGCCTCCTGCTTCAAATTTATTTGTGTTGCTATACTTTCTCTCAGTGTACTAATTAACATCCTAAGGATGTTTTATGAATGACAGTTGGACAAAGGCTAATTTAATGACTGGCCTGGCAAAATATGCCCACTTGTGCAATAGTGGCATGAATGTTATGGGAGTAACCAACCACTTTCTGATGAGATTTAAAGCCTGCTTCGTAAGATGGAGTCCATATCTAGCACTGTTATCAGGGCCAAGAACCTGTGGCTAGACAGGTCACAAGCCACAGGGGAGAACCTACTACTATTATTTTTATAAATGGACACAATATTAAAGTAACTTCTAATGGCTTATTGTTATAGCCACAGATTAGTACATCTCTCAACTCTCATCAGAGAAGCTTCTTTTTTGCAATAGATGGCAATTAACACAGAGACTCACAACTGGTCAAGGTGCAGAGAATGAAAGACTGTGGAGCACACAGTCCTAAATGGGACATCTATCTCAAATCCTCTTCTCTCAAGGGTTAGGGATCATTTGCAGAAAAAGGGATGGCAAAATTGTAAGAGCCAGAAGTAGTGGATGACTGCAAAAACAAACAAACAAACAAACAAAAAGTGCTTCCAGGTTGCAGCAGGGCACTTGTACATGTGAGCTCACAGCACTTAGGATGGCATGCCCAAGCAGACACAATCCCAGCATGGAGGGGGAAGTGGACACGAAGCCTTAGCTAAGGATCTACTGACAATTGATAGCTGCTGAGAGAGGGTCAGTTTTCTTTAAGGATGTGATGCTGGGTAGGTTGAACAGGCTCCAGGGGATAGGCCTACATCCAAGAGCATTTGGGAAACACAATTAGTCTGGATAGTCTTTAAAGAAAAAGAGGACAGGAAGTTGGGGGAAAAAAGATGGGCTGGATCTGAGAGCAGATGGGAGAGGAGGTTGAATATGATCAAAGTATACTGTATGAAATTCTGAAAGTAGCAATAAAATGTTATTGAAGAATCCTTTTGGTTACATTTGTGTATTGTGTGTGTGTGTGTGTGTGTGTGTGTGTGTGTGTGTGCATGTCAAGGTCAGAGGACACCTTTCAGGAGTCAATTCTCACATTCCACCATTTGTATCAAACTCAAGCTGTCAGGTCTGGCAGCAAGGTGCCTTTGCCCACTGAACCATCTCATCATACATGGACTGTTTTAAAATCAGCCAATTTATACAGTAATCTTAGGAAAAGCAGCAATAGCAATTATATATTAGATATGTCAATTTACCACTGACTTGAACCAAATAAAATTGAAAGCAAAACAAAGTGCATTTATAAAGGATTCCTGCCTGAAAAACATCACTTTTTTTGTTTGTTTTGTTTCTTGACCCAGAAAGGATAATAAAAGTTGTTAAACTAATTAACTTTTTAGGTTCACTATTTTGTTTAGTTTGTGTCACCTGTGGCCTTTGACCTTACTGGAAGAACGCTGGTTTCCACATACCAACTAGATAAGCATGGTTGGTAAGGAGAGAGGATTTCAATTTTGGAATCTATCAAATTAAAGTTTCTCTTGCAAGCTAAAATTTCTTTTTTTCAAAGTATAGCATTTTACTTTTTTACATTGTCTATGGGACTGTGAACACGTACCACAGCATGCACATGGAAGTCAGGACAACCTGTGGGAGTTAATTCTCTCCTTCCACACTGTGGGTTCCTGAGATCAAATTCAGGTCATCAGGTTTGACAGCCAGTGTCTTTATCCACTAAGCCATCCTGCTTGCTCCTCAACCTAAAGATTCTTGAAAAATATTTTGATCTGGGAGTTTATTGCTTTGCTTCTAAAGTTGTCTCTACAATACTAAAATATTGCAATCTATAAGCTACACATTCCTTTATTCTTATATTTGTTTCCAAATGTTTTATTAAAATAATTTATTCAAGGGGCTGGAGAGATGGCTCAGCAGTTAAGAGCACTGGTTGCTCTTGCAGAGGACCTGGGTTCTTTTTCCAGCACTCACATGGTGGCTGACTAACTTCTGTAACTCCAGTTTCAGGGGAGTTTGAAACACTCTTCTGACCTCCACATGAGTGCACTTACATACACGCAGGAAATACACTCATACACATAAATAAAATAATTTATCCAAATATAAAATTCAAGTACTTCTGGTTAAAGTCAACCAGTTTATTTCACTTTTTACTTGATAGTTGTACAGGTCTTACCAGCTTCTTTCTTTCTTTTTTTTTTTTTTAACTTAAAATACCTAAATTGGCCATTTGTTTAATTAGAATAAAGAACTATTGGTAAGATACATACTTGCTCTCTCTTTTAGAAAGAATTAATAATTCCCCTTACTTTTTTCAACTTGGAAAGAGAGCTATTTTTCAGTTCTTTGTAGAAATGTGCCTGTTTGGGAGGCAGGTGCAATGCATATTTGTGTCCCAAGGGTCTGATCCAGGCATTGCGGTCAGTACTAAGTTAAATTATAGAGATTTAGTCCCAAAATTAATCTAGAAGTTAACAAATTAATCTAACTTGATTTTCTAAATGAAAAAGTGAACTTGCAAGGAAAAGATTACTCACCAAGGTTGCACTAGTTACAATGATTTGAATATTGCTTACGATGCCTGATTTAATACCTATGCGGATGTATGTGTGCGCGCACACACGTGTTAAAGTCAAAAGACTTAAGCCCTTACTAGAAGACAAGCCAGTGATGAAGGTTAGACCAGTGTTCTTGCTTCCTTTCTAAGGCCTCTGTTTCTGAGTTTTCTCCAACTGTACTCTATCACCAAATTTCATATATCTGACATATAAACTCCTGTTCTCATTTTCTTCCAAGAGTATTTTCCTTTGTTTGTCAGAGCCCTCATTTATATGCCAGCTCAGAAATGAGGAGCTGCCTTAGTTACCCAGACAGAACTATGGGGCCATTCTGTTTCATACCACTAGCAATAAAAATAATAACATTTTTTGCATTGGGGTTCTTTGAGGTTGTTTTTCTTTTACTATTTATATATATTATATAAATGTATAAGATATATTATTTACATATAATTGAACTTGAATTTTTGTGTATCTCATGCAATACATCTTAATCATATTTAGACCCCCCTTCCTATCTGCAACCCCCAGAGCTCCCCCATCAGATTTCATTCAATCTGTCATATATGTTAAGGCCTATTGAGTCAAGTTTGTGACCTTAGATAGCCCTCAGTGTGAGTTCATCCACTGGAGCCTGGTCAGCCTATCCAGCATTACTCCTTTATAGAAGACCAAGTCTTCCTCACCCAGCAGTGATCTACTGCCATTAATTTCTCAGCTAAGTTTAGGCTTTTTATCCATTTCCCCAGTTCTATGCTGGATTTTTGTCTGTTTTGAGTTTGCATGGGTCTGGTGCATGCTGTCATCATCGCTGCAAGTTCTTGGTTGCCTAGAAAACTCTGTTTCCTTGTGCTAACCAGTTTCTTAAATTATGATCAATTCCTCTCTCAGTGAAAAAATGAGACACCATTCTTCAGTGCTGTTGTTCTTATTAATAAATCAGTTGGTACCCGTGGAAGGTAAGCCAAGTCCATTATTTCAGTTGATCTTCACAGAAGTCTTCTGAAGCAAATGTGATTATTTTCCCATTTCACAGATGGGAATTTTATACCAAGGCTAAATTATCCCCAAGAGTCCCCAGTTTGTGTGGACCAGGGCCTAGATGGCCACCTGCAGCAGTCTGCTTCTCAACCATCATGTCCAGTTTAAGAGTATTTAGAGACACAGTTCTTAAAATCCATCTGGTTTTCCAAGGTCTTTGCAGCCTCATAAATTTGTGTGAATCCAAACATAGTTTGTTTACTGTTCACATGAATGAGTCTATATTTGGCAACTCCCAGGGCTCTGTCAATAATTAAAAAACCACAATGTTCAAATCATCCTGGGAAGGAAAGATTAATAGGAACAAAGAGTCAGTTAATCATGTTTAATTGGGCCAGCATGGGTGGCTGAATAAGAAGGAAAAAGAAAATAGTTCCTTCATTGATGGGGTGTTACAGGGTGACAATATAGACTATGTTCCCAGAGCTTTGGATAGAAATAGAAGCAACACACGGCAGAAATCCAGGTTCCTCGGGAGCACAAGGGCTACTTTGCCATGGTGGAGCGAATGTGGCAGAAATGTCAAGGACTCAGACACCTGAAAACTGCTCTGAAAAAATTTTCCATAAACAATGGCTTATTGTTCATGGGCACCTTAGCAGACATGCCAAGATGGATGCTGTATGTAGTTTGAGTTTTAAAAGAGTAATTGATCACAACTGAGCATCAATGCAGAAATACTTCCTCTTTCACTTAGATGCGTCATGGTTTCTGCTTTTCCTTTTATTTTTGTTCCAGTTTGAGAAATAGTCTATCATGTGAAACAGATTATATGCTTTGTAATCATCTGAAGCCATATTGCAGCCTGGTGTGACATGTTGCTTGCTTTGAGGGGAAGAACCATGGCCAGTGATTTAAACAAATACTCAAATTCATATTTCTACGAAGATCAAATTATATTCTTCTTTCCTCCCTTCCTTGAACTCCTGCCCCTTTAAATATGAAGGCTTTCAATAAAGATTTTCTTGAATTTTTACCTCAGTCCTGTCTCCACAGCCTTTACAGCCTCGTAGAGCATTCCACATATACTCCAAATGTTTACCATCACAAGGAGGACTGGCGGAGGCTCTGAGGGGGTTGTGAAACTTGATACCCAGAAGAGGCAGAGTTGGATTCCAGCTGAGAGCATTGGAGAACACTTCCCAGACAAGGAAAAAGAAATTTTAAATAGTTTGAAACAAAGAAGTAGGTAGGAATTTCAAACTTAAAAGTAGCTTAAATTAAAAAGGAGCAGAGAAGTTTGTGGGCAATTAAAAGTTACATACCAAGTTACAGGCATCACAGATCTAAATGAACAACAAAACGAAATACAGACACGTTTATTTCAGACTCAGTCTGTGGGTTGGCAGTGCTAATCCCTGGGTTAAAGATCAAAGAGCAGAGATAGTCAACAAACCTCATCTACCACTCAGAGGTTCCAAATTGCCTTTTTAATGCCTCAGTGTTAAAAAGGAGCAGACAAAAACCTTAGAAAACTCTCCAGTATGAAAAATACACACACACACACACACACACACACACACACACACACACACACAGCAGATAACTTGAATGGAAGAAAAACTATGCACAAGCAAGAACACATGGAAGAGAAGATATCACTTAAAATCCTCAGGGAGAGAAGAATAGATGCTGTGTCCTTGAATATGAACAAGATGTTATTATAAATGGAACACTCAGGGAACAAAAAAGGAGTCTTAAAAATAAAAAAGCATGTTAGCAAATATGAAAACATTTTAAAGATAATTGTTGGAAAATAAAGTTGAGAAAATGTCCCATAAAGCAGATAGTGTTTGCTTGCCAGGGTGTAAGAATAAGTATCACAATGTGGGTGGCCCAAGGAACAGAAATTTCTTTTCTCCTAGGCTTGGAGTCTAGAAGTCTGCACTTAAGGTATCAGTAAGAATGACATATTTGGGCTGGAGAGCTGGCTCAGAGACTGAGAGCACTGGGTGCTCTTGCAGAGAACCCTGGTTCTTAGCACTCACACGGGCACTAACACCATTGGTAATTCCAGCTCTAGGGGAATCCAACACTCTCTTCTGGCCTCTGCAGGCATTGCATATCACGGGTACACTTACACTCAATGCAAGCAAAACATTCATACATGTAAATCAAAAAATAAAAAGAATGGCCTATTCTGAGGCCTATGGAGAGCCAATTTTCAGGTCTCATGGTGTCCCCTTCTATGTCTGCCTATGCACTGAATAATTATTTTTATTAAAGAACATGGCATGTGTAGGACTGATGTGCACCCTTAATGACCACATTTGCTTTGGTGCCTCTATAAAGACCCTATCTTCAAATAAGTTTCCATCTGAGGTCTACAGTGCTAGGATTACAGCATGTAAGTTGAGGGGTGTTGGCAAATGATTCAGCACATTGTATGGACCCAAAAGACTTAGAAATGAAAAGATTAAAAAGATATAGTATGATCAAGGACAGCTACTGTCTAAAATGTGTGTTTTAGAATGAAAGAACACACACAGAAGAAGGAAGTCATTTACAGAAGCATTTAAGAAATGTTCTCTAAGTTAAAAAGACTCAATTGGCAAGATTAGAAGAGGCTGTGACTATGTAAGAAAATTGATTAAAATAGTTCCATGCAAGGCAACCACTGAAAAAATTTAGAATACAGGACCAAATGGAAGATTCCATGGAAATATAGAGAGGAAAGCACATTGATCACACACTGATCACAAACCAGAATGACTTCATGTGTCTCCCAAGCAGCATCAGAAGCTAAAGGGCAGAGGAACATTGCCTTCAGAGATTGGGAGGGAATAAAAAGATTTCTCAGTTTGAATTCTATACTTGATAATTTCTAAGACAAGTGGAAAGTATAAGAAAAACATTTAGAGATGCAAAATCAAAATCTCATTTCTTATGCATTTGTTTTCAAAGCTCCCAGGGGGTGTATATTACTAAAATTATCAAAAAGTCATGGTTCTCATCCTTTGCTGCGCCTCCATGGATGCACTCTATGAAATATTGAACGTTGTGTCCCATCTGCAAAAGTTCTGAGTTAAATGGTCTGAGACTGATGATCGGGCATCAGGAATTTTTAATGTTTCCAGATGATTTTTAGATGCACTCAGGGTCAATAGTGGGGAAGCAAGAGACAAAAGGGAATCTTCATGGTGATAGGAGAAGATACTCTGGTAAAATGGTATATCCTGAGAATGGGTGCAGCCCACATAGAACCAAACACACAGAAGAGCATCCTAAGAATTAACGTTGAATAGGTGAAGAAAATGGTATGATAGCCACTGCAAGGGGCTGTAAATCCCAGGCGCTTATGGATTCAGGGTATTTCTGGCAGAGCTCACCCTTGCTGCATTGTATGGCTTCACTGCAGGCTTGGTTCTAATCACATAGCACACGCATTTTGCACTCTATACACCCTGTGATGTCAGCGAACACTGCCTGAAACAATGTTAAGATTCAAGTTTACTGTATGTTATGAACTACAGTGTTTTTTTGTACACCCATAGTCTTCTGCTCTTATAGAAGCATTTTTTTTAATTATGGAAAACAAAGAGTTACTCTTTTCCTACTTCAGTATGTGAAATTATTACATCTTTGGATTGTATTATATTGGAATGCTTGATTTTTAAAAAAATTGTTGAGTTGCTGATTTAAATTTCATCAAATAATTAATAAATGAATTTTGTCTTGGGATTAGGACAGAATTTCCAACAGAATTTCTGTCATTTTGTAGTATGTACTTAGGAAATACCATTCTCAGAAGTGGTAATTTTAAAATCAACACACTGACCAACTCTGAAAAATGTTGATGATACTCAGTGTCCCGCAATCTAATATTAAGCCAAGACTTCATTCTTTTTTGTATCAATGTCTTTTTATTTTTTGAGAATTTCATGCATGGGTATTGAATTTGCATTATTTCCATTTCTCCTAGTCCCTCTCCAAATTTTCCCATGTCCCCTACTCCTTCTCAATTTCTTGCCCTCTTCTTCCTCATTATTATTCACACACACTCACACACACACACACACACACACACATACACACCCCGTATTAAGTCCATTT
Source organism: Nannospalax galili (assembly GCF_000622305.1). NCBI lineage: Eukaryota > Metazoa > Chordata > Mammalia > Rodentia > Spalacidae > Nannospalax > Nannospalax galili. The sequence goes on along the minus strand of NW_008344412.1, from coordinate 1,969,023 downwards.
AGAGTGCATGTCATGTGTGCCTGTGTTTAGGTTTGCCAATTTGGGATTAGATAACCTCTCGGGGAGCTAGTCCCTGGGGAAAAGTGTTCTCCCTTCCTCAGCATCCATTGATTGCTTGTAGCTTTTCATCTAGAGGTGAGACCCTGTGAAATTTCCCCCATCCACCTTGACATGTCAACTGCTTTTGTCATTATGCAGATCTTGTTAGACTACCATACTGTGGAGATTTCACTGGTGCAGTTTCCCTATCGTGTCTAGAATACATTAATTAGTAAGAGGAGCCGTGTTCCTCTGGCTTTTACATACTTTCTGCTTCCTCTTCCATGATATTTTCTGAGTCTTAAGTGTAGAGGTTGCACTGTGGATGTATCACTTAGGGTTGGGCAGCTCACAGTCACTTATTCTCTTCATTTGACCAGTTGTGGAACTTTGTAATAACCAAGACTTGATTCATTATGTAAAGATAAACAAATACGCTGGGTGTGGTGGCGCACGCCTTTAATCCCAGCACTTGGGAGGCAGAGGCAGGTGGATCTCTGTGAGCTCAAGGCCAGCCTGGTCTACATAGTGAGTTCCAGGACAGCTGGGGCTACAGGGAGACCCTGTCTCAAAAAGACCAAAATAAATAAATAAACAAACAAACAAACAAATACATCAATTCCATTAGTATGCAAATTTGTTTTTGACTTTAAAGTATGGTAAAATTATGTGTATACATATGTGTATATATGTATATTATAGGTATACAACAACAAATTCCTTTATGATTTATTGCTGGTAAATGATTGATTTAACTACCAATTTTATATACCTATATACCTGGGGCTGCTTGGGGGCTAGAGAGGTGGTTCAGCAGTTAGGAGCAATGGCTGCTTTTGAAGAGGATCTGGGTTCAGTTCCCAACACCCACATGATGGCTAATGACCACCCATAACTTTAATTCAAGGGGATATGATGCCCTCTTCTGGCCTCTGTGGGCATTACACATACACGGTGCACTTATATATATGAAGACAAAGCATTCATATACATAAAATAAATATAAGTCAATTTTCTTCTTTTTTTGTTAATTTTTAATTGAAGTTTTGCTATTTTCATACATTATAATTTGATATCCTCCAGTGTGGATCCATCCACTTGAGCTTAGTGAGCCTATTAAGAGACCCATGCTTGAAAGAGCTGTCTCTGCCCAGCCCAGGAGCCATCTGTTGCCACCATTTCTTTAGGTAGGGTTGGTGCTTATTATCTACTTCCTCATGTTTAGGCTGGGATTTTTTTCTGGCTTGACCTTTCATGGGACTTATGCATGCTGTCACCATTGCTGTGAGTTCATATGGGTGGGTAACTGACCAGCTGTCCTTGTGATCATCCACCACTTTGGCTCTTAAAAATTTTCCACCCCCTCTTCTGCAATGATCTGTGAGCCTTGGGGGGAAGAAATTTGATATAGGTGTCCTAGTCAGGGATAATCACTTTGCAACCTCTGTTCTCTGCATGTTGTCCAGTTGTGGGCTTTTTTGTTAATCATCATCTGTTGCATATGAAACTTCTCTCATGAGAGTTGAGAGATACATTAATCTATGGGCATAAGAATAAGTCATTAAGAGTCAATGTAATATGATAAGTATTTAGTAGAAAACTAGTATTAAGTTCTTCCTTATGTCCTGTGATCTTTTCAGTCTCAGGCTCCTATGCCTGATATCAATGTTAGGTATGGGTCCCATCCTAAGAAGTGGATCTTAAATCCAAATAAAGAGTGGTTGGTTACTCCCATAACGTTTGTGCCAGTATTATTATATTGTCATACCAGTGGGCATATCTTGTCAGGCACATATTGCCAGGTCAGTTGTTATTGTAGTTCATAGGATTCACAGATGGTAAGGCTGATGATTTTTTTTTTTTTTTTTTTTTTTTTTTTTGTCCTTCCAGAAGCTTGCATAGCACCTTCAGGCACTAGGAATGCTAATCAGTAGAAATGAGGCTCTGAAGTCAGCACCAGCCTGGTTTTTCCTTATTTGTTCTATAGCTCATGTATGTAGCGTCTTCAGCAATAGGGTCTTATCATCCAGTCCTGGTGGGTAACCAAGAGCAGGGGCAATGGCCAGTATTATTTAAGCACCTATGGGATGCCTTGTGAGGTATTTTTATTCATTAGAATATTATGTCTAGAAAGAGCAATGCCCCCCTGTTATAGAATAAATCTTCTGTTCTAGTTTATTTCTCCATTGCTATAACAAAATACTCTGACCAGCACCAACTTGGGGAGGAAAGGGTTCATTTTATCTTATATCTCCCAGATCACAGTTCATAACTGAGGGAGCCCAAGGTAGGAACTCAGGGCAGGAACCCAGAGGCAGGAGCTGCTTACTGGCTTGCTCCCCTGGCCCATGCTCAGCCTCCTTTCTTATACAATACAAAACAACTTGCCCAGGGGTGGCACAGGCCGTAGTGGGATGGACTGTCCTATATCACTCAACAGTCAAGAAGATTCCCCACAGACATGGCCACAGGCTAGTTCAATTCCCCAATTGAGGCTCCCTCTACCCAAATAAAGCTATCCAACACATCCTCTTAATCTCTTTTTATGATGTATATGTATATACATTCTTTTGGTCTTTTTGAGACAGGGTCTCCCTGTAGCCCCAGCTAGCCTGGAACTCTCTATGTAATCCAGGCTGGCCTTGAACTCACAGATATCTGCCTGCCTCTGCCTTCCAAGTGCTGGGATTAAAAGCATGAGCCACCAATGTATATGTATATACATTAAGAAACTTCAGTAGTGGTAGGTTTCCATATGGCTTTTTCTAAAAGCTTTTAGTGGTACTTTTCCCTCTCTATATTCACTCCTCTGTCCTGCCCTCTCACTCTCCACCCTATTTAACCATTCCTAGTCTAATGTTCTCATTTCCCCTTCATATCACTGAATTCTACTGCCCCTCTCTACATGCCCCACCTACCCATGCTAGTTACATACATAGCTAAGATTTCAAAGCTAGTATCAGGCTATGAGAGAAAACATGTGACATTTGTCTTTCTGAGTCTGGGTCACCTCACTCAGGATGATTGCTTCTAGTTTTACTCATTTACCTGTGAATTTCATAATTTCATTTTAAAACAGCTGAATAATATTCCATTGCACATATGTGCCACACCTTAATTTTCCATTCATCAGTTGATGGGCATCTAGGTTGTTTCCAATTTCTGTCTATTATGAAAAGGGCAGCAATGAACATCAATGAACAAGTATTCTGTAGTATAGAGTCTTTTGGATATATGCTCAAGAATAATATGGCTGGATCATATGGTAGATCAATTTCAAGCTTTTTGAGGAATCTCCACACTGATTTCCACAGTGGCTTCACCAGTTTGTACTCCAACCAGCAGTGGATAAGAATTCCCCTTTCCACATCCTCATCAGCGTTTGTCAGCATTTGATTTTGGATCTTAGCCCTTCTAAGAGGTTTAAGATGAAATCTCAAAGTGGTTTTAATCCACATTTCCCTGATGACTAAAATGTTGAACATTTTCATAAGTATTTTTCATCCATTTGTGTTTCATTTCTAGGGAGGTTTCTGTTCAGTTCCTTGCCCCATTTTTTAATTGGGTTTTTTTTTTTTTGATGCTTAGGTTTTTTTAGTTCTTTGTATATTCTAGATACTAACCCTCTCTTAGAGGCATAGCTGGTTAAGATTTTTTTCCCATTCTGTAGGTTGCCTCCTCACTTGAATGACGGTATCCTTTGATATACAGAGGTTTTTTAGTTTCATGTGGTCCCATTTGTCAATAGTTGGACCTAATGCTTGTGTTACGGGAGTCCTGTTCAAAAAGTTCTTTCCTGTGCCTATAAGTTACAGCATATTCCCAACTTTTTCCCTCTATCAGATTCAGGGTATCAGGTCTTATATTGAGATACCTGATCCACTGGAAATTGAGTTTTGTGCATGATGAGAGATAGGGATCTAGTTTCATTCTTCTACATGCCCTTATTCAGTTTGACCAGCACCACTTTTTGAACAAGCTGTCTTTTCTCCAGTGTGTGTTTTTGGACCATTTGTCAAAAATCAGGTGGCTATAAATGTGTGGATTTAAACACGGGTCCTCAATTCTATTCCACTGATCAATATTTCTGTTTATATGCCAATACCATGCTGTTTTTATTACTATAGCGCTGTAATATAATTTGAGATCTGGAATGATAATGCCTCTAGCAGTTCTTTTATTGTTCAGGATTGTTGGCTATTCTGGTTTTTTAAAATTATTTATTTAATAAACAGATACTTAGAAGAAGCATTTCATCACAGCCAATTTTGAAAGAGATGGGGTACATCTCTTTCAAAATTGGCTGTATATTTTTAGGTTTACAGATGAATTATTATGCTTGTACAATCTTTTACTTATTATAAACTCTATAAGACATAAAATTAAATGAGTTTTTAACGTTTAAAAAAGATCTCCACTTCGTTGTTAAAACACACAGTTTCATACAGAAAAATTCATTTTTAATGCAATTGACACTAAGATGTTTAGACATGCATTTCTAATCTCTATATATCTAATTATTACTAGTCACAATCGATTACTTTCTGAGCTCCTTGGCATCTGAGCATGGATATAAAGTATTCAGGTAGATTTCAATGGTAATGTTTCCCACATCTACTAATTATTAAGGAGCGGATATTTATGCTTTGAAAAATTATTATTTTTTTACTCGTTTTTAAAAATTTTAAATAACTACATGACTACAAGAAGCATTTCACTACAGCTTTAACATATTCAGTAACACACTCCAGATCAAGAGTACATCTCTTTCACAAGTGGGTGTAAGTTTCTAGGTTCACAGTTGAGTTAATACAGTTATACAATATTGAACTCAGTATAAGCCTTGTAAGACATAAAATTGAATGAGTTTTTAACCTTTAAAAAAGATCTGCATTTCATTTTAGAATATATTGTTCCTTGCAGAGAGACTCATTCTTTTTGCTACTAAAATTGAGATGATGGCACATGCATCTCTAACCTGCATGTATCTGATTATTACTAGTCATAATCGATTGCACTTGGATGCTTAGCACCTGTGTATGTCTATAAAGCCATCAGGTGGATTTCAATGGTAATGTTTATCACCTCTACTAATTAGCATGACATAAATTTCCCTGCTTCCTCCTCAAATATAATACATTTTAAAAAGTTTGTTGATTTTTTTGTGTATATCACACAGAACATCCCAAACCATCTTATTCAACTATACACCCACTTCCCAGATGGCACCCTCCCATAGCCTCCCTCCCCCTACTAGAGCCCTTATACTCTGATATCCCTGCTACTGTCTGCTGTGTTGTAGGCCCTCCCAGCCGTTCCCCACTACTTGTCCATCAGGTAAATCTAGTCAGCTTATCTAGAGGTCTTTGTTTTAGGAAGGTCAGCTGTTCTTCATCTAGCAGCAATCAGTTGTTAATATTCCTTTAGATAAGATTGGGGTCTGCTGTTTATTTTTCCAGTTCTATGCTGGGTTACTGTCTGGGAGTCCCTTTGGCCGCCCTGGCCAACAACTCAAAAGAAGGTATCTCCTATCTGGCATTGTTGCTTGTTATGTAGACTTTAGCTATGCATATGGACTCTTAAGAAATTATATTGGCCCCTTTAATCTTTGGTTATACTTTCCTTTTGGGTGTTTAAGGCCATACAGTTGGCCCAGATAAACCAATCTATTTTTCTCTTAAGGTCGTTTGAGGATCTGTTCCTCAGGGGTCACATGGGCTTGAGAGGAGCCCCTGGCCCTTTCTTTTACCAGTTCCACCTATGTGAAGATAAGTCAAATGTCCTGCTTGACTATGGTTGGCTTCATTTGGAAGCATGGAGGACATGTTCCTTCTGTGTTGACCCTCCTGTTTGTAGACTGGATACTGGCTCAAGTCCATCTTGTGAGTTCTCCTTGATCAAGAGGACAGGTGACCCACCACAATTATAGGACATTTTGAGAGATGCTCATAGTCCCCTGGAACTAGTCGACATAGGAGGGCAAGGAGCAAAAAGTGTCCTTTATGTCCCTCTGACCAAATTAGTATAGGCCTCAAAGTATGTCTGTTAAACATCCAAGAAGGTTAGTTCCACCAGTCTGGTACTTTTAATTATTGTGTGTCATGTAGATAAATCTTGGGCAAAGACCAGTTGTTCTCAGATAAACCTTACCTATACATATATTTCTTGATCTGCTATGTATAATTTGTCAGTACGTTGTAGGAGTAATATGGTTCCCTCTGGTTTTCAAAACTAGGTAGGCATTATTTGTCTGTTGCATTGTCTCACCCCTCCATCATTGTTTTCCTACTTAAGGTGCCCCCATTTCCCCCCTTTCTCCCTTAATAATACCATTCTTGTATGGTCCTACCTCTCTTGAGCTCCTTCTTTTCCTTTATCCCCTAGGTTCCTTGTATACCCTTCCCTCACTCCCTCCCTTAAACTAACCCAATTTTTATCCATATATCCCTTATTAAGGCCGGTTTCTAACTGTTCTTCTCTTTCAGGTTCTTTCCTTTCCTTTACCTCCCTGTTTCCTTTCCATTATCCTGGTTCCTGTAGTTATGTATGGGTATATACTCACTTATCAGGGTTTGGTTCTAGGATCCACATATGAGGGAGAACATATGTTGATTTTTTTTCTGACTCTGTGTTACTTCACTTAGTATAACAGTTTCTAGTTCCATCCATTTACCTGAAAATTTCATGATTTCATCTTTCTTTACTGCTGAGTAAAACTCCATCGTATAATCGAACCACATTTTCATTATCAGCTTGTCAATTGAGGGACATTTAGGTTGCTTCCATCTCTTAGCTATTGTGAAAAGAGCAGCAACAAAAATAGATGTATAAGCATCTCTGCAATAGGATGAGTTCTTTGGGTGCATGCCAATATAACTGGGTCAAATGGTAGGTTCATTT
>NW_008344412.1:1960955-1961665 GCF_000622305.1 Nannospalax galili | reverse complement strand
CAGAAGCTTTTTAGTTTAATGAGGTCCCACTTGTTAATTCTTGCCCTTGTTTCCTGGGCTATTGGTGTCCGTTTAGAAAATCCTTTCCTACACCTATATCTTGTAGGTTTTTCCCAATGGTGTCCTCTAAAACTTTCAGAGTTTCAGGCTTTACATTGAGGTCTTTGATCCATTTGGAATTGACTTCTGTGATGGGTGAAAGATAAGGATTTAGTTTCATTCTTCTACAGGTGGAGATCCAACTTTGACAGCACCATTTGCTGAAGATGCTGTCTTTCATCCAGTGAATATTCTTCGCCCCTTTGTCAAATATCAGGTTTCTGGATTTACATTTACTCATATTTGGGTCTTCAATTTTGTTCCAATTATCTATGGGTCTATTTTTGTGCCAGTACCATGTTGTTTTTATGACTATAGCTCTGTAATACAGCTTAAAATCTGGTATAGTAATCCCCCTGGTATTGCTCTTAGTGCTCAGGGTTATTTGGCTATCCGAGTTCTTTAGTGCTTCCATATGAATCTTAAGATGTTTTTTTCCAATTCTGTGAAAAATGTCATGGGGATTTTGATTGGCATTGCATTGAATCTATAAATGACTTTTGGTAGGATGGTCATTTTCACAATGTTCGTTCTTCAAATCCATGAGCATGGGAGGTGCTCTTTCTTTCTTTTGGTTAACTGGGCTAGCAGTCTGTCAATCTTGTTTATCT
>NW_008344412.1:1929213-1960542 GCF_000622305.1 Nannospalax galili | reverse complement strand
TCAGGAGTGTGTTGTTTAATCTCCATGTGTTCATGTGGTGATTAGGGCTTCTTCTGGTGTTGATCATAAGCTTTATTGCATTGTTGTCTGACAGAATGCATGGAATTATTTTAATCTCTTTGTATTTGTTGAGGTTTGTTTTGTGCCCAGTATATGGTCTATTTTGGAGAAGGTTCTGTGGGGTGCTGAGTAGAAAGTATGTCCTTTGGTGCTTGGGTGGAATACTCGGTAGATATCTGTTAAGTCCATTTGATATATGGTTTTGTTTAATTCAGATGTCTCTCTGTTAAGTCTCTGGCCTGTTGACCTATCTAATGGAGATAGTGGGGTATTGAAGTCCCCTACTATGTATGAGTTGGGATTAATCTGGGTCTTAAAGTCCTGTAGTATTGTTTTTATGAAGTTGGGTGCACCAGACTTTGGTGAATATATGTTCATGTTTATAATATATTCTTGGTTTATTGTTCCTTTGATCGGAATAAAGTGGCCCTCTTTATCTCTTCTGATTAGTTTTAGTTTAAAGTCTATTTGTCAGGTATTAGAATTGCTACACCTGCTTTTCTCTTAGTACCATTTGCTTGGTATATATTTTTTTTCCATCCTTTCACTTTAAGATAGTATCCACCTGTCCTTGAAAGTGAGATGAGTTTCTTGCAGACAACAAAAAGATGTGTTTTGTTTCTTAATCCATTCACCTAGTCTGTGCCTTTTGACTGGGGAGTTCAGTCTGTTAATATTTAAAGTTATTAATGAAAGATGAGTATTGAATCCTGTCATTTTTATTTCTGTTTACATTCGTGATATAGCTGTATATTTCCACAGTTATACCTTTATTGAATTTCTTTCCGCAAGAATTTCTTTCCCCTTGGGTATAGTCATTCCTTTCTTCAGCTCTTGGTATTGCTTCCAGAACTCTTTGAAGTGCTGGTTTTGTGGACATGAATTCCTTCAGCCTATTTATGTCATGGATGATTTTTCTTTCCCCTTCGACTATAATAGACATTTTGGCTAGGCATAGTAATCTGGGTTCGCATTTGTGGTCATTTAAAACTGGGAATACTTTGGTCCAGGCTCTCTTCTGGCTCTCATAGTTTGCACTGAAAAGTCAGCTGTAATCCTAATGGGTTTTCCGGTTTTCCTTTATATGTGACTTGTTTATCTTTTGCAGCTTTCAGTATTGTCTCTTTGTTTTGTATGTTTAGTATTTTGACTATGATGTGTTGTGGAGAGTTTCTTTTCTGGTCCTGTCTGTTTGGTGTTCTATATGCTTCTTGTGTTTGTATGGACAGGTCTTTCTTTAATTTTGGGAAATTTTCTTCCACGATTCTGTTGAAGATCTGGTCCATGCCATTATCTTGGGATTCTTCTCCTTCCTGTATGCCTATGATTCAGAAGTTTGGCCTTTTATGGTGTTACACAATTCCTGTATATTCCATTCTTATGATTTATTAAATTTTTCATAATCTTTGCTTGAGTGGTCTAGTTCGTCCACTTTATCTTCCTGTCTTGATACTCTGTTTTCCACTTCATTCATCCTATTGGTGAGGCTTTCTCCTGTTGTTTCTATTTGGCTTACTGGGTGTTTCACTTCCTTGTTCACTTCAGCCTGAGTATTACATGTTTATAATTGTCTTTTGAGTTCCATGTCCTGCATTATCTCTAGGGGGTCCTCATTGTACTCCTCTAGAGGACTATTGGTATTTGGTGGGGATATGTTAGTTTGGTTTTTCATGTTATTATTTTTTCTCTGTGATTTTGACACGTGGATTTCTTTTGTAATTTCTGATTCTTATGTGAGACTCAAGCCTTCAAGTTTATGTCTGCTTCTTTTTGTGAACTTCATGTGTGTTTGTGGTTTACTTTTGGGCATGAAAATCTGGTTCCTCTAAGCTTCCAGCTCTCCCTTTTCATTTTATATTGGAGTAGCCGGATGGCTTTTGTCTTCAGGAGTTGCCACAGATTTCCAATTCAGATGAGGCTCAGATGTTTTCAGTCTTCCTCCTAAGGTCTGGATCCCTCCAGGAAAGATGTTGTCCTCAGGAAATTGGGTGTTGGACTGGCCTGGGAGCAGGGCCTGGGAAAGATGCTGGTCTAGGGCAGCTGGTGGCTGTACCACCCACAGATGCAAAGGAAGATGGGGGCGGGAAGCGGCTCCAAGGGCCCCTGTGAACTGCACTAAGGGGCTGGGTTGGTCTGGATGCAAAGGACCAGGAAGAGAAAGGTCAGGCCAGGCGTCCAGGAAAGAGGCTGGTGGGTTGTGCAGACCCAGGGAGGCAGAGGGAGCTGAGGGCGGGGCCAGGCCCAGAGTGCCCCTGTTGTTTCCATATGAAATTTGAGATTATTTTTTCAATTTTTGTGAAGAATTGTGTTGGAATTTTAATGGGTAGTGCATTGAATTCATAGATTTTTTTTTGACAGGAAAACACCAGAATACATAAAACAAAAATGAATTAATTCTTAAAAATTTAAAAATTTTTAACTTGTGAAAAAGAATTGAAGGTGGAAAAAGTTTAGGAAGCCTTGCTTAGACAACTGATGGAGAGCTGAGGTTGAGGCAGGACTAAGTATTTAGGAAATTAAACAAATCTTAAAACAATGATGTTGTTAGTTCCAAGGAAAGAAGAAATTTAAGTTGTAAGGAAGTGGAAGTGACCTGAGCCTGCTTCATAACTCCAATGGCGGAAAGCATTTATGTAAATTCAATTGTAGGGGTGCATGGGAAAAGGACGTGTGTGTATCTAATGAAAGGTCTATATGTCAAATAGTTAACTCTCCTTCTTCAAAGTGGGGAGATGGTACCTAATGGTGAAAAATAAAAGATAAAAAGTAACAGCTCAGGTACTCCGTCTAGATCATTTAACTGCTTAAATCAAAATTTTATCACAAAGAGCTTCGTGAAAGTAAACAATTTAAAAATAAAAGCAGAGGATTAAAAATAGGTAAGTAAGAAGGATGGTGCAGACTATAAAGGCTAATATAGAAGGAAAGAATAGACAGGCAAAAACAGGCTATTATTTTTTTAATTGTGAGTTTCTGGAAGATCAGTCAGATCTGTTTAAGAAAACAGTTGCAGTTGAGATATCAATATGGAAATCTTGGTTAGGAGCTGTGAATTCATTGAGCAATAAAATCTGACCAAGATTTCCCTTAAAGTCAGAGACAAGAGTCATCTAAAGACACCACAGTCCAGGATCATTATTCATAACAAAAAGGGATACAGAGGACAAGAAGAACCCTCATGCTCTTGGCCAGAACCATGAGGGTATCAGCATTTAAGAAAAATACTGGATGGATGAAAAAGAAACGGAAAGAAGTAGCCCAGTAGTCCAGAGGGAACCCAGAAGACAGATGCCTAAGAGGAAAGAATCTAATCTATGAGGAAAAGACAGACAAGAGAAGGATGTTTGATAGACCAATGTACCAGTTCCACAGGGAGGAAAATTACAGCAGAGATTTACGTCCATATCTGTTACACCCTTTTTTCATCGAAGAAGTAGGAGCCAAAGTCATCTATCCACTAGGGATAGCAGTAGGTAGTGGGTTGGGGTAGGTCCAAGAACATAGGGTGTGTATTTGAAATTTCCTTCACAAAAAATGAAAAATAAAGTTTACTAAGACAGTGTAGAAGAATGTTGGTGCTCAGGTAGTGCTGGGAACTGTACCGTCTCTTACACTATTTGTTTTCTCTGAGTGAATTTACGGCTTGTTAAATCTACCAATCCCCACAACCTGCTGTCTTTAATTCCCTTGGTGTCCTCATTCCAAAATGTCATTTCCATAGCAGTTACCATTTCTGCTAATTACCCTACTGTTGAAATACCTTTTGCCTCTGAGGTGTAGGGCAGGGATGGGTATTTACTCAGGATTGTCTTGAGGGATGTCTTGTTTTAGATAATGAGGTGGCTCTGGGAACTATATACATAGTAGCTAAGTTTCATTCTATTTGCCATATATACCAAATATGTTTCAGAAAACATAACTTTCTTTTTTAAAATTGAGAGTGACAGCTGAGACCTTCCATGACAAGAATATAGCCAACCTAAGCTGACATGATTTTTTTGTTTGCTCCAGGAAAATTTTGTTTGGGGGAGAAATATTGCAAGCCGACAATAACTTTGCTTTTGCTTCAGGGAATTCCCACACATCAGTTGATTGGAGACAGCAGTTTCCTCTTCTGGGAAAACTCTTGCTTCTTAAATTGTATATCAAGACTTTTTTGAGAACTCTTGCTTTGCTGGGTCCATCAGTTCTTAGCTATGATGCCACAAACTGCTGAATTCCAGCCACTTTTCCATCTTGAGAGACTTGATTTTAGCATAACTGCAAGCTCTGCCTGTTATCTCCCTTCTGAATTCCCCTTCTGATCCTTTGCTGAGACTGTCAAGTTCATATTTTGAGGGCGAACAACAGGGAGAAGTTCTATTCTAGAGAGCTATAACAGAGAACAAATCATTTCACTTTGGAACTTAGCATTGGCTATAAAATCTCTCCCCTAGGACCAGGTTCAATCATTCTTAATTCTCCAAACTTGGCTCTACTCTTCTCTCATGGGTGGTTCTTTGTAAAGGTTTTTCCTTTCTAACTACCCCTTGTGCTAAATCCATTTTCCTCCTTTTCACCCTCACCTTTTAGAAGAACTCTATTGGCACCTGTTACTGTTGCCTCATAAACAGCTCTGAAGTCCACGTGCTTATTGCCACAGCTGCACTCAGATGGCTCATCTGGATTGTGCAATGTCACATTCCTCTGAGAGAGCTTCCCAGCAGGATGCATACCAGGGTGCCCATGGCACACAGTGCCTGTTAGGATATACTGATGTCGACGAGAAAGCCTGCTGTGGTGGGAAGCAAACAGACGGGGGTTCCAGCTAGCACAGCTTCTCTTCATTGCCTTTAAAGACTGAAGAGATCAGTGTTTTCATGCATGAACAGCTGCACATGGTGCATCTCCCTCCGTATCCTGGATGGGAATCTCTGCTCTAGACTGTCCAATGTATTTGAACACTTATTTACCTTATATCACTGATTCCTCCCAGTGTGCCTGTCCTACACTAAGCACCTAGTATTGTTGAATCAACACAAAGTTCCAGAGATGATACCCATTTTTGTTGTTGAAACAAGATCTTGTTTTATAGCCGAGGCTAGCCTCAAACTCATGACCCTTCTTTCTAGACCTTCCAAGTGCTAGGATGATAGGCATGCACCACCAAGACTGTCTTAGAACTGACATCTTAAACCTTAGATCACCTATGTCATAAAGAGGAAAAGCTTTTGGAAATCTATCACAAAGCTTTACCTCTGTGTGTCAGGTTTGAAAAGCCTCTCATGAGAAGACTCTTCGTTAACTTGACCTGGGAGTCTACTCAAATGCCTGGAACATCACATAAGCCCCAGAATACTTGCTCTGCATTCTTCTGTCACTTCATCTTTTCTTATGTGATCTGTACCCAGGATGCCCTCCTGTCATTATTGGGATGAACCTCACGACACTTCATAATCATTTAAAGCCTACCAAATGTTGTCTGCTCACTTAAGTCTTCTCAACATAATCATATCCTTTGTATGCTTTTTCCAAGAACTTGACCAACAGTCTTGAGGGTGAAAAAACAAATCTCATTAATGAGTAATAAGACTTCTTTGGGAAGAAATCATTTTTGTTTAGGAAAAGGTATGAATGATTTCCTAAACAGGAAATAGGTTGGTGAAGGATTTGGTAATAATATAAATGGGTCAGTTGCTTTGCCTGAAAGATGGATAGAAGTTTTCAAGTGCAGTGAGCAGAGAGGGGCTTGGGGAGACAGCTGGGCAACTTGGCAAGGTGGACCTAAGACTAATAGGGACACTGGTGGTCAGTTTAATCATTGGTATTATTGTGATGTGCATCCAGTTTCTGTTTCTGAGGCTTTCAGTGAAATGTATCACATAGTTAAGACTCATGGATTGCATTATTTTGGGGCTTGAGAGATGACTCAGTGTTTGAGTGCATACTGCTCTTGCAGAGAATTGGAGTTTGGTTCCCAGCATTCACACTGGGCAGTTCACAACTGCATGTAACTCTAGCTGCAGGGGAATTTACCACTTCTGGTCTCCAAGAGCACCTGTACACATAACACAGACAAATACACCCAATTAAAAAAAAGAATAAATCTTTTTTATAAAGTTTTTTATTTTTGAGAGATATTTTGGTTTGAAAATGTAGGATAAAGAAAGTGCACTAAAAAGACATAGAGAGGGCCTAGGGAGGTAGCTCAGTAAAGTGCTTTCCCTGCAAATAATGAGGTAGTGAATACACATAATCCCACTGCTTGGAGGATGGGGATGGGTAGATCCTTGGGCTCACTGGCCAACCAGGCTAGTCTGCTTGGTGAGTCCCAGGCCCTGCCTCAAAGAACAAGGTAGATGGCACCTGAAAAGTGGTATCTGAAGTTGACCTCTGGCCTCTACTCTTCCATCCCCACATACATACATGTGCCAACACACACACACACACACACACACACACACACACACACACACAAAACCCTGACCCCCTGAAAAAAGGCACAGATGAAGAATGAAGATGGCAGAGTGGAGAGTTGAAGGTGAAGGTAGTCCTGAGTCACAGGACAAAAAGAAATTGGGGATTTATGTCAATCTTTTCTAGAGTTTAAGGAACAATAAAACTTAGCTGTTACCTGGGTTTCACCTCGATTATGGTGGCAATAATCATGTTAGGTTTTTAAATGATAACACACGATGTGGCAGTCTTGGGGCAGGGTCAGCTGGAGCACAGCCACCTCTGCTGTAGTCATAGGTGTAGACTGGGGACTGGGTCAACTCCCAAAAGAAGGGGTTGTGGGCAGGAAGACAATGGGTGTGAGTGACAGACAGTTTTCCTTACTTTACTCTGATCTGATTGTCAGATCGCTGTTGACTTTGAACCCTGTGTTGAATATTGCATCATGATTTGAACGACCTTGTGTAGGTCTGGCATTACGGTCCGCTATAAACCTGACATGGGGTATTGCATTTCTAAGTCATTCCTTTGCAACCAAACAAGTGAGAATGTGATCTCAAGGGTGTTTTTATGGGACAGAAATTACACCTGTGCTGTTTAACCACTGTGTATTAGGACAGTGTCTGGGCCACACTAGAGCAAGAGCAATATTTACTGAACAAATGAAAAATTAATAGGTGGTTAGTAAATTTTTAAATAGTTTCTTGAATAATAGATCCCAATGAGCATGGCAGCTAGAAGGAATGCTTTGGTTGGTGACTAATGAGAAACAGACACAGAAAATGCAGAATATGCCAGTTGATTTAAACTTGTGACCTGTTACCATCATCTGTTCCCTTTTCTTGGGCTCAACAGTGGAAGTGTGGTTGTCTTGATTCTGGTGAATTTTCAACTTCTTTGCCAAAGAATTTCAAACTGAATTAACTGAGCTGACTAACCTGCAATCTTGTCTATATTTTGTAAGAATTTTGTGTGTGTGTGTGGTATGTATGTGGTGTGTGCATGCATGTGTTTGGTGTGTATGTGTTATGTGTGTGGTGTGTGCATGTGTGTATTCATGTGTGTGCATGTATATTCAGGCGTCTATGTATGTGGGCGTATTCATGTGCACTCGTGTGTATTCATGTGTGCGTGCCTGTGTATATTCATGTGTATACTGTGTGGGTATATTCATGTTTGTGTGCATGTGCATATCCACATGTGTATGTGTGTGATGTGTGTGTATGCATGTGTGTGGTTTGTGTAGTGTGTGTGGTGTGTGTACATATGCATGTGTGTGTGTGGTGTGTGTGTATACATGTGTGTGGTGTGTACATACATACTCGTGTATATGTGTGTGATATATATGAACTTGTGTGTTTGGGTATATTATCTGTGCACATCCTTGTGGAGACTGGAGGAATACATAGGTGTCTCACTCTATCACTCCTGCTTCTGCCTCCTGAATGCTGGGATTAAAGGCATGCACCACCACACCTGCCTGGCTTCACTTTGCTTTTTGAGACAGAGTCTCTCACTGAGCCTGAAGCTTTCTCTTTCCACAAGGCTGGCTGGCCAGGAAGCTCCTGGGACCCACCTGTCTCCATCCTCCAGTGCTGGGGTTACCGGCATGCACAGTCATGCTCAGCTTTTATGTGGATGCTGGGGTTTTTCATTTCATAACAACCTCTCTTCTCTCTTGCCCACAGAGTCATTTCTCCAGTCCCTAAAATGCAATCTTTTAAAATGTTATTTAAATGCTGTTCCTTATGTACTTTTAAGCAAACTAGTTATGTGTGTGAACAAATGGCCTGCTTAGATTATTGACAGCTACTCCTGTCGGTTCTAAAGTTAACTAAGAGGTTAGCCTTTGCCTGGCACTGTTCATTCCCTGGATCATCGGCATCACAATTACCTATACCAAGCTGGCTTATGACTATGTTTCATTAGCTAAATATCTTTCAGTTTTCAAGTAATACCAATGTCCTCTGTGAATTGAAAAGATTTTTCAATATCACATACATGAATCTGAGAGAATACACTTGTAGGAGGCATTAAAATGATTCCTCAGACTAAAACCTTTTACATTATGAGCAATTAATATAATTAAAATCCTCGGTTATATCTGATGGCCTCATTTTTTGAATGTGGTGGAATAACTACATATTGATCAAATATTGGGTGACTTTTGCCTTCTGAATTTTTATTTGATTTTTCTAAACAATTTTATATTATATAATTTGCAGGTGTTCTTTTTTTTTTTTTGTCCTGGTGTTATTAGGGTTTACTGGAGCTACACTAATAAAGTGTCATAGACTTGTTGGATTGAACAACAGAAAACCATTGGCTCCAAGTTCTGGAGCCTGAGATTCCAAGATCAAGGTGTAAACAGGCTCTGAGGGCTACGACAGATACCTGATTCATGCCTTTCACCCACCTTCTAGCAATTGGCTGACAATCTGGCATTCCTTGACTTGCTAATACACCTTTCTAATCTCTGCCTTCATTTTCATCTGGTATTAGTCTAAAAATTAAAGACTATTAAAAATGAAATTTGCTCACGCCTGTAATCTCATCACTTGAGAGATGTGGTCGGGAGGGTTGGGAGTTTAACGCCAGCTTCCCTACACAGTGAGTTTGAGACCACCCTGAGACAGATGGGACCTTGTCTCAGAAAATCAACACTACAGAAAAAGTGCCTGGTGGAGTGTCTATTCCCAACACTCATGAAGCAGAAGCAGGAAGATCAGGAGTTTCGGGCCGGTTGGGGTACATTTCACACATATATGTGCACATCTGTCTTTACAGCCTTCTTAGAAGGGCATCAACTGTATTGGCTTAGGGGTCACCTTAATGACCTCATTTTAACTTGGTTGTATACGAAGAGTCTATTTTCAAATAAGATTGCATTCTCAGGTACTGGGAGTTAGGATTTCAACAGCCTTTGTGAGAGACAGAATACAATGATACAATGACATAGTATTGTTGAGTGGCGAAATGTTTAGTGAATAGGTCTTGGGAATATTGAGCTGGGTCTTGAGGGTGCAGAGTACAAAGACCAGTGGCAAGAAACCAAACACTTCACAAGTTATGGGAATAAGATTTATTGCCCTTCTTTTGATTATACGTAACATCTCAGCCAACAAGTGGACTTATAAATTTTGTGTCTGGGGACTGGAGAGATGGCTCGGCGGTTAAGAGCACTGGCTGCTTTTGCAGAGAACCCAGGTTTGAATACAGCACCCACATGATGGCTAACAACTGTCTCTAATTCCATTTCCAGGGAATCTGACACCCTCTTCTGGCTTCTGTGGGCACTGCATGACAAAGGTACATTTACACTCGTGCTGGCATAACATTCATACACATGAAATTAAAAAAGATTTAAAAATTTTGTGGATGTGTGTGTGGTATGCTTATGTATGTGTGCATGTGTGTGCAGCTATGTGCCGCTGTGTGGCCGAAGCCAGAGGAGGATGTCACGTATCCTGCTCTGTGACTCTCCACAGTCTCTGCCCTCTTCCTTTGAGCCAGGGCCTGTCACTACACCTGAAACTTGCCATTTTGGCTAGGCTGGTTGGCCAGAGAGCTCCCAGGCTCTGCCTAACTCTACCACCTAATGCTGCAGTTACTGGCAGATGTGATTGTTCCCAGAACATATTTATGTATGCTGGGGATTTGAGCTCAGATCCTTATGGTTGTACAGTGAGTGTTCTTAATCCACTGAACCATCTTCTCAGCCTCATAAACTTTTTGTTGAAGAAGATAATTGCTTAAAAAAAAGATCTGAGTTTAAGTCCTGGTCCTGCTATTTTTCCAACTAAGTAATCATGTGTGGGCAAACTGACTTTGGTAAACCTTGTTTTCCTTATCTGTCAATGGAGAATCTAACATCTTATAGCGTCAGTGCGACACTCTATGTACAGTTCTTACAGAAATGGACCTATTTAGCAGCCTTCAGAAATAAGAATCCCTTCCCTGATGCCCTTTTCCTTTCTCCTTTATCCTATTCCTCCAGTTTAAAAATCACCCATACTAGTGTCTTTAAGTACATGAAAATTTTGTAGCCTCATAATGTTTTAAAATAGTAAGTGACTGAAGGACAGGGCTGCTACCTGTATGTTGTGAAAACTGGAGGATTTTGAGTTGCTGTTCTGTTTTCCATTCTGAGTCCTGGAATTTAGACAAGACATTTGGTCTCAGCAAATGCTTTGTGATGATCTGGAGAAGTGTCACATTGTCCACATGAGCACCCAATGGCTCTTGGGTGAGGCTATTTATTGGAAGACTCTGTAGGGTCCTGCAGGCTTGGGATACTGTGATATGGTAAGTTTTATAGTCTAAAATGCTCTGTGTCACTCTTTAGTATTTCTTAAGCTCATATTGTGTGTCAGGCCGAGTGATCAGAGCAGTGTGTGCCCTTGAAAACCTTGCGTCTTCCTCCTGGGGAAGCCTCAACTGGGTGCATGAATTGTGTCCATTCTGTTGTGTAGGGCCAGGTGGAGCACAAAAGAAGATATCAAAGAAGAATATTATTGAAGCCATGGATACAGAGGTTAGCGCTCCATTTATTTTGGAACTGATCCCGTTGGAGAGAAAAAAACGTAAACAGACTTTGCTCCTTAAACAATGATTGTAGTGATAAAGTGAGGGTGTTTTTGTTATGGCTGTTCTAATAACAATTTACCTCAAAGCAGAGTAGAGGGAAAAATTACAAGCAACTTTGCACAATGTTGTGAGGGCAGTCCCGTGTCCACTAGGCACAAGAAATAATGTCCTAATAAAGAAGTTAGAAATTTGCATTTAGATACAAGCTAATTCAACAAGAAACAGAGTCCCTCCAGCACCCTTCGGTCTTTGTTCTTACAGCTCACAGTAACATGGCATTCCCCTGATTAAGTCATGCTGAGACTTCAAATGTGTGTTGCCGAACTACAAGTTAGAGCTGGAGCAGATTTTAGACATGATCAAGTCCCTCAACTCAGAGGGGAAATCAAAGTACTCTGAGCTGAATTAACTGGCTCATTACCGGCTGTGGTGGCAACATGTCTTTAATCCCAACAATCGGGAGGCAGAGGCAGGCAGATCTCTGTGAGATGGAGGCCAGCCTGGTCAACATAGTGAGTTCCAGGCTATCTGGGCTACAGGAGACTCTGCTTTAAAAAAAAAAAAATAACTGGTTCAAGAGCACAGCATCTTTCAGGACAGGTCTCCACACTTCTGGTCCTATTGTCTTTCCTTGGGCTGATGTTAAAAAAACAGCAGTAACAGAGCTGGAGAGATGGCTCAGCAGTTAAGAGAACTGGTTGCTCTTACAGAGGATCCAGGTTTGATTTCCAGCACTCATATGGCAGCTAACACCCATCTTTAACCCCAGTTCCAGGGGATCTGCAGCCTTCTTCTGACCTCCGCGGGCATTGCCCAACATGGGTGCACCTACATACATGCAGGCAATACACTCAGACACACACAAAAGAGTAGTATGTCTAGAACCACCACCACCGCCAACAACAACAACAGACTAATAGTAATAAATAAAATATTTTAAAAAGGAATGTAATAAGATAATTTAAATTTCTGATTGTTAATTTCTCTTGAAGTGCTTAGGAGATGAGGGTTTTCTGCTCTTTCTTCCCAATTATATCAAATTCAAATTGAGTGCTAGTGCTGAGGTCTTTCCAGACTTAGGTTTGGGTTGTTTGAGTTAAAATTTATTAGTCTGGGTAGTTTAAGTTCTTCCCTGCAAAGCTCTTTCTTTTTCTGTAAATAATCTTCCTGATGGAGTTTATTACTATATGCCCCAGCCATTCGTCTATCTATTTTTACCATTTTATTTATGTTTTCATTAAGTCCCAGGTGCTAGGCAGCTGGTCTCCTCATTTTGGGTTCATCTTAAATTTTTGGGTTTTTTTTCTTTATTAGCCTGGACTGTTTTGTGTAGACTATCTTAATGGCTTGGCTTAATTCCAAATTACAAAATAGGTTTGTAATTAGTTAGATGTTTGCCAAACCCAGTTGATTTCAGAATGAGCCATGGTTTTTAAATACTTTTCACAGATTTTTAATATTGGCCTTACATGACAACTTTATTTATAATCTTGGATTAAAGAAGAGTTATATCAAAATGTTCAAGGGTGGGAATGTCAAGTAATCCTGTTTGTCTTCATGGTTCATGAGCCAGAGGCATTAAAGCAAATGGATTATGATGTTGGTTTTATATTTCTTGATAAAGCTGGTATCTTGCAGGCATTTATTGTATAAATATGCAGTTTTATTGTGTCATGGAGACAGCCTCTGTCCTTTCTCTGGGACAAATCCCTGAATGAGCTTCTTAGCTACCAGGTCAACCAGGGTGATAGACATCTTGGAAGCCTGCATTGTCATGAATGGTGAATTATGTTGACGGTTACACAGCACATTCATAAACTCACTAACAAGAATTGTTTAGGCTGCCATAGTCTTAACCATGTCACATCATTGGTAGCAACCCCAAGATGACTTGTGTGAGTAGTGTATGGGGCACTTGTCTGGCTGACCTGAGTCTATTCGCCATAACTTTCCTGCTCTTTGCTAAGGGTCAGGAGAGTGCAGGGGAGAAAGCCCTTCAGGAGTATTGTTCCTTTCACAGATACCTCAGTATCATCTTTGTCTGGATGTACTGTGGATAATGTGGTAGAGATATACCAGCACAATTCTCTCTGGAGGTCTCATGCAGGGTTATAATATGGAACACTGACTGAGCAGTCTGGCTAAACTTCTATAACCCTCTAGAGTACAAATTCAGTATACTGAATTTCTACTCCTAAGAGACCATTTAGTCTAATAACCCTTGATCATTTTTAAAGTTTCTATTGTCATTTTATTACACATCATCTACTGTAAATAATGTTTTCCTATAAAAACTGAACTCCTTTTCAGATCTTTAGAGTCTTTTAAATATGCTTAACTTGACCCCACAATCATGCAGGGAGAGCACCTAAGAGCCATCAGGGTTGGAGATCCACATTGCTTGAGAGCTGTGAATCAAATGAATGACCTCTTTGGGGACTACTGTCTAAGAAAGGAATGCTTTTATATAGTTTCCTTTTCATAGAGGCTCCACATAGAGTAATTCATATGCCATAATGAAATCCATTTGGAGACAATATTGTTTTATTAGAGGACAAATGTATCACCATTTTGGAGAAAAATATATTTAGATTTGAAAACACAATGACTTCAAAAGTATGAAAACTTCCATATAATTTCCCATAAGCTATATTCCAAAGTTTATAACTCTGAGTAGACTTCAATGTTTAATATGAAACAGGGTAGAACATCTAAATCTAAGAGTGTACAAGGTCTAGTAAGCTCTTACAATGCCTTGGTTTCTAGGAATATCAATATCATCAAAGGCATAAAATTAGAACTCCGTTAAGTATTAGGTACAGCAGACATTGACTTCAGTTGCTCACTCTCCAGTTCTTTGAGGAGGAAATGAAGCCTCGATCCACCAGGACTGAGGAAGAGCCTGCTGAGCTCATCTTGTCTCTTGGCCCACCTTTTTTCAAGGTCACCCACCGATCCTGCACACAAGCTTATGGGTATATCTCAAAAAGGGAAATAAATTCTGGGTCGGAACTATGTGAGAATGTATTTTCAGCATTTCCTAAGGATTCCAAATGCAATAAAAATTAATGTTGGGCCAAGCCTGGTGGCACACACCTTTAATCCCAGCACTTGGGAGGCAGAGGCAGGCAGATCTTTGTGAGTTCGAGTCCAACCTGGTCTACATAGTGAGTTCCAGGACAGCTGGAGCTACAGGGAGACCCTGTCTCAAAAAGACAAAAAAAAATTAATGTTAATCTCTCATTTCTCCTAAAATTAGGGTTAGAATTGCTTCCCAACTATGGCACATGTTGTAGATACACTCTTTTGGAGGATGAAGAATTTAATTGGCACTATTATATAAATATGTTTAGATATTGCCTTCCAGAACCATTATAATGTCTCCTGTGGATAAGACCATGCTTATTTATGACTATTCATGAGTCACCTGCGTCTTTCAATCCTTCTTGTGTTTACTTTGTTTGTTTGTATTAATGCGATATGAATGTTTTGCCTACATATATGTAAGTGCACCCATGTTGTGCAATGCCCACAACACCAAAAGAGGTCATTGGATCCCCTGAAACTATTGTTATGGACAATTGTTAGTTGCCATGTGGGTGCTGAGAACTGATCCTGGTGGGTCCTCTGCAAGAATAACCAGTGCTCTTAATTACTGAGTCATGTCTCTAGCTTCCGTGCTTCTATTTTTTTAATTATAATTTTTCATTATTCTTGAGAATTTCATACATGTGTGCAATGAAATATAGTCATATCCACTCCCCTTGTCCCTCTCCCCCTCTCCCAAATCCTCCCTGAACACAGTCTCCTCTCAACTTCTTGTCCTATTTTTCTTTTTTAAAAAATTACCCACTAAGTCCAATTAGTGCTGCCCATATGTATATAGGTGCAGGACCATCTTCTGGAGCATGGGAAACCTACTACTGGGAACACCATCAACAGAGAATGAGTCTCCCTTCATAATCAGCCATCAATTACCAATAGCTTCTCATTAAATAGTTGGTCCTGGAGAGCACCTCCCCCATCTATGCAATTTTGACTGGCTTGATCTTGTGCACGTCTTATGTAGCTGCTCTGAGTTCATGAGTGCAAATAACCATGTCATGTCGGAAGACGGCACTTCACAGCATCCTTGCCAATCCTCTGGCTCTTACATCCTGTCTCCTTTGGGCCAGTGATGGTGGTGGAGATGATAAAGATGTCCCGTTTAGGGCTGAGCACTCAGTTTCTTGTTCTCAGCACTTTGACCAATTATGTGTTCTGGATTGATTGCTGCTTGCCTATGACTACTTCTGACGGCTCTTGAGGCTTTATTTAGCCACCCATATCTATGTGGGGGAAGTAAAGAATTTTAATTTGATGATAAAGTATTTGAAAGAACTTAGGTAATAGAGGAGAGAGAGAGAGAGAGAGAGAGAGAGAGAGAGAGAGAGAGAGATTCAGAAAGCCTGCCCAGTATGAATGTTACTTTGAGTGAGGGAGAACAAAACTTTTATTGTGTTTCCTGATTTTTGGAGTGTTGTTAAAATATCTAGCACAATTAGCTGTTTGTATCCACAGGTTCCATATAATGAGATTCAGGCAATCACAGATTTAGAATATTCAAGAAAAATGTGTTATGTTGTTGCTGATGAGTGCTATGTAGTTTAACCTACAGTGGTTGTGCCTATGCTGAACATGAATAGATTCTTCTTATCATTATTCATTAAATAATATAGTTTAGTAAGTATTTTATATCACTTATCTATATTAGGTTCTATGAGTAATCTAGAGATGTTTTAATATTCATGAACATGTGTATAGGCTGTAAGTAAATACTATTTTGTAGAAGGGACTTGAACATTCTTGGATTGTGGTATCCACCAGGGATCTTGACATCAATCCCTTATGGATACTGATGGATAGCTATATTAATTATTTGACAACTGTTATTGCTTTTAAACTTGAATATAATCCTCTTTGTCATGTTAAATCCTAAATGGTATTAAGGTCCAAACCAACATATACTTTGTAATGCACAGCATCTGAAACTTAAGGCAACAGTTTTTCTTCCCTATATATTATTCCTATATTGATTACTCAGTCCTTGAAGTTCTGCAAGTATTTCTCTGAACATTCACATACACATATGTAAACCCATGTATCTTCTTCCAGAGACCAAAAGCTCTACAATGCCTTATGAAGTTGCTTCAACAAATCCCAAGCTAAAGCAAAATGATAACTCAGGGTAAAAAAGTTGCATAATAGATTATTTCTCCCTTCTTTAGCAATCCAGGGTGAGGCTGACCAGGAACCCAGATTTTTTTCTGTGCTGCAGTTTTACCATCCCAAACTGAATTTTGTTCACCAGCACCATGTTTGGAAATTCCAGTCTGCACATTTGAGTGCAAAAATTCTTGTTTCTAAATGATGTGACTCAGAGTTACATATATAATTATTTTTCATGTTTTCTAGGTTGGGATACTGTTGTGAAAAACTTGACCATGTTGTTTCATGAGAGGATTGAAACTTTGGGTTGAAAAGTCATGGAATACTAAGAGATTAATGGACTGTACTGTGGGAGCGTGGGGGGTAAGAATGCTCAAAGAATGCTGACAATGGGGGCATAGTTTGTGAAATTTCAAAGGGAAGCAAAAATTCTATCAGGGCTGTTTGTGTGTTGTATTTGAATTAACAATCCATGGAAGTGAGACCTCCGCTTTACTGGGACAGTTGATACTAGTTAGCTGGAGCTGAAAAATCAGCTGTGATTAACAAGAGACCGGAATCATTGAGGTGAAATTCCTCAAGGTCAGTGCACAGAAGCTGTGGTCTAGAGGGGCCATGACTACTTCTCAAGCTGGAAGTCAAACATGGCAATGTGTAAGGGTCTCCCACATGGTACTGATTTTGACAGCATGAAAGCTGCGGGACTATATGGATCATGGAGAGCAGCTGAGTACTGCAACTGTGAGAGGCTAGGAGAGGCCACTCGTGAGGGTATACCCTCAGTTGCAGTGGAAACCTCAAGTTATTGGAAATGCCAGTATTATGGGATGACCACCAAGGATAATGGCAGGTGTGGAGTAGAGCTGGCCTGAGACGAGATGAGCCGTGTGTTTGTGTGTGTGTATGTACATGCATGAGTGTGTGCACATGCGTGAGTGTACTGTGGGTGGTAGCGCTCAAGTGGAGCTCCCAAGACTTTTGGAGTCAGAAAATCATGAGTGAATCCCAGATGTTGGACACTGAGTTACACTGCTGGAATTTGGTTTTGCTTAAGTATGCTCAGTTCTTCTTTAGGAAAGTATTTAAGTTGTTTTTGATTTTACAGGAGCCCACAGTCAAGAAAATTTGGGCATTTTTAAAGAAGCTTTAAACTTTGACAGTTTTTGAATGTTTTAAAGACTATGGAACTTTTAAAATTGTGCTATGCTTTATAGTGTGATATTAACAGGAGATCATGGGGATAAATAAGGAAAGAAAAGTTCTAGTTTAATAATGATGTGTTTTTGTGTCAAGTTGACAAGGTGTCAGTTGTGCTGGTTAGGCTTTGTCAACTTGACAGAAACAATAGTCACCTAGGAACAGAGAACCTCAGTCAAGGAATTTCTTCCATCAGACTGTCCTGTGGGCATGTCGGTGAATTATTTTCTTAACTGCTAATTAATGTAGGAGGGTCAAACCTAAAGTGGGCTATGCCATCCCTAGGCATATGGGCCTGGGCTGTATTAAAAAAAAAAGTAGCTAGGAAATATGGAGGAAGCAAGTCAGTAGGCACTACCCTCCATGATCTCTCTTCAGTTCCTGCCTTTCAGTTTCCTGTCTAGAGTTCTTACCCTGACTTCCCTTGAAGACGGACTACAAACTGTAAGCTAAATAAACCTTTTCCTCTTCCGTGATGCTTCTGGTCAGTGTTTTATTATAGCAGCATAAATCAAGCTAGGACAGTTACTTTCCTCATTGTTATGAAAAAATTCCTAATCAAAGTAACTTAAGAAAGGGTTTATTTTGGCTCACAGTTTGAGGATGTAGTTCACCATGGTGAGCAAGGCAAGGCATCAGGAGCTGGAGGATGCTGTTCACATTACATCTACAGTTGGGAAGCAAGGGATGGATGCTGGTGCTCAGCTCACTTTTTCTCTTTCATTCAGGCCAGGCTACAAGTTCTTGGAAAGGTGCTTCCCGCATTGAGGGTGTGTCTTCCCACTTCAGTTAACCCAGATAAGTCCAGAGACTTGTCCCTTAGGTGAATCTAGATCTGACAAGTTGACAATATTAATCACCATAGGACCTTTTATCCATGCTCCAGTGCCATAAAAGAACAGATTTGTTGTACTCAGTACTGTATACTACAGTGTATGTACTTGCAAATGGGAGTCATTGGCATGTCCTAAAATAATCGTAAATATTCTTTACATTTTTTGAGAATTTCATGCATGTAGACAATGAAATATGATAGTATCCATCCCATTCTCCTCTCCAATTTCCTTCAGATTTCCTTACCCATACCACATCCTCTTAACTTCACACCCTCTTCATGTTTTAAAGAATAACCCA
This sequence comes from Nannospalax galili, assembly GCF_000622305.1. Classification (NCBI taxonomy): domain Eukaryota; kingdom Metazoa; phylum Chordata; class Mammalia; order Rodentia; family Spalacidae; genus Nannospalax; species Nannospalax galili. The sequence continues at coordinate 1,941,921 of NW_008344412.1, read as the reverse complement.
CTAAGTTCATTTAATGTTGCCCATATGTGCAGTGGTGTGGGGTCATCCACTGGAGTGTGGGAATCCTACCAGTGGCCAGACCCTCGAAGAATGTAAATATCTGTATTGTGATGTATCATTATCATATTTTTACCATCAGTAAGGAACTTAGGCATAGAAAATACTCTTGTTTTGTGTTATTTTAATTTCATTTTTATTTATTTTGTGTATGTTTATGTATGTGAGAGTATGGGGCCCATGCATGCATGATGTATCTAGAATTCAGAGGCAAACTTTGGGAGTTGGTTCTTACCTTTCCACCTTGCTGGGGCAAGGTTTCTTTTATTTCTGCCTCTGTATTCATGGACATTCCAGTATCACTGCTGCACTAGAAATAGGCATTAATAGGAAAAGTCTGCAGAAAAAAGCCACAAAGGAGGTAATTCTTCAATAACCAAGGGTCCAGATTTGGTGTGACATAGATTGTGTATGTGGTTTCCTAAGACCAGAAATACTTGGGAGTTGTGAGGATTTGGAACTATTTCTTGTTTCATATCATTAACTGTAATAGTTTCTTTGCCATCTCTTCCTGCCTTTCCTAACCTCTTGCTGGTTTTCAAACTAGAGACCTTCAAGTTAATGGTCTTAATCTATTCCATCGAATTCTTTCGGCCATAATTGGTAGGGCTCTAAGCCAGTCATCCTTGATGTCACATGACCCTTAAACAGCCATTGATTTACTGTGATTCTTAGAGGAAGAAAGGGATTGGTGTAGTACCTACTCTACTCAGGAGCAGGCAAAGCTCAGGCTGAAATCAAATAAGCTTCAGTTCATAAAGTTCCGTGTGTCTTTTGCATAGCCTTGGCCTCCCTATGAGTACCACCTGCTGTATCTGATTCAAGACTCTAGGGAAGAATAATCATACTCTTGTCAACTTTCCCTAGTTTTAGCTTTTTGTTAAGATAGAAAAATGAAATTTCTCTGCTAATTATTTTCTGCTTATCATTAATTGCTGCCTTTTAATTAGTCTGACAAGATGTCACATCATAAGAAAGGATATAAACAATTTTTATACAACTATTCAAGAAATGGTTTTGGGGTTTGCTTAATTGGCATCTGTTGAAAATATTTTAACAGGTGTATTTTCTGATAAGAGGATTAAGGACAATGATGTGAATTTAGCTCCTTGTTTTCAACCAGTAAAAACATTGTTAGAACATACTGGGTGCTTTAACAGAGCCCTGAAGGCACAAAGGTACAAAATCTGCTTTTGTGGTTGTTTACTAGGTCTCCAGGTTCATGCTTAACATATTCTGGTTTGGGCAGAAAAATTATGCTCTAAAATTTCAAACACATTTCCAGAATTACAACTTCTTAGTTTGGAAGTCTCGACTCTCATTTTTGGCTTCAAACCTCCTTGAGAAGTGATTTTCCTTCAGGTTGGTTTGTGGTAAACCCACTGGGTCTTTAAAAAAAGTTATTTTAAAACTTTTATGTGTATGGGTGTTTAACTTATATGCAACGCATGCACAAAATTCCTGTGGAGACCATAAGAGAGCATCAGATCTCCTGGAACTGGAGTTAACAGATGGGTGTTAGATGCCATGTGGGTGCTAGGAACTGAACCTGGGTCTTCTGCAGGAGCAATCAGTGCTGAGCCACTGAAATATTTCTCTAGTCCCCATCCTACTGGTCTTTGAAGAACTGATCAGACTACTAGTATTGACTCTCTTCTGTTAGAATTCCCAGTGTACCATTTCCATTGCAAAAATCTGTCCATTTAAAAAGTCTACCCAATGGTAAATTGTCCTAAAGCCTTTGCAAATGTCCACAAATAAAGATAATCTCTGCCTCATAGAACTCCTTTGCCTTTTCCATGGTGTCTAAATACTCTACCACATTCTATTTATTCAGAGTCATTATAGGCTGCCACTACTGTAGCCTGGGTTGTATATAAACTATAAAATTTTCCCAGTTCTGGAGGCTGGGAAGTCCAAGAGCATCAGCAGGTTCAGGGTCTAGTGAGAGCCCGTTGCCTGGTTCATAGTTGGCCATCCTCCCACTGTATCCTTGCCTCACAGCAGGAGCAAGGGTTCTTCCTGGTGTCTCTTTAATAAGGATGTTACCCAATCGTGTAGGCTCCATGCTGGAGACATAATCAACTCCTGCTTCCTAATGCTACCTAGCTTCATGGTATGAATGGAGGAAGGGACATACATTTGATCCTTAGGACTGACTGGGGTTAGCTTCTTCAGGTTCCCATTCATTCACATGCTGCCATTGTATGAAGTAGGAAAAGGTATATTTTGCTTTCAAATCTTTTGGAAAATTGTTATGTCAATTCTGTCAGAACAGGACAATTTTATTCATCAGCAGGAAAACTTACAAATATGTAAAACTACCATATCTACAGCCTGTAGGAGTCTTCTGGATTGTATATGGAACTTTTCTGATTGCTATGACTAAATATGACAAGGAGCAGAATGAGGAAGGAAGGGTTTGTTTTGGCTTACAGTCTGAGGGTACAGACCATCATGGCAGGAAAGGCATGGCAGCTGGAGTAGGAGGCAACTGGTCACATTTCATTCACAGTCAGGAAGCAGAATGAGATGAAGGCTGATCTCCACCCACCTTCTACTTTTCCTTTTTTACTCAGTTTGGGACTCCACCCATTGGACAGTGCCATCCACATTTAGGGGAGTTTCTCTCCTCAATTAAATGCTCACATTAATGCATGTATAGGAAGTATGTCTCACAGGTGATTCCAAATCAAGTCAGTTTGACAGTAAAGATGAACTATTACACAGAATGGTCCTGATTTCAGTGTCTGGGCTGTGACTTGCCTTTGGTTAGGGTCAGTATGGACTAGTAAATGCTGAAGAGCAGATTCTCAGAAAAATAGACATGCCAAACTTGATATGCAGTGTTAGGCAATCCAAGCTGTCAATATGGTATCAAGCAGCTCGCAAAATTCCTAAAACTTTAACAATCAGTTCAAATGAGCTGTCTAGGGCTGCCCCCCTCCCACACCCATGGCCCAAGCTTTATTCATTTTGCTGTCTACAGAACTCAATAAATATTGAAGGAGAGCTCTGAGCAATGTAAATATACAGCTTATAGGTGTTATATATTAAAAAACCATCAACATTCTTTGTGTGGCTGCCAAGGATATCACACACTGCCCAGTGCAGTGAGTGTCTTCTCTATTTTTAATGCTTAGGCATTTGAGCCATTTATCTTTTTTATGGCACCCTTCTTAAAACTGAGGTACAGAAATTCCTGAGAACATAGCAATTCATTATTAGCTTGCTGATGGTAAAAAATAATACCTATAAATATCTTTTTAGGAAAATTCAATGTGCCACATGTAAAGTAAAAAAAATATCAAGGCTATCTTACGATTAGCTTTTCCTGTGGTCCTGGGTTTCTATTTTCTTAAAGCTTTAACTAAACAATTTATATTTTAGCTACTTTAGCGGCTTATGCCTTAAATATTTCCTGACACATTAGTGCTTATACAAGGAAGGTTTTCTCAGTGGTTAATTAGCTTGCATGCTGGGATGAAAGCTGTGTGATACGAAGAGCCTATTAATTGCCAAATATCTGACCTCTAAATGATGAATTATGTTTATTTTATAAAGGCCAACGTTTTAGTCTTTACATGAGCGAATCACTTATGTCTGCTTATTTTACTTTAGAATAATACCAGCTCATGTGTAGTTAGTTCATATATATATTATTATATATTCAGTTATTTAATAACATATAAGGGAAAAATAAATAATTCTGCCTGCATTTTTAGTTTTATGTGTTGTACTGTTAGAAGATAGTATTGGAGCTCAGCATAATTTTCAAAAGGTTTAAATAATTCTGAATTATTATCTACTGACCATTTACATATATTGTATATTTTCTACAACTTCTGTAACAAATTGCCATGAACTTAGTGGTCTAAAATAATGCAGATTGATCTTGTTTTTCTAGAGATCAGAATCTTGTTCAATGGGTCACTGATGAGGGTCATGCTCCTCTTGGGGGACTCTAGGAGGTAATTCTTTTATTTTTTCTTCTCTGTCCAGTTTTTCAAGGCTTATGGTCTTTTTCTCCCACCTTCGAAGTAAGTAAGAACTGCCAAGTTCTGCCCTTGTCTTTCTGAACTTCTCTTCTGCCTCTCTTCCATTTTTAAAGACCTTTGTGATTAAGTCTGCTGGACAACCTGTGATCATTCACTTCCTTAAAGTCTGCTGATGAGTAAATTGTTTCATCTGTAACCTCTAGTCCCCTTTGCCATATGTATTCATACATACCCATAGGTTTGGGGAATTATCATATGGACATTGTTAGGGGACTGAATGTTCTTATCCATTACATACCCAATTGACAAAAATGTGCTTACATCCCTACATACTGCTTCTGAGGAAACTGTTTTTCAAAGGCATTGAATAGCTTGCCCAAGGTCCCTGGAGCCAATGGTATTTTCTCAGCCAAGTGAAGATACTTGTATAATCAACTGTAAGCCGTGTTCTCTCCAATCTCATCTCACTTAAAGAGCTTCAATCTTGTTTTGAGTGTGTTCTTGCTTTTGCTTTTTACCTTTGAAGAAATCCCTACTTAAAGAATTGCACTTTTTATCTTTTCTATTTCAAGAGTGTCTAGCGAGAAAATTGATTCAAAAGGGATCAAGCAAGTGACTCACCTAAGTGACATGAAATATAATAAAATGAAAAGAAAAAACCCCACAAAATTACCATCTTTTAGCCAAAAACCCTTATGTTTTCGAAGACCCATAGAACGTAATTAGTGCCTGGGAAATGTCAGAGGTAACAATCAGGGTATTAAGTTTCAATAGTTTGAAAACAGTTTGTTGGCAACTGGTACAGTATCCTTCCCTGAGAGGTGCCTGTGGTTATGATCATTTCACACAGGAGGAAATGGAGGCCGAGAGGTGCCAGTACTTGCTGTGAAGCCATTTGGCTGATCTTTGTGTAGACCTTAGATGTCTTGAGGCTGATTTGGCTCTTCTCAGACTGAGATTTTTTTTCCACAATGCTGTGCCCTTGTTCCTCTGTACTCTTTTATCTTTCCCTATTCTAAAGAGTTTGGTTTGTGCAATATTCCATCTGCCTGCCTTCTGGTTTCCAGAAAGCCTGATCCTAACTCTGATTTTTATTTTTGAGACAGCAGCAATGCAGATAAATTAGTTATTTGCTCCATGCAGTGAGTTAGCAACAGGATCTAAAATAGAGCAGAGTTCTAAATTCCTAAAAATAGGGCAGAATTTTATTCTTATCATACAACTTCTAGCAAATGCAGGGAATGCAAAGGCATCTTTTGAAGTAGAGAGCAAATGAATCAATGTCAACAGCAGCATAAAATGGTCAATCAGTAAACAAGAAAGACTTTCGTTGGTTTAACACATCAAAAAGCCAACTGTGATTAACAAGAAGCTGGAGCAATAGTGTGCTTCCCCTTTGCTGCATCTGTCCAGGGTAAGCTTTGCTATGGTGCTCAGCAAAACTCATGCTTTTTTGTGCTTAGTTTTGTATATGCTGTTCCATTAAATGAAAATATTTCTCTACCTACTTCATCAAAATCCCATCCATGTTGCCAAATATCACCTAAGTATAACTTCCTTCAGAATATCTTCAACGTGCTAGAAGGAAAATTCTCTTGGATTCTCAAATTTGGTTTCCTCTGCATTGCTTTAATATGTTTGTGTATATTTTTAGTACCTCTAGAATATGAAAAGGGCAACTGTTTTCACTTAATTCTTTGTTCTACTGGATCTAGAAAAATCCATCATAGATGTGTAGGTACATTGGTGCCTAATATTTGATCAACAAATAAGTGAACTGATGTTGGACAGGTGTAGTGCCAGCCAAGCATTTTGCTTATTCTTTTCTAGTGACTTTTGCTTTTGAACATAGCAGATTATTCAACAAGTGTTTACTGATTAAATACTTTAATAGTCTCTATAAATAAAAATTATATAAAGTAAAAAATGGAAAGTATGTTGCTTTTCACTGATATTTCTTAAAAGATGTGTCTTCAGAATTATTATCTATAAATAATAAATTGATTTTGATAAACTAAGATTTATTTCATTGTGGTATAGAAAGCTTTGATAGTAAATTTCTATGGATTTTAGGTTTCAGTGTAACTTGGTCAAATAAATTACTGCCTGGGAATTTTGGCAAATCAGTTAACCCTTTAGGACTTAAATGTATACCTGTAAAATGATGCTACAAGTTTCAATTTCAAATTTTTAATGTGTTAAGTCAAAACTATATATTTAGATTGAAACATTGGACTGCCCTCAATCTTTTATTAAGGCCGACCTTAAATACCCAATCAAAAATGTAAAATGCCTTCATTTTGATAAGATAAATGAAGATGACATTTATTTAAAGTTTAATATTCAGTTTAATCTAGACAGATGTTTGGGACGCATTTGAAAAGTTTTCTAGTGCCACTAGTACGTACTAGACATCTTTTTTTCTTTTTCTTCTAGGCAGGGTATTCTTTTGTGAGGGAAACAGTTGTTCTTTAAGAGAGCAAAGATCCTAATTTCTATTCTATTTATTATGAAAGATCACAATTTCTATAACCTCCCCCACTTCTCCATGCCTTATCACAGGGCTGAGTGTGTTTCCTGAACAGGACAAATGAGTTTTTCTTAAGATTTGTTCAAAGTGTGGTGCAGGTAGAGGCCTGTCCTTCCGCTGGGGTGGGGGGAGCAGAGAATAAGTTCAGGTTGCTGGTGGCTATGCCAGCTCTATTTTGAAGGACTGTCTGTGATAGTAGCTCTACCTGGAAAACAGCTGTGTCACTCATACGTGCTGTGCATTTGCTAACATGGGTCAACACAATCTCTAATTTCGGTTTCAGTAGCATGAGTTTGATTTTCACAATTACAACCAAAGCTTTAACAAGTATAAGCCCATAAAACCGTCAGTCACCTGGGATTGGCTGTGCCTTCCTTTCGCTTCTCTTTTTGACCTCTAACTTTTAGCCTCTGATCACTGGGTAAATAACACTAGCTACCAGGTAGAGCTTTTAGATCTGGAGAGTAGGCAGTCCTTGGGCTTTTAAGTCAGTACTGAATTCTGTCCTGAACCTAGGTCCAGATTTGGCAAGGGCTGTGGTTTGACTTTGGTGAAATGCCAAATAGGAGAAGTTTGGATTGGTCATTCAAATCTGTAGTGTTTTTGGAGTGAAGGGGAACCTCTCTGTTTTTTATTTTTATTTTTCGCATTGAATCACTGCAGTAAGAGGAAGGTCCACTAACTTCCCCTCCTTTGTGGTGAGACTCATTCACCAAAGCTACATAGTAAACTGAGATTGCCTGTTCCAAAACATTGCTTGACCAAAACCCTAATCTTCCTGAAACAGCAAACCGTGTGTTTGTTACATATTATAATTTGTTGAGTGAAATTAATTTTTATCATCTTCCCTTCATTTCCATACCATCTACACTCCCTTCTACCTTAAAAATAATAATCATTATTACTGTTATTTTTTTTTTGAGGTAGAGTCTCATTCTGTAGCTCAAGCTGGCCTAAAATACTATGTATTCTAGGCTGGCCTCAAATTCCCACTGACCCTTCTACCTCAGCCTCCTGAATCCTTGGATTTCAGGTGTAAGCCACCATGCCCCACTCCAAATATCATTTAAAAATAATTTTCAATGGTAATCTTTTCTCATTCCAAAAAAATTTAAAATTCAGAAAATTAAGTTTAAAAGAAGACTGTCTTGTAATACAGCCACCAGGAGCAGTTCTGATTAGCTTTTGCCAAATATTCCAAATGCTTGTTTTCTGCAACAATATTTGAACAAAGTCGAAATGATAATGCATAGTCACCACTGTGTCCTCTTCTATTTTCATTTCATAAATCTAAACATTCTCAGTTTAGATTGTTTTTAAAATCCCTATCTCTTTGTTGCTATGTAACTGCATGAACTAGGCAGCATTAAATCTTTAATGCTGTGTCACAGGGCATAGGGAACATTTACCATGTCTGAAGGATTTTCACCAAGGAAAATGACACTCCAGGCTGTGGCCACATTTCTTGCTTAGAAAAGGAATAAATCTTAGACTGAATTATAACTTCAGATAACAAGATTGGAGATGCTGTCTAGTACATTCACAAGAGTGTAATACAATGGTAATATACCTGATACCTGCAATGTTTGTTTGTTTCTGGGTAGAAAGGAAATTCTGGAGCATGAACATCAAACCTGAGCATTCAGCTTTCCAGACTGTCTAAGTTTTCCAAGCTGAGAGCCCATCGCTGTTTCTGGTAAGAGCCAATGCTTGCTTTTCTACCAGACTTCCCTTGCACAATCAAGATTTGCTTTTTTCAAGTGAAAAAGAAGCACAATGTTTTGCCTATAGAGTTTAGTGGCAGAAATATTTTTCACTGTTTTAGAGTAGAGGAAAAGCAAAACACAAAAGAGTTGCCACTAAGAAAATGCAGCTAAGAGAAAAGGTTTGGATTCAATAAATATGCCATTTTGATAATGGCCAGATATGCTTCTTCTCTTCACTTAACCAAATAAATGCTCAAGTTTCTCAGTCTAGGGACATTTGGCTTCTGCCTAAGTCATCTAAATCTGCTTGTGACTCCCAGTCATTTGACTTACCTTTCAAAGAAAAGCCAGTCAGAAAATTGGTTATCTTTAGAAGAAAATATTGGTAAATAGTTGATATCATTCATTTATAAAAGATTCAATTTGAAACTATCAGAAAGTTTAAGACTGCATAGAAACAAAAACTCCATTTAATCTTCATATTTTTTAAGTCATAAATGGGGTATGTAGGCTTCCATGATGATTAGGGGTTGGAACAGAGGCAACTAGCCATAGAAACAGCACTGTGAAAATGTTTGTTTGTTGTTATTTTTTATTCCAGTGACTAGAACCTGATGAAATTTCTTATTATCTTTCTTTTGACAAAGTAGAATCTTATTTTCTTTCCAAAATGACAGATGTCTTCTACTTTAAGAGCTCCATCTGTTGCAAGAGGAATTATAACTGCTTTCAGAAAATTAGCAAGTTCTTGTCTTGTCTGTATGCCTAACAGTAACAGCAGCACAAGTATGACAGAACTTTGGGTGACAGGTTAAGAAGGCAACACTGGTAAGAACTAGATTCTGTTTGGGCTTTTTTTGTGTGTGTGTGTGAGTGAGACAGAGGCCCCAAAGAATATACATGTGCCCAAGGTCACTTTGGAAGAAGTGGCAGAACAGAACTAGGAGCATCCCTCACCTTCCTGGATAGCATCATCCACTTTGCACACAGGCACTGTGGTATGGACACAGATGCCTTGCCAACATACATTGCAGAAGCTTTGTCCTAATCATCATTGTTGAGTTACAACAGTTCTTAGCCCTTAGTGCCTCTGTTTCTAAACTCTCTTTTCCTGACCAGAACTCGAATATAGTGGAAATGGATTTGTGTGTGAGAACATGTCTCATGTAACATGGCAATTCCAAATGGTTGGTAATAATTAAGAGAGAACACGGGCTTCTGAGTACCACATATGTGGCTCTCTTCATTTAATCGACTACATGGTCAAGTGATGTCTGGATGTGTGAGGGATAGGGAAGGAACTGCTATTCTAAATTTTATGACTGCCTTAGCACAAAGAAAATATTCTATGTTAGATACACAGTGGGGATCCAAGCACCAGAGTTGTTGCTATAGGAATGGGAGCCCGATGTTTTAATGCACTACCAGTGGAGATGCTCATAGTCATTTACAATTTGTACGAGGTACTCTTCGCTTCTGTCTCTTAAGTTGCTCTAACAGGACAAAAATAAAAATAACCCAGAAATAGCTGTTTTAATGAAAGTGCTTATTACTACAACTACAAATAGTACTCAAGTATGTTTAAATTTGTTTTAAAGAAATAGTGATATAAATATATTCTAAATTATCCATGATAACAGTGGTTGTGGTAAAAAGGCAAAGGATAGGGATATTCGTGACAAGTATGAATTTTGCTTTCAATATTTATAATAATTTTTGGAAAGCCTTGGGAAAGTGAGTTCATTGACGTTTCAAGTGAAGATGATAATGTATAAGGACAGATCATAATGCATGGTTGCATTATTTGTACAATCCCAAACAGGAAATGTCTCAAGAGCCCGTCAGCAATAGGATGAAGGATGTGTGGTGTGGTCACACAATAGAATCATATTCAATAACGAGAATGTAGGATTCATAATCAACCCGACTGTATCACTGAATCTCACAAAAATAAGGCTGAGAGAAGAAAGCCAACACGGAAGAATGTATATTGATTGATTCTATTGTCTAAAAGACAAAACAGGGCAAAGGTAATGTATGATGCTGGAGATCTGGATAGCAGTATGTGGAGGACTGACGGGGTGAGGGCAGGCAGCTGCGGTGCTGTGTTCAGAGGAGGTACGTTACTGAGCTGTAACAGCTCTGCTCTACGCAATGTCTGTATATATGGAATATTGTAGGGAAGTTCTTAAAGGCAAATGAGCATTTTTCAAAAGAAGTATGAAAGCCCATATTTTGGATAAAATTCTCCCATTTTCATCTTTTGTTAGAAAAAAGTAAGGATTGCAGAAGTGCACCTCTTTAGAAAATCTTAATAGAATCGTGGGATGAGGTAAACTAGGCAGGAGGATGCAAACTAGGCAGGAAGATGCAAGTCTCAAAAAAGGAATCCCAAGCAGGGATTTGGTGGCCCCCCTTAGTGCTCCGGGAGCTACAGAATTCCAGTAGCAGGCCCAGAGGCCTCCCATCTCTTCAGAAATGGGCTTTCTAGAGCCAGACAGCTTGTACACAGGCTTAGTGAAGGGCTCATAACCTCAATTTATTATCAAAATGTTTCCATTAGACGACAAACCTGAAAAGAGCTTGGTGGCTCTACACAGATGTGGGTTTGCCCCTTTATAATCACGCTTAGGGGACAGACTTAATCTTGAAAATGGTGCTTGTAAATCACAAATATTAAGTATCTCTAGACAATCGCTCAACAAATTTTACCCCCAACGTTTGTGCTTAAAGCTCCTCACCAATATGATTTAAAAGTTTAAAAGTCTCAAATTTTCATCTGTACATCACTTTACAGATCTTCATAACTGTTTATCTAGGCTATAACTTCAATATCCAATGATTACCTATAGCAACAGTTATTCAGTCATAAATGTAGTTAATAATTAAATATTAAAATTATTATTTATACATTACTATAAATCCTTTAAAAAGACCAAGTTTGAGAGACATAGAGAGCAAAGAAATTTCTTAGAAAACCAGCGCAGGGGCCTCAAGAATCTCAGTATCACTAAAGCGGGTACATCCCAAAAGAGCTTCACACATTCATTTTTGCCTTCAGAGTACTGAAAATAAAATGACACTGGATGAATGAAAAACTGATTATGGTAAGGTGAGTTCAAAACTACATAAGCCTTACGGCCGCAGTATATAGAGGAGTTCTTTGGAAGTTTGGAAGGAGCGTGAACGCTGAGAAGGAAAGTGAGCACTTAGGCAAATCGCTGCTGTGCTTTGGTGCCCAATGGTACTTAGCATCTTCTTTAATTGCTTTGATTAGAAGTCATGGTCTGCCTCAGGTGATTGACACTGTTTTCCGGGGACAGCATTAAACTTGCAGACCCCACGAGAAACAGAAATGAAGGTCATACTATCCTTTGAAATTAAGCATTATTTACACAGTGAAGTGACTGATTTGATAGACCTTAGACCCTTTACCCCTCCTTACAACGGATCCAATAACCTAATGTCATTTATGTTAGCTTCTACTCATCTCTGTGAATTGCCCTGAAGTAGCTGCAGAAATGTCTAGGGCCCATTTTCTCTCAGCTGGAGAGTTCCCGTTTTTGTGGCTTTAGCAAGTCTAGCCACCAGATGCACGGCTTCTTGTGAACATCACCAAACCCGGCATTTCTTTTCTGGATTCATATATGAATTCTTGCGGCAATGAAAGGCTTCTGCAAACTCTGCAGAGTTCTGCAAAGTCCCAATAATCCTTTAAAACAAACAAAAAAAAACATCATCAGCACTTGACATTCATGTCTGTTCCACACTAAGCCCTGTAGAAGTTCTCTGTGTAGTTCAGATGGGTGAAATGAGAGACAAAAGAACCTGAACCTGGTACAATGTGTTAAATCCCCATTTGCAGGATTTTTAAAAGAAGAAGTAACAGTGCACAAGCTAAGAACAGACTTTGGAGATAGTTTGCTGTTTCACTTTTTTTTATCTATGAATTATATTGAGTAATAGTCCCAGCATCTTAATGTTGTAAGGATGATTAACAACTTAAAAATACTTTCACGTGTTTTTTTTTTTTTTTGGTCTTTTTGAGACAGGGTCTCCCTGTAGCCCCAGCTGTCCTGGAACTCACTATGTAGACCAGGCTGGCCTTGAACTCACAAAGATCCTCCTGCCTCTGCCTCCTGGAGTGCTGGGATTAAAGGCGTGCACCACCACGCCTGGCTTTTCACAAGTATTTTTAAGACAACTAAACAATTCATATTTGAAATTGTGGTTTTTGTGAGAAGTTTAGTCAAAGGTAAAAATCATGATTTTTTTTCACCGTGTCTTGTGAGGGCTCACATAATCATTTAAATAAGGTTTTCGTTATAATAAACAATTTTATGGTCAACAATTTTATAAAGGTATTTCAAATAAAAATGTTCAAAAGTTATTTCTATTGACTATATGGTTGCTTTTT
>NW_008344412.1:1915844-1929168 GCF_000622305.1 Nannospalax galili | reverse complement strand
AATATTTTTATTGATTTAATTTAGTCAAAAAGATGGAGGTTTTCTTTTCTTTTCCAAAAGAGCTCCTTAAATGTCAGAAACTGGATTCAGCCTCAGTAACTGGAAAGGGTTGGAAAAATGCCCGTTTCTTCTTATCTCTGGCACCAATGGGTAAAAACAAAACTGTCCAACACACTATCAGTGCCCAGCAGCATTTGACAGGAGAAACAGGTCAACACAAAGGTGACACTGTCAGACCAGCCCTCAATCAGCTCCTTCCCTTTCTCTCCTGCTGTGACCAGCATCAACTTCACCTTCGAGTTGGGAGGTGATGTCTAGAGGCAAGTACTCCTGCGTAGTTATAGCCCATCAGGAGGCAGTGCCCGGAATCTTCTGATTTATAGAAATCTCCATATGTGGTAGATGAGTGCATGTATACATCACATACAAATCTCAACATTTGTCTTCTCTTCAGAAGTCTGAGTGGTTTTAAAAAAATTAGATCAGTTTGGGCTTTGTGGCACAAGCTATTAATCCCAGCACTTGGGAAGCAGAGGCAGGTGGATATCTGTGAGTTCAGAACAAGCCTGGTCTACAAAGCGAGTTTCAGGCCAGCCAGGGCTATATAGAGAGAGTCTTGCCTTTAAAAATAAATAAATAAAATCAGAATCCATAATTCTCATGCTTAATTCCAGGGAGGCCTGAAGAAAATCCAGACTCTCTGTGACCTCCTGGGACTGTGTGGTGCATTTTCCCTCCAGCTCCATATTGGACTCAAATCATGCTGACCTATTTTCATTCCTCAGACTATCCACTAGCCTGCTGTTCTACTGAAACTCATTCCCCAGGGAACTCATTCCTCAATCAACACAAGGCTAACACCTTTTCAGCTTTCAGCATCGCAGCCTCCTCGATAGCCTGCTTTGAATGCTGTTTAAATTGGTCCCTCCCACTTGTCCTACCCTTATCAAAGCAGTTGTCACAATGTTACTAGACTGTCATCTCTAGGAAGGCAAAGTGCTGTTGGGTATCTTGCTCTGAGATGAGTCATCAAAGCCAGCACAGTGATTTATGCCATAGGACATGGTACATGCTGAATGAATGAACCCATGACTTGGTCATGGTGAAAACCCAGAGAATAGGGCATTATGAATGAAAATCTGCATAGGTCTTTGTTGTTTGTTATTATGGATGAACTAGAAGAAAAAGACAGCACTGCTTTCTCTTCTCATTGAAGGAAAGAGAGCTTTTGATGGACTCCTCTCTGCCTTCCTTCCTAATGTGTCACCCGTCAACTCATCAAAGCTGCTGCCTTCATTCCTATATTCCCCAAATTCCCCTGTCCTCGAGGTAGACACAATCATTTTAGCTGTTTGCCTTTTAGGACTACTGGGGGAGGCTTAAAGATTATGAGTCTTCCTGGTATGGGGAGTTTGAGGTGAAGTGGATATATATAGCATATATATATATATATATATATATGTTCACTTGGAGGGTGACAACTTGTCTGCACAGGACTGAGATGCAGTTCTGAAGGCTATATAAAAGACACAGGCATGCCTTGAGTGGACCTCTGACAGAATGGCATGGGGGCCGGGAAGAGGGGGTTAGGCAGAGCCTGAACATGAAGAGTAGAGGTTCTGCGGAGATGGTGCACTCAGATTCTAAGGATCTGAGTGACCACAGCTGGCTGGAGTTGAACACTATGTCCTAGTTTCAAAGTCCATATGATAACTCTGGGTTCTTGTAGAATTCTAGAAAACAGCACACTGGCTTACTTCTAGCTTTGGCTAGGAGCTTAAAATTAATTTGACTAAGTTTAAATAAAAAGTGTCACTTTCTCCTATGTGACATGGTCAAAAACAAATTCACTCATTCTGCTATATGAGAGTACAAGAAGTCCAGTTCTCAACCCTCAAAATAACTCTCACTGGAACCTGACTACACTGCTACCCCCACCTCAGACTTCCAGTCCCCCAAACAGGGAGAAATAGGTTTCTGTTTCATAAGCTAATAGAAGGTAAAGGAAGAGGAGGAGGGGGAGGGGGAGGGGGAGGATGATGATGAGGAGGAGGATGAGGAGGAGGAAGAGGACGACGACGACGACGACTAGGAAAGGGAGAGGAAATTAAATTCTATACATGTAGCCAAAGTGACAGCATAGGTAGAAACTGAAGCGTTTGAGAAGATGACCATAATGGCATGCACTTGCAGTCCCTGCTACTCGTGGGGCTGAGGGGAGAGGAGAGAAAGTGTACCACTAGCCTGAGCTCCACAGCAGTACTTCATTTCGGGGAAAATTCTTTGAAGAATTGCATTGGTTTTAGCTTTCTCAGGGTCCAAGCTTAACCACTCTTTCAGCAGGAGCAGATTTTATTCATTTATTCACAATTCTGAGGCCCTGGGTACTGGCGAGGGGACAGCCATCAAGGAGACCAGGCAATTCCTCTTTCTGAAATGGAAGCGCCATGGCTGACAGTGTATGTATGTGAAAAAGTGCAAGAACCACACTATTTGTTTTCACTCACTTTCCCCCGTACCTGTCTTAGTCACATAGGAACAAGCACTTTAGTAAAACTGTCCAAATCTATGACTTAATTCTACATTTTTCTTAAAAACATAAAATGTCTCATAAAAGACCAGTCTTGGGAAAATGCCAGTGGGAGTTAGCAAGGCAGAAACATTCCATTTGAGCATGCAGCTCTGAATCTCTGTCCCTTCCTTTTCCTCTTTAAGACTTCTAGATAAATTGATTCTGAATAATTAGCTCAAAGCACATCAGGGCTTCCATTATGTTCTCAGGCATGCGATTCATGTTTACAATATTTAGAACATCAAATATTTGGATAGGTGATATGAGTAATCTTTTTGGAAATTGGATACATTATTAATACAGTGAATCTCTTCTCTATGAGTGAGGTCATATTTACACCATTAATATGGTGTAAACTATTTACATGAATTTTTTGCTACACTGAAACTATGGCGCTCCTGTGTTTGTATTTCTAATGACAAAATAAAATTTTTCATTCTTTTTTTACCTCTGGTGATTCACTTGAAATTTTTACTTTATTAAGTCGAGTAGTTGACTGTGTTGCTGCTGTTTATGTGCTGGGAAAGAATAATTTGTTTTAAAAAGATCAAGGCGATAAGGAGCTGGACAGTGATGTGACCAAGGATGGACTTTTGGACCTGTAATATATCTGATTATTCCTGCCTAAAAGTAACTGGATTTTTTTAGTTATTGCATAAAATTCTTTTCAATTAATAGGTCCTTTAACAATCTGTTATCAGCTCTTTAAAACAAATAACATGGATTCAAATTTAACTGGTTCCATTTATGAATTAACTTTCCAATCATTATCACTACTTTTTATTATCCTTTCAAAGCAAAGTCACATCATTGAGCATATGGTCCACTCTTTATTCTTATAGTAATATAGATCAATGGATGGTAAGAGGAGGTAAGATGACTCAGGAAAATCTATCCCAATATTTATAAAAGACCAGGAATCAATACAAATATTAAAAGAAAATGGAAGAAACATGAGAATTCCAAAGATCAGTTAGCTTGGGCATGCTAACTTATAGCAAGAAACCAAGGGGCCATATTGGTTGGAAGTATTTACATAAAATACTGAAAAGAATGTTCTTCTAAACATACTGGAATTGAAGCTATGAAGCATCTTACTTGGCTTGTGTATGGCATTGGTTCTGTGAAGTGCTCCTTTTTCCCACATGGAGACAACTCTGAGTATTCTAAATCATTTGCTTCTATGGTTTTCTCCATAAAATTATCGTCTCTTTAGATACTGTGTAGCAATAGTCTGTTAACTATAGAAACACATTTCTAGATTATATAGTAAATATTATTCTAGCAAATAATGATTCCCCACCCAATGTCTGTGTGGATGGCTAAGCAAAAACTAGGTTTCCAAGAGGACATAAATATTTAAATTGAAGATTAAATTCTAGCCTGTTCAATAGGAAATTGTTTTTTTTTTTTAATGCTAAAATTTTAAAGTATGTAGACTTTACTTTTGGAGAATAAACCATTTTAAGCTAGATGTAACAAAAATAGCTTTATAGAGCCAGGCGTGGTGGTGCACTCCTTTGGTCCCAGCACTTGGGAGGCAGAGGTAGGCAGATCTCAGAGATCAAGGCCAGCCTTGTCTACATAGTGAGTTCCAGGCTAGCAGGGGCTACAGGGAGACCCTGTCTCAAAAAAAAAAAAAAAAATGGCTTTCTACATTTCAACATTCTATGAAATGTATTTTATCTTTTGTGTTTAATATCATAGGTATTTAAGGATGAGGTTAAAAATCGTCTTTCTATTTTGAAAATATTTTTTACATAAACCACCAAGCACCAGTTCTGAATAATAACTCCCTGTTTGTTAGTTTTTAAAGGTCTTTAAAAAATGTTTTACTTTGGACAGTCAGGAAGCAGCCTGTTTCCAAAACTAAATGTAACCTCAACCTTTGCCAGGGAAATCCCTTTACTGAAGTGAAAATAATAATTTCCTTGACAAAAGGCTAGCATTCCATGTACTCCTAAAACACACACAAACCTCTCATTATGAATAAAAAATAGGCTTGTCTTTGGTGTCAGAACAAAAAAATTAAATATATAAGAAACCTCACATATTTGTATTAGAATGTTGTTTTGAGCTTAAAATTGTGAGTAGAATATGGCTCACACTCGCCTCCCTATATTGCTTAGCCAATAGTTAGTTACTCACTGTGTTCTGAACTACATGGAAGAAATAGCAGAAAAGAAGCACTAGTCTGCTAGCTGATCTACAAATGTTGCAAAATGTACAACTTTCTTTTTTTTTAAATGTATTTATTTTCATTTTACGTGTGTGAGTATTTTGCCTGAGTGTTCGTCCGTGCATCACATGCATGCCTGGTACCTTTGGAGGCTAAAAGAAGGCATCAGATCCCCTGGAACTGGAGCTACAGGTGGTTGTTAGCCCACTACATTGGTGCTGGGACCCAAACATGGGTCCTCTGTAAGAGCAGCAAGTACTCTTAACTGTTGAGCCATCTCTGCAGTTCTAAGACTTTATTTTTTAATTATGTGTCTGTTTGTGTATGAGTATGTATATGTTAGTGCTGGTACCCAGGGAGGGCAGGAGAGGGCTTCAGAGCCCTTGGAACTGTAGTTACAGCTGTGAGCCACTTGCTGTGGATGCTGGGAATTGAACTTGTGTCTTTAGTAAGGACAGTATATGTACTTTATCACTGTGCCATCTTGTCAGTCCTTCAAGTTCATAACTTTTTGCATAAAATTTTTGTTCTACCCAGATGTCTTATTTTTAAAACGTGTCAATAATAATTTTCAAATACACATATGTAACAGGAAGCTATATCCATTAGCATTTGTCCTCCAGCAACTCCCATGATAATTTGGTGCTTATATGTCAAGAAACTGATGCTAGAGTTTTTAAATAGCTAGTACTAGGGTTAGAACAAACATGCAGAAAAACCTTACCAAAAAGCCAAAGTAGAAGCGATAAAGCACTATTACTGGTGCAGGAATAAACAGGCCTATACACTCTAGCATTGAAGGGTCTACTAGGTTAAAAAACAAAAGTATATCTAACAATAGTAAGAGTAGTCTGTTTTATCAAAACTACAATAACAAAACATTAAGTATGGTCCATGATATTGTGGTAAGACAAAAATAGGCAATGTACTTCAAATGAAAAAAAAAAATTCATCCAATGGCTAAGATAAAAATGTTAATACCCAAAACACCAATTTCACCTATGACAAAATGAATGTGTAACCCTTATTCTCTGAGGATGGCAGATGTATAGTAATAATAGTTTTAATAATAGTACTAAGAATATTGCTTGAAGGAATCTAGATCTTTATGGATATCTGCTACGTTTATAGGTAGAAACAGCAAGGCTTGGACAAATTGGTCTGTATGTGCTTAAAAATGTGCTCAGAATTAGATTCTTATGCTTTTAACTTCTGAAAAGTTCAGTGAGAACTAATGCAAACTTGAGAGGAGCTTTGTTGGAGATCAAGGAATAAAAAGAACTTAAAAAGTTAAAAGTCTCTTGAATTAAATCATAATGGGAAGTCATCCAGTGACTTTCTGTGTTCAATAACCAAAAAGAAGTTACCATTATTACAACTAAACGTTACAAACAAAGCAAAACACAATATACTGTTGTCGAGTGAATGAATTTTTAATGAATTCTCCAGCAAATATATGGTCACGATGGTAATGACAGTGGTGCCACTGGGACAAACAAAGGGCATTCATTAATGTTTAACATTCTATGCTACTTTATTACTTCATAACTGGATGTGTTTCCCCAGTAGTGAATGAGCTTGCCAATATATTCACATTCATTTTAGGTAAGGGTTTAAAAAATCTTGGCCTGTTAGTTCTCTTTCACTCTTAAACTCTATTTTCCAATCACTCTACACATTTTTTAGCTTTTTTGTTGTTGGTATTCTTTTTTCTTTTTAGACCTTCCTACCTAAAAGTGTTGCTGATTAGCAAATGGGCTTTAAATGTTACATACGGTATGCAGGGAAGGAATAGCATTAGGAAGTCAGTCCTAAAACTAGATGCTCAGGGATCAGCATTCAAAGGCTGGCTAGAGTGATTCTTTTTAATCTATCGGTCACTTAGGTAGTCTCACTCTTCCACCCTGCAGAGTGTTTCCCTCTAGCAGCTTTGCTGGGCTGTCTTTTGACCCCTACTTCAATATACTCACTCCTGGAGCATTGCGGATAAGGTTATTCAATGCTGGAGAACCTTCAATTAGTAAAATACTGAATGAAAATCTTTCTTTGGAATTTGAAGCTCATAGTCATAGACTTTTAGAAATATGTTTTGCTAGCCGGTGGTTCCATTGAATACAATGCTAGAATCAGTCAGGTACTGAGCTTAGGGAACAGATATTCTGAAGAACCCAGCAGCCAGTGCTATGTTTGTACAAACATTACCCTGATGTGTACTGTGGGTCCTGTCTTTGATATGAATGCAGACAACACAGAGACAGAGACATACAGACACACACAGACTCACATGCACATACACATACACAGACACACACATACACAGACACACAGACATAGACACATACACACACACACACACATTTTCAAATGTTATAGAATCAGAATTTAAAAAAGACAAATTCAAACTGTGGGAGTAATGGAGTCAACATTGGAGTGTCCCAGCTACTATTCATATCCACGTACCTAAAATTGCCTGGACTGTGCACATCTGTTTTAATGGAATTGACTGCATACTCTGGTCTATAGGTCCCGCACCACACCTAGAGGTAGGAATAGACAAAGGAAAGCAATGTGCTCAGGTTTAAGCATGGATTAGTTCCTTGGATAGACTGTCAAAAAAGAAAAATTAATTTGGAATTCCACATTCTTCAACCATTAACTCTTCAAATAATGTTCAATGAGAGGCAGCCAGGAACATAATTACTTATAAAGATCAGAATCTGACAATCTACTATAAACAATAAAAATTAGTCAAGCCAAATGCTCTGCCACAACTGATTAAAACAAGAAAATTCAGCATGCAATATCTAACTTACAGTGAAATTACAACTCAAAATGATTTTCATATTTATCAATCAGAAAAGATACAGTACCTGGGCAAAGTTTAAGAAGAACAGTTGTTTGTGATTGAGGTCAAGTCCAGGAAGTAATTTTTCTTCACCATTCTTTTTAACATAATTCTGATAGGCCTAAGTAGTAAAATAGAAACAAGATATTTATAATTTCTAAATTTATTTAAAAAACCTACACAAAGACCCTGTAACCAAATAATTAACCTTTTATATTAAAATCACTATCATACATTTAGACATGGCAACCTGCAACTCTTTCATGGATTAGGAAGAAAACGAGTATGTTTCTATAAATGCTCTGAAAAGAATAAGAGACTGATTAGCAGATGACAAGAGCCTGGCATGTCAGATGATCACTCTAAATGTCAGTTGGATGAAAGGATGACTTAAGTACGCGATGAAAATCTTACCTTAGTATTGTTCTATGGATAGTTGGATAAGTCCAGCCCGTTGCAGAAATGGGTTGCCAAAGGAGTCATCTGCAATTGCTATATTTAGCTTAGTTACTACTCTTAGCAAAACAGACTCACACCAGATTTAGCCTGAGTGATTCTTGCCAAAAGTCAAAAGATTCTCTTGAGATTCCTTAGGAGCTTAGAGTCCGATGAATCTAAGGTTAATGATAGGCAACTATTCTGGTCCCCTGATGATAGGACAAAATAGGCTAACTCTTAGTTATGTTAGGAGGAAGGAATTTAGGCAACCTGGACATCAGAACATGCTCTGAATCCTTAAAGGTTTATATACGCAATCAAGAAATTTAGTTCTGGGGGTTGGAGAAATGGCTCAGCTGTTAAGAGTACTGGCTATTCTTCCAGAGGAGCCAGGTTTGATTCCCAGCATCCACATGGCAGCTAACAGCTGTCTGTAACTCCAGTTCCAAGGGATCTGACACCCTCTTCTGGCCTCCACAGGCTGTGCACAACACGGGTGCACTTACATACATGTAGGCAAAACACTCATATAAATAAAATAAAAAAAAAGAAAAATATAATGAAATAAAGAAATTTAGTTATGTTCACTATATATAAGGAAAGGGACTCACAATAAACTTTCTGAGATATGTTATTTTTATTTCCTGAAAAGTTTTTTTTTATTACATTTATCTAGCTGTTTTTAACATGTGTGTGTGTGTGTGTGTGTGTATGTGTGTGCGTACACACCATGGTATATGCCTAGAATTCAGAGGACAACTTGTAAGAGACTATTCTCTCCTACCAAGTGGGTCCTAGGGATTGAAATAAGGTCATCAGGCTTGGTGGCAAGTGCCTTTACCCCCTGAGCAATCTAGCCAGTCCTGCTTCTAATTTCTTAGGAAGAACACTGATCGATTAAATAGGCAAAAAGAGATATTTCTTTCTCATCATTATCAATATCAACATAGAATACTGAACCTTTACTAAGTAAAGACTCTGGGGATATAGGGGAGACTTGTGCCTCCCCCTTCTCAGGGAATTGACAGTCTTCCAGAGGGGCCAAGCCATTACATATAAAAAATTCACAGTACCATAAATATTTACATAATTATAATTTCCTTTAGTATTATAGATCTTAACTAGCTATAGGGGAGAATCATCAAGCATTCTAATTACTGGGGCTGGAGAGATGGCTCAGCAGTTAAGAACACTGACTGTTCTTGTAGAAGACCTGGGTTCAAATCTAACAACTAACAACTGTCTGTAACTCCAGTTCCAGGGGATCTGACAGCCTCTTCTGTTCTCTGCTGGCACTGCATGACACGGGTGCACTTACCTACATGCAGGCAATACATACATACACATAAAACAAAAATAATAAATAAATTTTTTTTTTTTAAAAAAGGAGTTCTATTTACTAAGGTCCACCATCCAGACAGTACTTAGGTGACAGGGACTGCCGACTGATACAAGTAAGAGAGGGACAAAGTACAAGAAACTATTTGCATAACACTGGACATCAGACCTAGAAAGGATGACAATCTTCTACAGATGGTTAACAAATAAACAAACAGCCAGTTCTACTCCATAATGGGTGCAGATTGTTTCTCTGCAAGCTTTTAGGCCACCATGAAGGGAGTGAAAACTCTAGAAAACCAGGTAACTCTGAGTTGAAAAGAAACGGACCGTTTGGCAACATCATGGCCGGGATATTGAAGAACAGGAATCCATAAAGAAAGAATACTTCAAGATCATTGTAGGTTACCTTTAAATATTCAGCTTAGCCCCAGTGCTAGGGAAAGGCTCACCCCTCCAGCCTTAACATTTCTGTGCTCAACAGATAATCCTACATCCTCACTCCCTCCATAAACATTCTACCCATCCCACGTGTCAGAAGCCTGGGTCTACCATGGACATCTTGTCCTGTGTGTCAACTCAAGTAGATGGTTCATTCTCTCACATGTGGGCTGCACCCTCACTCCTGCTGCCTCTAAGAACATTATTCTTCTGCCCTTTGTGGAATTCCCTATTTTCTCTTATGCTGGATCATCCTTTAATCCCTAATGATCCATTAGTTACTGGCATCTTTCACGGAAGGTGTGTTGCTGCATCTCTGGCACCTAAAATAGTGCTGCAAACAAAGCAGACGCCAGTACTTGTCCCATGGAAGAACTGAATGGAAGGCAAAATGTGATTTTAATGGATAAACCAAAGCTAATAATTCTCAGAGTATTAGTAGTTGGGCCCATTTCAAGGTCATATGCTGGAGTCATATCACATTCAGGCCCTTAACTGATTCTCTTCGAGGAGACCGTGGTTTAATGTTATGTCTGCAGCTTATGTTGATCCCTACATGCTGATTCACTTGCTGGGGAACTGAGGATCCCACTCATTATGCTGATAAGTGACCCTGAAATAGCCCCTTGCGTGGCACATCTTTACTAAGAAATTTACTTCCAAGATATTTCTTAGAAATATGTTGCTTCTTCTGTAGCTCCGTACATCTTATTTCTTTTGCTATAAGTTTCAAAGCTCCCTTTTCTCCTTGGCTTTTTGAAAGTTTAAGAGAATGGTGTTCAGATCCATCATACTAGCCTTGCTGACCAGTATGATTAGCATACAAACAACTCTCTCTCTCGTCACGTGTTCCCCATTTTCCACTCCTCACCTTCTGCTTCTAAGAGTTTCTGACAAAAGGCTTTAAATAAGTGAATAAGTGGTTAGATAGGATAAATGAATACTCCCACTATGAAATGGAAATAAAATATTACTACTCACTCTGTATGCTTGGCCAATACCTCCATTATCAGCAATGTTTTCTCCTAGTGTATTAATTCCATTGAGCTGTTTAAAGAAAGATTCTCTATTAGATGGCTATGCAAAGTAGCAATAGTTCACTTAGGATTGTATTCAAAGCCTTTCTGGAGAATGCTGATGACATACGTGCTGTCCACCTGCTAGGTCCCAGGAAAAGTTTCCATACTGGTACACCATACACTGAGATTGGTCTTTAAAATTATTTGCAGACTGCTGAGTCCACCAGTCAACGAGGTCTCCATCCTTGTTAAAATTTCTACCTGCAACATATTTATTCAATAAACTCATTACAATAAGGATTAGAATAAGTTTTGTTTTAAGTTTTCTTTTAATGGTAATGGAAGTTATTGAAGTAAATAGATTCTCATACAGTTATAAGAAACAACGTGGAGATCCAAGCACACTTTGCTCCAGCCCCTGAGCAGTAACATTTTGTAAAACTGTAATACCACAACAAAGAAATTGCGATGAATATAATCCATCTATCTCAAAGACAGCTTTAATTTAAAGTGAAAGGAACTAAATGTGACTATGTGATAATGAAATTGGGTAGAGAATGAGAAAAATTGTGATCCTTCCTCATCCTGCTCTGCTTGCCTTGGGAAAGCCTGGACCGCCTGAGCACCTTAGTACTGACGGATATTTCACCAGCTTGGCTTTTGATGCTGCAGAAGAGGCCTTGTTCTGTTGGATGTTTTCCATCTAAACAATATTGTTGATACTTCACATTCCCAGACCCTCCATGCAATATTAACTCATCATTCCCCTCTACTTAAGGCACAAAGAGAAGTTTTCTTTTTTTTTCCTGAAGCTTTGCTGCCAAATTTACACATTGATTTTTTTCCCCTTTTGGACCTCCAACTGCATTTATATAGTTTATATGTTTTGACATTTAATTTCATCATTTTAAAATATTTATGATGTTGTGAAATGGCTATGAAACCAAACTGCTTGAACTCTCATGCTGATTCTACCAATTTCAAGCTTCATAACATTGTACAGACATGTTACATGCTTCTACATGTTTCCATTTGAAAAACAGAAATAGCCTTAGTCAGTATTTGTTAAGACTGTTGCACAGCTTGACCAATCACCTGACATTTAGCTCTTCCTTTTAAGATGCTTCCTTTCTGTCTCCTTTTCTCCCTCTGGCTTTCTAGATCTGTATCTAGCTGATGCTTATTTTCTTGCTCTTTATTTTTTCTTTCTTCTCATGAATTAAAAGTTTTTTACAGCTTCCACTCTGGCTTCTTTACATATCTCCTGTCTTTATTTTAATGACTTTTAACTTTCACAGAAACTGTAAATCTACATTGTCATTTGAGGAAGCACATAAACATTTTTAAAATATTTTATTTATTATTTTTTAAATATTACTATTATTTTACGTTATGAGTGGTATTGCCTGCATATATGTGAGTGTACCCATGTCCTACAATGCTATGGCAGTCAGAAGAGGGCTTCAGATTCCCCTGGAACTGGAGTTAAGGACAGTTCATAGCTGCCATGTGGGTACTGGCAATCAAACTCGTGTCCTCACCAAGAACAGTCAGTGCTCTTAACCACTGAGCCTTCTCTGCAACGCCAGCACACAAACATTTAAGTATTTACCATTTACAAGGTTGTGAACTATGGATTAGGTCTAAGATGACTGATTGCAAGCAGCTTAAGGACTTTATGGGCACTTGGATATGCCATTTTTCTGACTTTACATCTCATTTTAAGACACAGACCTGCCTTCTAAGGGTCTAGCAGGATAAGATATATATAAAAATAATGAAATGTGACTAAGCATTATTGACCATGACTGACAATCACCATAGCGCTTTCCTAATGTGAATATTTGCTTTAGTGTCTCATAGTGTAAAGCACACAGCACTAACCTGATTATTAAATATTTGATTTTCTTAGGAGACACTTAAAAGAGAACACCAAAAATGCAGTGAAACTTAGGTCAATAATATATTGCTAAATAAATGTAGTTTTGTATTGATAAGCTATGTGACTCTTAAACTAAAAGGGTATATCACAGCCAAAGGAAAATGTCATTAATACTTTACCATTGTCATCGAAGCCATGCGTGATTTCATGTCCTATGACCATGCCGATGCCCCCATAGTTCAATGAGTTGGACTGCTGGGCGCTAAAGAAGGGGGGCTGCAAAATGCCAGCAGGGAAGACTAAAGGAGAGAAGACGATTGAAGGTTATCTGTGGCATTATCCTGTGATGACTTCTTGCTTACACAACTGTTTTCTACTATGTCGATATCACTTAGGTAGATACCAGTATCTTGTGTGGTAGAAACCAATGCAGTCGTTCATTATCAATGGCAGCAAAGATATGGTGCTGAAGTTACGCCACAACCCATGAGTTGTTCACCACAGGTCACCTTCCAATCTCTTTGAAGATTGTTTGTGCTATAAAGAGTTTCGGGCAAGGTAAATTTAGAATCTACATTCACAAGATCTTTTCTTTCACAAATATTTGGAA
>NW_008344412.1:1894866-1915693 GCF_000622305.1 Nannospalax galili | reverse complement strand
AAAAAAATATTATATTTAATAAGCTTAGAAGATAAATGAAGAGTAATTTTTACACGTCTACCTTAAGTCTGTATTAGGTTGGAAACTTCTCCATTTTTACATTTCGCAAACTCTTGACTATATTAAACATCAAACTTCCGCCCCTCTCATTGACTATTGGGTATTTCTGCTAATGACAGGTAGAAGTGACAGGTCAAGATGGCCAGCCTCTTTACTGATCTCAGCTGCCTCTTCTCCTGCACAAAGTCTTGCACAGCAAACCCAGGCAAAGCCCAGCAGCTCACTGGCCTCCCTGAAGCATGCCTTGTTGTCCCCTCTGGGCAGTCCGACAGCTGCCATCTTGCTTCACACTTGCTCTTGCTTTCAAGAGTGACTTCAAGTACCATATCCTCCCTGGCCCTTGACACCATCACGCTCTTCTGCTTCACCAAATGCCCACCCCTTCCTACCCCTCTGCATTGTCCTCTTATAATAAATCTTCCTGCCAAATACACCCTCAATCTGTAAAATATTCTCATGTGTCTCCGTTCTTTCTTTCCTGGAATATATTTCCTCTCCATCTTGCTTCACACTTGCTCTTGCTTTCAAGAGTGACTTCAAGTACCATACCCTCCCTGGCCCTTGACACCATCACGCTCTTCTGCTTCACCAAATGCTCACCCCTTCCTACCCATCTGCATTGTCCTCTTATGATAAATCTTCCTGCCAAATACACCCTCAATCTGTAAAATATTCTCACGTGTCTCAGTTCTTTCTTTCCTGGAATATATCTCCTGGAATATATTTCCTCAGTTTAATGAAGAGGGATCATCATTTGGGGCAGTATGGGATAGAGGTGGTTAACCCCTGACCTTAGAAATGAATTAAGATGAATGTTTATCGTTTAGTGGTTTTATCTTTTCTGTTTTAAAATTCTAGAACCCACTAAGTAATTGCAACATTATGTTCTAAAATTGATAGAGGTTCTTTAGTATGAACACATATTACATGCAAAACCATTGACCACTGCTATCAAGAATATAAGTGAAAAGTTCTGACCTTAAGTAATTCAAAAAGGAAAGAAATTTAAGGTCTAGTTAACACAGAGTAACAAATGTTTTCCTGTGTCTTTTAAGTGGGGTAAACATGACTGAAACTTGCATGGGTTTCAGGGGTAAATACGAGATATTTACAGAGAAGACTTTAAAGCACAGTTTTAAATGCAGTTCTGGTCTCTAAAACTTTAAAAATGCTGGAAAGTTGCCATGACATTCAAATGACAAAATAATTTTTAAAAAACACCTTTGTCCTTGGAGAATTTTGATGAAAGTTATAGCTCACATGTAGCTGCTTGAGCTAAACAGTGCCAAGAAATTATTTTTAGCTTAAAGTCTAAAAATCATATGCAGTACTTTATTAACTTAAACTGAGCACTATCTCCCACACTATGTACTTTGATTAAAATCCACCCATTATATAAAATGCTCTTATGAAATATGCTATCAAGGCTAAACATTAACTATAAAGATCCAGCTGATTTAATTATAGCCTTAGATGCCATTCTTCAAACAAGTGATAAGATTTTTATGGCTCATATTAAATACTAGTCGTCAAGCTCGAGTTTGCAAATTATGACCTCTAACTTTGTCAGCTAAATTTTTGTAATGAGAACTTGCTTGACTAGCCTCACTGCTTGGTTAGTAAACTAAACACCTGTTGCTTACAAATAACAGCCTACTTGTACATCTTTATGATTGCCAACAGTTAATCAGTTAAGTAAGTCACTGATCCATGAAACAGAAACATTGGGTTTCTTCCTCCCTTCGTTCTTTCCCTTACTCCTGTCCCAGTAATTCCCCTAGTGTTCTTTTCAAGGTTTCAGGCAATGCAACTTAAAAATATTTCAAAGGTTCAGTGGTTATGAGTGCATATTGCTCTTGTAGAGGACCCAAGTTCAGTTCCTACCATCCACCAAGTCCAGGAGGAATTGATGTGTCTGACTTCTGTGGGTTCTGAACTCACTTGTACATTCTCTCTTCTCTCTCTCTCTCTCTCTCTCTCTCTCTCTCTCTCCCTCTCTCTCCCTCTCTCTCTTTCTCTCTTCCCTTTCTTACCCACCCAGCCATGTACATACATACATATAATTTTAAAAAATAATAAAAATATGTCTTTAATGCCATGCCTGGCATTGTGGTGAATACTTTTAATCCTAGCATGCAGGAGGCAGAGGCAGGTAGATTTCTATGAATTCAAAGCCAGCCTGGTCTGCACAGCAAGTTCCAGACCAGCAAGTATTACATTATGAGATGCTAACTGAAACGTAGTTCAGTTCAAGTTTGCATTCAAGTAGGGTTTATTTATTTATTTATTTATTTATTTATTTATTTATTTATTTATTGGTGGAAAATAAATATTCTTTTGGATTAAATGGAGTAGCAACATGTTTGGAAACTTTAAGTTTCATTCCTAAGAACGAAAAAGACATTTTAGAGCATTTGAGTATCTTATGGAGCTCACAGACTATACTGTACAATAAACATTTCTGAAATTTAGACAATTTTAATTTAAAAAATTCCTGGTGCAGTACTAATGAAGAAAGGAGAATACAGCAGCCTTAGAACTTTCCATCTGCCTCACTCACTTCTTTGAATAAGATTTCTAGTTTCACTAAGATGACTGAATGGTTTCCCGAGCTTACAGAGAAACATCTAACAGAACACACAGGTATGGCTTGCCTGTTGTCATGGAAGCTGTCCAGAGTTCATGAGCAAACAGGCAAGGAAGAAGGACACTGACTTAAACACTTTCAATATGCCGCTCTATCCGGGACATTGACATTTTGTTGGTGTGAGTGATGATGGGTACAACAGAGAGGCAGTCCACACACATGCTCCGACAAAAAAATAATGGGGATTCAATGAAAAACTAGAAGTTATTGATCGGAGTATCTCCCTAAAAAAGCGATGTTATTTTTAATGTAACAACACAAAATGTGCCATCTCATACAAACTGCTGTCTAATTGGGGAATTTTGTATGTATGTGGTAGGGGTCATTTATGTGGCACTTATTTTTCTGAATCAAGTCTCATCTTGTAGTTAACATCACACCTAATGAATTAAGGTGGTATTATGTAAGACGTGTGCATATGCATGTGTATTTATACATACACAAACACACACATATTTTAATAAAGGAGAAAGAGCTTTGAAGTTTCAAAGAGAAGAAGTACACTTTTCAAAGACTTACTGTACTGCTTTAAGTGACACTTTCCCTACTGTGAACTGGTAATATTATTAGCCAATAAACATAGGAAAAGAGGTTAACAAATTATTTCATATTCTCATCAGATGAGTTTGAGAGTTTTTAAAAGGTCTTTTAAAACATATGGAACATATTTTTATGTTTGATTTCTTTTCCGAAGGCACATGCTTACTTGGATTGTGGACATTAAACACAAGATGAGTACATTCCTCCCCTTCTCTGACTAGTGACTCTGAGAGGAATCAGTGTTGAGCTTTCAGTGTCTTGGGGTGGAAACATGCAAGTTCCTGCTTCCTGTGTGGTCCAACAGAGGATCCTTCTAACAGAAGATGACTCAGTACAAAGTCTGGCAATAGTTAGGGTCTTCCCTGTACCTCACTAAAATGAAGCTATATCTTATTCTGCCCTGAATCAGAAATAAACATGTAACTGCCTCACTTCATATTGAAAAGTAATCAGGCTGGTAGGTTTCAATGTAGAACAAAACTAGACCGTACATTGACAGAACCATGAATATTAAGTTAAATTTTATGAATATTAAAAAGAAGTTGGGGGAGGGGCTGGGAATGAAGCTCAGTGGTAGAACAAGTGTTTAGCATGTACAAGGCCCTAGGTTCAATCACCAAGATATCTATCTATCTATCTATCTATCTATCTATCATCTATCTATGTATCATCTATCTATCTACCTAACATCTATCTATCATCTATCTACCTACCTATCATCTATCTATCATCTATCTAGCTATCATCTATCTATCCACTTATCTATCATCTATTTATCTATTATCTATCATCTATCTATCCATTTATCTATCATGTATCTATCATCTATCTATCGTGGTAGAACAAGTGTTTAGCATGTACAAGGCCCTAGGTTCAATCACCAAGATATCTATCTATCTACCTATCATCTATCTATCTATGTATCATCTATCTATCTACCTATCATCTATCTATCATCTATCTACCTACTTATCATCTATCATCTATCTAGCTATCTATCATCTATCTACTTATCATCTATCTATCCACTTATCTATCATGTATCTATCATCTATTTATCTATTATCTATCATCTATCTATCCACTTATCTGTCATGTATCTATCATCTATCTATTATCTATCATCTATCTATCTATCTATCTTTCTATCATCTATCTATCTACCTATCATCTATCTATCATCTATCTATATATCTATCATCTATCTATCATCTATCTATCATCTATCATCTATCTACCTACCTATCATCTCTCTATCATCTATCTAGCTATCATCTATCATCTATCTATTCATTTATCTATCATATATCCATCATCAATCTAGCTATCTATCATCTATCTATTATCTATCATCTATCTGTCTATCTATCTATCTATCTATCTATCTCTATCTATCTATCTATCTATCTATCTATCTATCTATCATCTACCTGGATTTCAAAGTGACTATCCTCCCTCTGGAGGCATTTCTAAGATAATTTCTAATTGGTCTTTAGAAATACACTATACAGACAAGACTGCATAGGTACTGAGGAATTGATCATTAAACAAATCTTGTCTGGGTTTTATTAATCATTTCTCTTTCCAGAAAACATTTGCCTAGACTTTGAGCTAATTGATTTTTGGTTTAGATGTACATGTGTTACTTATTATCGACTTGTCATATAAAGATCATTTTTTCAGATTACTTTGTGAAATCCATTTTCATATCATGTACTAAAGTAAATTTCAGATAAAGCTTTACTCCAAAAATGGAAACCATAAAAATGCTAGAAGAAAATGTAGACAATGTCTTAACACATTTCTTCCTAGGATTAAAAACAAAGGGAAAGGTATAATCAAACTTTGAAATAAAAAGGCATACTCTAAAGTTTGTTTTTAAATTGATAAATATTTGAAGGATTTTTAGTAAATTCTAATCAAACTGGCAACAGATTACAAAACAAAGCTTAGAACAACCTTGAGATGCAAAAAGAATAGTTTAAAATAATGCTTGGATTATTTTAATCCCTTTGTTCAGGATCACATTTCAATATAACAGTCTGGACTGAGTGTCTAGATAAGCTGCTCTATTATTCTTTTAAAATGCTTCTCGCAGCACTAAAATCAGTTGGCTATCTTTCTACAAGGTAAAAATCCTTTGAAAAAAATGGGTCCATTTAAATGATAGGAAAGACAGACTTCAAATATGCCCAGGCTTACCCTAGAAGAGAAAAAAAATCATGTATCTTTTCCCTATGAAGTTATTCAGATATTCATTATATAACTATGTGTTGATTTTAAGCATATTTCTATATTACCATTAGTGAACACAAAAACTATTTTTCCTTTTTGAACAGAAGTACTTGGGTTCATGATTTGTTTTGGTAAAGCCCAATACTAGCTTCTTTTCTGTTGCAGTGACAAACACCATGACCAAAAGCAATTTGCAGGATGAAATAATTACTTTGGTTTCACTACTGGGTCATAGTTCATCACTGAGGGAAGTCAGAGCAGACACTCAAGCAGGAACTTGAAGCAGAAACTGTGGAGAAACACTGCTTTCTGGCTTGCTTAATCAGGACATGCTTTCTTATACAGCCCAGGACCATCTGCCAAGGGATGGTACTGCCCATAATGGGCTGGCTCTTACATCAATTAACAATCAAGACAATGCCCCACCAGACATGCCCATAGGCCAAATCTGATTCAAGCAATTCCTCAATGACTCTAGTCTGTGTCTGTTCACAATGGAGGTTAACTGGGGCACTAATTAAGCTTTCAAACTTCTGAACTCTTTGGAAGCTTTGGAATAAAGAGGACATAGAATGAGACAATCTTCACAAAAGCCAGGTTACAGAATCACCGAAAGAACTGGGTCCACAGAAATTTGGGTCTTGGCACCTCAGATCACTTAAAAGAGGTGATGCTTAGTAAGTCTGAGAGTTAGTATAACTTTGAAACGATGTGTTTCAAGGACTATTTCAAAAGTACTTAGAAATAAGATAAACCATTTAAGTTATAAGTGGACTACTATAAAAGAAATAGCTACTAAAATAAAACGTCAGCCTTAGTTTTAGAGAGGTATTATAAATTGGTCATACAGGGAATTGTGAGTTGGGAAAAATAGAGAAATATTAGACAACTGTTTAGAACCTTACCTATCTGATTTCTGCCTGAAGAATAAAATGCATTGACGACCGCTGCTCCACTTATCCACCTATTGAAGACGTAAGAACTTGTTAAAAAGATATCACATTAGCTCATTCAATCCACAAAATTAAATGATTTTTTGCTGTTGTTGTTGGTGGTTTTTTTTTTTTCGGGGGGTCTTTTTGAAACAGGGTCTCCCTGTATCCCCAGCTGGCCTGGCACTCACTATGTAGATCAGACTGGCCTTGAACTCACAGAGATTTTCCTGCCTCTGCCTCCCGAGTGCTGGGACTAAAGGCCTGTGCCACCATGCTCGGCCACAAAAATAAATGTTAACTTTCTGTTCGAAATACAATCAGCAAACTAAAATTAGCATACTACAGTTAAAACCCATTTGAAAATATTTCTATTTCTCGAAAATTCAACATAGAACCAGAACTTCAATCTGTCATTTCATTTACATAAATTTTTGTGGAGGCAACTGATGGTGCAAAATCTGTCTTTTCAGAAACTGTAGTGGGTTAAGATTATGTTCAAATATGTTTAACTTCAGACTTCTAAAACTAAATAACAATGCTAACAATTCTAGGACAATTGATAATTTACTGAAAAATGGATTAGTAAAACTTCAGATGTAACTACTTCAAAAATTGTCATTTTTAGTTCACAAAGAACCTTTTTGGGAAATCAGACATCTGGCAGCTCCAATCAACCACCTGTAACTCCAGCTCCAATCGGATCTGTTGCTTTTGGCCTCTGAGGGCACCTACAGTCACATGCTCGTACCCCACTACATACACATAATTAAAAACAATAAATCTTTAAATATATTTATAAAATACAACATGGTAGCTAATTGAGCAAAGGTATATCTTTGTGTGACTCTAAAGTGAAATCCATGTCATTATTAAGTAAAGCTGTCTGATAGTCTATGCCATGGCTTAGGCTCTGTACAGAAATTAGAATTTTATAAAACACAGGTCCTAATTGTAGGAGACTCTAGTTGAGGACATGAGGAAGAGAGGCAAATAACTAAGCTATAAGAGTGCATGAAAAACTGAAGAAAACCTCAAAACAGAACAAGAACAGGTCCCAGATGATGGTTTGAAGGAAGAAGGGTGGGAGCGATTGCTCTGTATCTTCCTTCTCAGATGTTCGGGAAGATGCCTCTCAATAACCACATATTAAGCACTTAAGTGTTTTCCCATATTTTTTGTTTGTTTGTTCACTTTCTGTTTGAAACAGGGTCTTACTGTAGCCCTAGCTGACTTGGAACTTGCTTTGCTGACCAGACTGGCCTTGATCTCACAGAGATCTGCCTGTCTCTGCCTTCTGAGTGCTGGGCTTAAGGGCATGTGCTACCATACCAAGCTCTTATCTTATTTATTTTAATTAAACTACTTGCTTACCACACAATTTGCAATGAGTCACAAGAAAAGAAAATATTTGTGGACTCAGAGACGTTAGATTAAAAACCTAGGATTATAAATTATATAGAAGTAGATTTCATTTAAGTGACTAGCAAAAATGGTGCATCTGGACTATACTTGTCTACATTCACACAGGTACCAGGACTCAAGTTCACATGAAGACCTCTGGAGTTGGCAAGAGTCAGAATGGAGAAAGTGCTCAGACCATTCTTAAGAAAACACCGTTTCATGACTCAACACTTTCATAGCAAATATGGTAACAAATATATGCAATCAGTATATAATTATTAAATTATATGCGATCAGTATATAATTATTAACTTTTTTACTGTTATAAAAGTTCATTAAGCATATTTCCAAGTCTCAGAGGCTATAGGGTTCCCTTTCTTAATTATAAACTTCAGATTTGGTAGAAGTAACTGCGCATTTTATGGGTAATTACAAATGATCATTGCAAATTGTTTGGCTCTGAACTAGTCATATGTCCAATTAATAAAATAGAAAATGTACCAACTCAAACTGTTTTAAAATTAAATGTTCCTGCTGAGAAGAACCAGACACTTGAAGGTAATGCTGTAGAGAACACACCTCAGAACAAGACCAAGACATGGAAGGGTGAACTTTGCATGATGTTAATGATGTTACCTACTTATGTTTATTGCTTTTGTAAAAATAAATGTCATCCTTTTAGAGCTTTTCTGCCCTTCTGATACATTACTTTGAGGAGTTTAAGATTGCATTTTGATTAATGTTTGTAACTTTCCAGCAGGGAGTATTTTACATATTAAAATATCTATTGTGAATTATAGCTTCTAGAAAATAGGTGGCTATTTACGACCACAAACACTCGAATTATGGCGGTTGGGTTTACTGAGCACCAGCGTGTAATACTTTGCCTTTACTTCCCGAGCTCTCTCGTGATGTGTCCTTAGACCACTCTGGGGAATTACTCAGATTCAAAAGTCTACAACATTTTGTCCTAGGTCATGATCAGAACTTAAGAATTGTGATTAGATTATTACATCGTAAGAAGGGTAATGACAAGGGTGACAGACTTGGAATCAGGTATTTGTGGTCAGTTGTGAAATATCTCACTATATCAAAAGCTAAATTAGCAAAACAAATAAAATGCTTTTCAATCTTTTGGCTTGGACTCACTTCCATAAATGGACATGCTTTCATTTGAAAACAGAGTATTTTGACCATGAAGGGAGCACAGGAAAGAGAAAATGCATAGAATGCTCTAAATAAAGGCTCTCACGTGGTACCTCAGGATGCCTTCTAAGTGTGCAGGCCAGACCCAAATAGCCTCCTAAGTGCAGCCTCAGACCTGGGAGAAGACATACAACCCTTTGTTATCTTCTGGCTCCAGTGATCTGTGTGTGTGTAAGTGTGGACAGGATAGTGGGGAAGTAGAGCCGGAATACAGGAAATAAAAAGTTTATTTTTAATTTTCTAAATTGTATTTTTAACTTCTGAAACGTGGTTTTATCAGGTGAGCTTATTTTGCTTTGAGGCATCAGCAGTGGAGCGAAGCAGGGCTGCTATAAACCAAGTGGCCAGAGACAAAGTCACAACATGAGTGGGAGGCAGAACTGAAAAACTCTGGAGAGAGGGGTGGGGTGCTTGTCTTCCACACTCATCACCCTGCAGAAGTTAGGTTGTGATTAAATGAGGGCACGTACACTTCATTTTTATGGCAGACGTGGACATTCAGATCTAACAGCCTTTTGGATAAAATGAATGCACAGGATTGCAAAAGCACTTAGAATAAAATATCTCTTTCAGACACTTTTGTGTAACTTTAACACTTAAAAAACAATACAAAACAAAACTATTAATTTCCTTCTCCTTGTAAGTGTTCAGTTCTCAGCATCTATTCTGAAAGCAACTTCTTTCAATTTAGCAGTACGATAAATAGACTTTTTTGTGCCTTCTTCAAGTATCCCATGGTGGAAAAGGGAACTCTCTTGAGATCACCAAAATCACTATTCTCTTTTAAACTTACTAATATTTTCTCATCATACTTCAGTGCTTCCCACACACTTTCATGGTCTTTCAAATCAATCTTAGAGCATAGATGGCACCTCCAATCTACAGGTGTGGAAAATGACGGAATGCATAGTTACCAAACTCTTCTTTCTAGTACAGATACAAGTGGGGAAAGAATGTATAAAGACAAAGAGGACTTGTTTGTTTTCTTTTTCAAATTCCCCACCACCAAACTGTTGATTTGCATCATACACAGAATTTCATTATAATGATTAATACCATTTTCTTGTCAATCTATTTTAAAATGAAAATGCGAAGAGGACTCTCCTTTTCTCCAGCCTTCCTTATCATTCTTCCTTCTTCCCTCTTCCTATTCTGCCCCTTCTTTCCTGCCTTTCTACATTCTTTCTTTTTGGCACAGTCTTGCTCTGTAGCCTAGGCTGGCCTCCAACTTGGAATCCTCCTGCCTTATCCTGATAAGTACTAGGCTCACAAGTGTGTGACAGTATACCAGATGAAGATTATGATTTCTTACTATTGTAAGACGGTATCTCCTTGCCCTAACATATTTAGGATACTGGCCTCTATACCATCCTTAAATCACTGTAAAAGACTCATCAGGGCCAGACTATGCCAACAGCTACTCTTTTATGGCACCTAAGTTACGTGCCAGGCATGTTATACAACATACAACAGAACAGTCATTCCAAGGCAAGGTATATGGTAGTAACTCAATTTACAAAGAAAAAAAAAAATCAAAGCTCAGAGGTTATCTAAGTTTTCAGCACTAAATAAGTATCAATAATCCTAATTCAGGCCTGCCTGTCCCCTGAAATCTCCCACCACCTCTTCCCAGGTCCACAGCTCATGTTTCTTCTCCTGTTCCTTGGGTACAATACTTTAGCCCCAAGCAAAGGTATAGTAGAACTAAAGAACTTCATTGAACTGTTGCCTCCCAGTAGCGACCATGACAAGGACTATCGGTGGCTTATCTGACTGAGGACAAGACACTCATTCTGATACTGAATCTGGAGAATCCACTTTTCTTTCAACAAACAATAGTAGAAAGTCAACACATTAACTTTCTCTGCACACTTGACAGCTATCTGCATGTGATTCTAAGCCAGGTGAAAGGGCAAAATCATCTTAACGGATGATAACTTTATAGTGGTGTGGCGTAGCTGCACATATGTGCACACATACACAAGAAGCATGCCAACTTAAGAGATTTCCAATTTTGGAGACAGGTAGGTCTCCTTTTTCTTTTATAATTCTCCTGCTATAAGGTAGTCCTGAGAATTTACTTCTCTGAAATAATTAAAACCTCTTTTATCGAAATAACCCTCAGCACTTAGCTAACATGACATCAGGGTATCATTTGTCTAGATCACTAAAAGGTAACCTCACCCAGGCAGGAACAGTCCAAGTTATATTTTTAATTGAATCCTGAGGACTTAGAACAATGTTGGAAACATGGCAGACACTCAACAAATATATGGGCCTATCAATGAGTCTTCTACAGATAAAATGGATTTTGTGTATAGTCAAAAAAAATGCGTTACACAGACTATGCTGCTTTTGTGGAAGTATAAGAATGTAAAGCCAATTCATCTTTTCCCGTATGTGTACATGCTGAGCAGCCCAGGGCTGATACTACCATGGGAAACTCAGTGATTCATTTACCTTTGTTCTGACCCTTTCGAGCTGAGTAATATTAGCTGAGTCAAACCATTTTTTCCCCCATTTTTCCATCTACATTTGCGGATGTTCCTTTGTTTCTCAAGTCTCCAGCACTCCAAACACATCCATCCACTCTCTACTCTGTCACCACATGGACCAAGTCCTGTGTAACTATTTTCTTACTCCAAGTACAATGATGCAGAATTCAGGAAACATCAATACGGGGGATAGTTTAGAGACAAGCGGTACCTCTGGTGTATTACTAATTGGTCGTGTGATGTAGAGAAGTTATTGAGGGAAACATCCCAGCTCCTCCGCGAGGGCCCTAGAATTCGGTGCTGGAAATAACCCTCAACATACTAGATAGTACAGGCAACCTGCTCATGTTGTGAATAAGGAAACCTTGTGACTTTGAAAAGGCCACAGATAGTAATTGGTAGGACAGAGGTACTACAAGAATACCAGTGATTCACTGCAGTAACAGAGCTGCAGGATCTCTTCACAGGGCACCGTCCTCCTTACCACTCTTGGTGGCATTGCCCTTTCAGGAAGACTTAGACCATCACAGCTCCTGGGCTATTGGGATTCCATTTATTTCAGAGCTTGTCACAACCCAATTACTTAGATTAGAAAACCCAGCAGGCCTTAAGCAAGCAAGAAGAAAAATGGATCGGCCACGATTGTTTTGTTTTCACTGACTTCTCTATTCGACTTATTATTAATTTAAATTCTGACTGTTGTACCCTGAGAACACTTTACTAATAGGTAAAGGTCTAATTGCGATTTTAAAAAACAGTTCTGTGCTAGGACTTCGTTTTCCGTATTGGCATCAATCAAACCCCACGTTTTTTACATCTTAACCTCTTTCCTTCAGCCGCAGGCTCCCTAGTGAATGTCAACATCTTACTCATGTTTTCATCCTTGACCATGTTTATTTAGCAGAGGGCTTTGCGTGTAGTATCTGCCTAACAAATGTTCACTGAATTGGCTCCTGTCAGTGTCAGTGTGTTTTGATTTTGACATAGGAGGAGAAGCAAGAGAGATGCAGCAGCAGTGAAATGAATCTCCACAGTTTATGGAAAGTAACTCAGGCATCAACAAGTCACAATTCACAAATACTGACACTGCCCATCAGAGCTATATCACAGAGAGTTCAGTTCTGAGAAATCAACACAATAACAGTTAGTCTAGCACTGGAGTGCTGAGGCAGGAGGACTGTCAATTTGAGGCCAACCTGGCCTATAGAGAGACAGACCTTGTCTCAAAACAAAAGTAAATAGTAAGTCAATATCAAATCTAAAGTCACCGGAAGAAAATCTTTCTGTTTGTTCTTGAACATCTCCCTACTTTGAGATTTGTTTTTGTTCTATTAACTCTAAGTGAATCATCTTGTTAGTAGAAGTAAATTATTTCAGACACATCACTAGGTAATTTTGCCAAGGGTTATTATAGTCCCAATTCAGTATTATTTCCATCTGACAACTGGACATACTTGAATTTCTTCTGAACTTGTGCCAAATCCTTAGACTATAGCACATTTAGGATAACTTTTTAATATTATACATAAGCATATGGAAACCATATGAAATTATTATTATTATTATTATTTTTGGTCTTTTTGAGACAGGGTCTCCCTGTAGCCCCAGCTGTCCTGGAACTCACTATGCAGACCAGGCTGGCCTTGAACTCACAGAGATCCGCCTGCCTCTGCCTCTGGAGTACTGGGATTAAAGGCATGCACCACCACCATGCCCTACAAGGAACCATATGACCTTTTAAATTTTAAATTCCTGTTTCCTGTAGGTCTAGGTTGTTCACAAGGGCAAAGAGAGACCCTTTAGCCAAATGATTAACTTGAATATATCATATGCAGACTCCGTGACTGCAAGTTTTTAAATGTGTTTAACAGAGGGGAGAATGGCAGGAGGCAGGTGTTGTTGGGTGGGGGGAAGGGATAATGAGGACGAGGATGCTTGGATTGGAGAGGGAGGTCAGATGGTTGTGGGGAGAGAGTAGAGATGAATGGATCTTGGGGGGCTAGGGAAACCAGAAGGAAATGTGTTGCCTCCGAAACCCCCTGAGAAATGCACATATAGTGCCTGAACATTAGTGCATATGTATACCCGGGGGCTGTATGGCAAGGAACACAGTGCCAGACAGGAGAGACCTCTCTTTGAATGGTTGGTCAGAGTGGTCTAAGACACTCCCAAAATAACACAGGTTATTGCCACAGCTCTTGGTTATCTCTCAGAACTAGAAGATAAGACCCTACTGCTGATGACAGGACATACTTCGGACACAGGACTTAGAATAATGGAGCAAGAACTGACCTGGAAACCTTCTACCTGACATTTAGCTCTCATAGTTTTGGAGGATACCTTGTAAGCTGCTATCATAGTTTTGGAGGGAAAAAGATCAATCAATGATCCAACCCAGCCCTAAAGCCTAATAACCATAACAACCAGTACAGTAAACTACCTCTATTTGTTCAATAGTGGCACTGTTATCTGGGGGGTAATCAACAGCTATCTAATTGGACTTAAAGCCCTCTTGGGCGGGAATTCACAGGTGACATTGTAAACCCACTCAAATACACATGGCTGGAGAGATTATGGACACGAGAGAAAACCCTCCCTTGGTCACATCTCTAGACAAATGATATTTCTTACCATATGCCAAATATGGATCCTTATATTTACAGAGAAGTCTACTGCACACCACTCACCAAAGAAGCTTCTTTTTGCTACAGACAGAGGATACTGCAGAATTCCACAACTGGTCAGACACGGAGAACACACCTCTGAGAGATGCCCAGTCCTAGGTGACATATCTACAGTGGAGTCTCTACACCTAAGACTTGCGGAACATAGTGG
Source organism: Nannospalax galili (assembly GCF_000622305.1). NCBI lineage: Eukaryota > Metazoa > Chordata > Mammalia > Rodentia > Spalacidae > Nannospalax > Nannospalax galili. The sequence continues at coordinate 1,901,339 of NW_008344412.1, read as the reverse complement.
AACAACAAGGGGTAGAGAGAAAACTAGTGCAGGCCTAAAGTCTCACCAGTTCCTTATACAACAGAGGAGTGCAAAAGGCCACAACTTTTAGAGGATAAGAGACTGTAGAGTGTGTGTCCCTAGATAGGATTCCTCTGTCAAACCTTGCCCGCCCATGACTTAGGGACCATTGTGGAGGAAGGGATGGAAAGTTTGTAAGAGCCAGGGTTGGTGCATCAGCATAGGGAAGCAGAGGTTTTAAGGCCACTGGAAGCTTACACATGTGAACTTGTGACAATGGAGGCATCGAGCACAGGATCTTTGCCAACTTAATCACTCAAGGGCCTGAGTGGAATGAGGGAAATGGGTGGCAGGTTGAGCCTAGTCTGGGAACTATTGGAGACAGATTACTACTGGGTGAGGGAGAGTAGACCTTACCAACGATCTCTAGATAGACTGACTAGGCTCCAGTGGATGAATTTGCACCAAAGAACATTTGGGTACAAATGCTTGATAGGATAGGACTTAACATATATGAGGTCTGGTGGGCATGGAGGGGGTAGAGGGTCTAAATTTGATTAAGAACTATTGTATGAAATGAACAAAATCAATAAAAAATTAAAAAAAATATCGTAAATTTGAAAAAAATGATATATATGACTCAAGAAATGAGGGAATTTTGAAGATACTTTAGTGAAAAACTTTGCTTCAGTGCCTGGCCCATGATTTTAGTCTCATACAGTTAGATGTTCTCAGAGTTCTTTAATAGAAGGAGATATTGCAGTTTTAAGAGTTTTCCAAGGCTCTGTCATAGACGAGCAAAAATGCCCGCTTCTGAATTAATGATTTAGAAAATGGAATGTACGTACTCATCTTTGTCCACTTTTTCTCGAAGCTTCTTTAGTTGTTTACTTTGGCTGAATTTCAAATTTTGAATTATGTTCTCAAAGTATTCCTCTTCTTGGTAGTTCAACTATATTGCATAAAAGGTTTGAGGAGAAACATTAATCCAGGATCATCATAGTTTTGCTAGGAAACAAGTTAGTACAGTTAAGAAACAGCATTAACAACAAGGAATGATTTATTCCCAGTTGGCCTGATTTTATATTCTAGGTCAGCCTTATTGTAGCTGAAACACAACTTCAGGATATTCTTTTATGGCCAATCAAATGAAGCCAAAGGCCAGGCCAGCCTCATACTATTTAAATATCATTCTCCATACCACAGACCTAGATGACAACAATCTCATACAGTACCCACTGTGTCTGGCTCTGTTCTTAGTACTTTAAATTTATATTATACTTGTTTAATTTTTATGATAATCTTCTGAACTGAAGACTATGATCATCATTTGTAAGTTGAAGAAGGTGAGCCAGAGACATTTCTAGTCACACTCAGGTTTAAAGGAAGTGGGATTTGGGTCCAAGGTGTTTGGCTGGAGTATATCTGTGTCTTGCCCAGTCTGTTTTTTGTTGTTGTTGTTATGTTCAATTATTTATTTATTTTTTTTTTGAGGCAGGGTCTCCCTGTAGCACCAGCTGACCTGGAACTCACTATGTAGATCAGGCTGGCCTTGATCTCACAGAGATTCTCCTGCCTCTGCCTCCTCTTGTCTGCTGGGATTAAAGGTGTGTGCCACCCCCACCCACCAGTCCGCCCTTGTACCCTTGTAAGGGTCTATGAGACTTGTTAGTCTTAGGAAGCTCTTGTCTAAAAGAAAAAAGCCAGGGTTTTGGGAAGGCAAATGGAGAGGAGGAGGTGCACTTTGAGGTGTTACTGCTACACCCTACCCGTAATCTCTGGATCAAGCACACAGTTATCACATACTTTGCAGAGTGTCACCCATTGCGACAGGCTGTGAAGTCATGATGGTGGTTTCAGGATAACAAGCATCTCAGCCCAGTCTGAACACAGTGCAAGGTGTCTTTAACCATCATCACCTCTTTTACATTTTATTATCTACTTTTATTTTATGTGAGTGTTTTGCCTGGATGTAAATGTACTCATGATGTAATGCCTGCAGAAACCAGATGAGGGCATCAGATCTCCTGGAACTGGAGTTTCAGATGGTTGTTATCTACCATATGTGTGCTGAGAACAAAACCTGGGTCCTCTGTGAGAGCAGTCAGTGCTTGTAACCACATACCACCAGGGAGAAGAAAATATTTTTTTGCTCTCAATTAGACTTACTTTTGTTTTTTTAAATAAAAGAGGCATTGTGTAGGTTACCCACATGCGTGATCATTGGAAAGCGGAAGCCTTTTTTGGTTTTCTGGTGTGTATAAGTCTTGGTAAGGGCCTGGGGGTGGCCTGTCACTTATCACTTCAATGTCACAAGCTTTTCCTCACTATTCTTAAAAAGAAATACACAGAAACTAAATACAGTCTGATTGAACAACAGGAAAGGCTACATTAAACATAGTTCTGGACATCAGTATTAAAGGCTTTATATTGTATTAACAGAATCTATGGTTTTAGGCTATCATGCACAGTGTCTGGCATCCCGAGCTAGAAATGGTATTACTTCAGGTATAATTAATATTATTAGCCAGAATTGTTGTTGAGACTTACCTCAAGGTATTCATTATTCAGTTTGTTATCATTTGAAATAATGTCATCAGGATAGCCGATCCTTTCTTTAATTGCTAAGGCCTGTGAAAATCACAATATTAATAGCGGAGATGATTATATAACTCTGAAATACAAACATCATAATTTGTCCATGACTAGCAATTAAAAAGCTCGATACACAGCGTTTACAAAGGAGTCTCTGACAACACTCAGCTAGTATTTGCAATGGCTCCTTGCTGCATTTGAAAAAATTGAAACAAGTTTGAAACTTAGCTTCTAATGTCCAGTCCTTATAGGCTACAGCGTTCCCATGAAAACTGACCAAAGTCCTTACTCCACATGCAATGCATTTTTATGAACCTCTTCTCTGCAGACCTCTCAGTTTTATAGGGGGTAACATTTAGTGCTCCCATTCTCTCAGGATATAATTATCTTTCCACTTCACTGATTCAGTTGCGAAAACAGATAAGGGCTCTATGGGTTTAATGCTAATGCTCTCCCGAGTATTGGTTCCTTCAGTTTCTGTTCTCCCTGAACGCCAGTCTCTCTTCTCAAGTTAAATGAGTGACATTAACTACATGAGTGGGAAACAGTGTTCTTTGTTACCCTAGTTCACAGTCATCCTTTGTTTGCTACTATTTATAATTTTAATTATTATTATTTTAATTTACTTTATTAATTATTCCACTACTTATTATTGCTTATTTCTGTTTGCTATTTCTTTTATTTTTTAATCTCTCTCTTGTTTCTTTGTCAGGCCATATATAAGTACCCAGGAACCAGGTAGTTTGTAAAGGACTGAAGACATTATGCTAAGCAAAACTGTCTGTTCCCATAGAGCTCACTGGAAAGAGCAAGATGAACAGTGAAATAAAAACATCCCTACCTTCCAGGGTAGGGCCAGATCAGGGGGTACTTTCTTATAAGTGTTTCCTAAACCACTTTGACCTGGGGACTCTTTTGTGGAACAACTTGCAAGTCCAGTGTTTTGTGGTGCCACTTTGGAAATGCTGATCTAAAACAATCCAATTGCCTACATCAAACAAGGCTATTCCACAGACAGCTAATCCAGGACAGGATCGACCAACCCGAACATCTAAAGAACCAGATGGCATGAGACAAAGACAGATCTATTCAAGACGTACATTCTTGATCTAACCCAACTCCGGCTTCTTTGAGATCTGAAAAAGGACAGTTCTTTGAGATTTAATTCTGAAACAGAACTAGACTGAATGTTGATTATCTCATTGCATTAGTTTATTATCGACTCCTATGGCAGTCCAAAGAGAAAGCTGTATTATTTTCTTTTGCCTCCCCAACAACATAGGATAATTAGGTTTCATGAGAATGCTGCTCAGTAGCACATTTTTGGTTTTCGTGGCTACATACACACATGTGTATATATAATCATAATGATTGCAGAAAATTTAAAAAATTTCTTAGTAAATAAATCTTACATTTATTCTTATGCAAAATATTAAAATTCCAGTAAAAGCTGCACATAAAATGTAGATAAGAATAAAGCCACGAGGAATAGCTATAAAAGAGCTTCCTCTGGGCTGGGCGTGGTGGTGACACCTTTGATGCAAGCCCTTTCCAGAGGCAGGTGGATCTCTGTGAGTTCAAAACCAGCTTGGTCCGTAGAGTTCCAGGCCAACCAGGGCTACATAGTGAGACCCTGTTTCACACACACACACAAATAATAGAGACTGGTGTGCTACCTACTGCACTAATGAGGCTCCTTTCATACAAATAAGAGAGAATATTCCGCATCCCTTTCAGTCTAAACAAGGCAAATTTTAAACGTGTAACTAGAATTTTACATTGGAAATTAAGACGGCATTTTGTGGTACTGGTAGAGACCTTTTATGTTATTTTTTACAGGAGAAAAGTATGAACCTCTGATTTGTCATCCTTAAATTCATTATTAAAAGCCAGGCATGGTGGCACATCCCTTTAATCCCAGCACTCAGGAGTTAGAAGCAGGTGGATCTCTGTGAGGTGGAGGCCAGCCTGGTCTACATAGCAATTTCCAGGCCAGCTAGGGCTACAAGGAAACCCTGTCTCAAAAACAATCATTATTAATCCATATAAGATTTTATTATTATTTTTATCCATGAAAAATTTCCTGAAAATACATTTTGAAATAGTTTACAGTGTATGTATGTTTGTCCACATGTGTACATGTTTGTGTGGGGGGGTGTGTATGCATGTGTGCATGTGTGCATGTGTGCATGTGTATATGCATCTCTGTGCACATGTATGTAGAGATTAGAGAATAATCTTGTCACTCCATCCATTTTTTGGTTGATGGTTGTTTTTTTTTTGAGACAGGGTCTCTGACTAGCTGGAATTCGAAAGTTGCTGGGCTGGCTCACCAGTGAGCCCCAGGGATCCCCCTGTCTCTGCCTGCCAACGCTGGGATTACAAAAGTGTGCCACCCTGTGGTCTTCTTTTACTTCGGTCCTAGGGATTGAACTCTTGCTTACAGGACAAGAACTTCACATATATATTTTTGTCTTTTTGAGACAGGGTCTCCCTGTAGCCCCAGCTGTCCTGGAACTCACTATGTAGACCAGGCTGGCCTTGAACTCACAGAGATCTGCCTGCCTCTGCCTCCCAAGTGCTGGGACTACAGGCGTGTGCCACCACGCCTGGGGAGAGCAATATTGTTAAAGGTAATCTTCTATAAATCAACTTCCTTTGGCAGCCCTGTGTGAGCTTTACCTTCTCCTCAGCCTTCTTTTTTGTCTCAGCATCCATCCAGGTGAGGTCATCTAAAGTCTGAATAAAAACTTCCCGGATTTGTGCAATCAAATCTTCAACCTCAAATCAAAAGAAAATATAGTCCATTAATGTAGTCTGATGTAAAAACATAGTCCATTAACTTATTCTTCGCCACACAGTTTTGAAAAAAAGAGCGACATGCTTTTCTCATACATGTGAGTTCACTAACAATTGTAAATTATAGGTGAGTAAATGGATGTATGGGGCCATTGTATTGGAAAACAGTACTGCTACTATCAAAATCTCCCAGTTAAGTAGGTCTTATTACATACATTAAAATAAATAATCATCTTCAGAATGTACTGGTTCCTACTATCCTTTTAGAAGAAACAACAATATTGGATGTCAGTGCCATTAGTGGTTTAATTAAGCATGACTTGGCATTTCAAAAAAAAAAAAATCCTTTCATGATGCCTCTAAGTTCAATTGTCTTTATTTCAGTAGAAAGGAAAGCAAGGCACCTTTCTTCTACATCAAATAAACTCTGGGTTACTTTGTTAGAATTTAAGAAAATGGGCAATTTGGGCAATAGAAGAGTTTATAAATGACTATGTCAATCAAAGATAAAACTGCGTTTGCTCAATTCACTGTTTCTGGAAAACATGTAATTTTCAGTTAAGCAACATGAATACAGAAACATGGCTAGAGTCTTGGGGAGCACAAGGTAGAAGCCATTGGGAAACAAAGGCATATACTGTGGTCCAGAGGCTATGTGCCTCATTAATAAAAATTTAGTTAACACATGAATCACTGGAATTCCCATCAATGCAAACAAACTGCTAGTATGCTGCATACATCCAGCATGCCATGGTGACACATTACCACGTGCTTGCTCTCTCCGGCAAATGCTGCTTCCACATAAAGCCTGCCCACAGCATTCTCCATGTTCCCATTGACATAGTTGGCGCAACGTCTCCACGTTGCTGTTTCTGATGTTGTACCATACAGGGCCTATGAAAGAGAAAAAAATGACTTCTAACTGGAAGTCAGGGATGGCAAACAGTAAGAGCGCACAGTTCATAAGACTCTAGTCTTTATGTCTCACCTAAGTTCCTGCAATATTTATTGCTCCCACCACAAAATAGGCTTCCCTAACCTCTGATAAAATGTAATCTGACTATATTGTTTGCTTAAAA
>NW_008344412.1:1874883-1894426 GCF_000622305.1 Nannospalax galili | reverse complement strand
ATAAAAACTGTAGACCAGGCTGCTTCAAACTTAGTATGTAGCCAGGTAGCCAGGTGCGGTGGCACAGGCTTTTAATCCTAGCACTGAGGAGATAGAAGAGGGAGGTGGATCTCTGTAAATGTGAGGCCAGCCTGGTTTACATACCAAGTTCTAGGCCAACCATGGCTACACAGTGAATGCCTGTCTCAATCAAACCCAAACAAACGAAAACAAAACAAAACTTACAATGTAGTTGAGGAAGACCTTAGACTTACAGTTCTCCTGTCTCAGCCTCTCAGGTGCTGAGACTTTGGGCATGTACCACCAAGCTTGGTTTTTTGTTTATTTATTTTGATTTTGATTTGGTTTTGTTGTTTTTAATGTGACGCTGAGGTGGGGACTGAACTCAGAGCTTTGTACATGCAAGTCAAGCCTTCTACCAACTGATCTATAACGCAGCCCTGTAGTCTTTAATTTTAAAATTTGTCAGTTCTTTCTCTTAGAAAAGAAACTGCAACTTTCAATCAGAGTTACTTTTTTTGCAGGACACCAACCAGTATGCTTGTTAGAGTTTCTCCTTCCTAAATCTCTTCTGCCTACTCCCTTTACAGTAGGACTAAAATGATGGTGTAGATATATCCTGAGAAAAGGCTTTGAGGTTCTAGTTTTCAGTCTGTGTATTCTGTATGGAATGTCCCTGTCAGTGTAGCCCATGTCTGAATACATCCAGTGTACTGTGAGAAATAACTGAGTAAGTGTCATTAAAGTGGCTTTTATCACATTGGCGATAACAAATCAATGCAGTATTCTTTCATGAACTGCACATGACTCTTGACAGGGTTATGTGCGTATGATGTCATAGCCCACCACACTGGATGGCAAAATCCAGGCTGACTGACCTCTTCCTACACATGTGCAAAATAACCAGCAAAGGGCAGTTTGTTTCTTGCAAATGTTCATCACATTCTAGCAGTACACATGGCAAGCCTTTGTAACCAGGTATCTGTTTATGCTTTTTTAACTTTTACAAAAACTTTATTGAGACTTTCATACACGCATATAAGGTGCTTTGATTAAATCCATACCCACTCCCTCCCTTCCAACACCTCCCATATCTCCCCATCACTTTTTTCTTTTCCTTTTTTCATTTATTTATTTTTATGGGGCTTTTGGCTACTCTAACATTCCCCCCTCTGAAGAGGTAACCCTAAAATCTTCTAAGGATTAGATACAAGCTCCCAAATACTTGTGACATTTTTGGCATTTAGAACAGAGTATATTGCTAACAGTCCCAAGGATATTTTGACTTTTAACCAAGAAACTGGTTACTTTTCTTTGGGGTCTTTTTACTCTAACTGCCTAGCCAATTCCTACCTCCTATTCTTATCACGCCATCCTCTGAAGGGGTTATCCAAATTTATGCTTTAAGTCTTAAGAAAATAGAGATTTTTTCTTCACCTTGCGGAAAGCATTTCTGGACTCCTTGTAGTTTCGGCTGAGGCTGCTTACAAGATCCATTATGAACCTCCAGGACATTAAATTTTGAAGATCTCTGTATAAAAAAACCCACCACCCAGCAACAGAAAAGATGAGGCTGCAAAGCTTCTAAAGAACAATATGAAATGTAAACTTTGAGGGCACGGGCACTCTGACATACCTACCTGGCAGAATATTTGGTAAGAATAGGCTTAAGTTTGGTTAAATATTCTGGAGCATAAACAACCACATCTTCCTCATTTTGTATATTAATATTCACAGTTGACATGATTTCGTTTGTGAAATTTGACCAGCTGAATGGCTGGGGAAAAAAAGCAGGCACAGAGCATTCAGTAATTATGGCTCTCTCTTCTGGGTTCCAAGATTCAATTATGATTAGAAGGCCACACATTAGAGGGCATCAGCTGCATCACTAAATGATTAGTATAATGGCCAGTTTGTTTTTGTTTGGGATGTTTTGTCAATTGTTTCAATAAGCTTTTGAATAAATATTAGTTCTGCAACATGATTATTTAGATGGCAGAATTAAACCAATCATTTAAGAGCAAAACCGAAGCCTTTAAGTATACAGAGCATATAATTAGAAATCAGGCTCATTGCTCTTTTCTGCAAGCAGTAGTTTTAAACAGAAGAAAAGAGTTTTTAAAATGAAGTTTCTTTGGTTTATGAACAATGCAAGTGTATATCAATTGTCTTTTAACAGATATTAATAAACAACTCATTCAAATACTGCAGTGCACCTGAGTGGAGATGCTGCTGGGAATGGAAGAACATTGTTACCACAGAGATGCTATGAAGCCAGACAAAGGAACACAGTTTCAAGTATTCATTTTAGATCCATAGATAGGCATGCAAGTTTGCTACTTCAGTAACTAAGTAGAGAGTTGATAAAAGATGGAATCTCATCTATTAGTCCTTAAGTGAACACTAAGATTTAAGACCATCAATATCTTAGACTCTCATCTATATACATAGAGATCACTTACTCTGTAGTGGATGCTCTGTCGAAATACTTGATTTACTTTGGTGGTTTGGACTAGACTTTTTAGAACACATTTATTAAACATATTATGTTAAAAAGTTATGCAATGAATGTCTAACTCAATTTTAAAAGGCTTGATTTACTAGAATCTTCTTACTATTACAGAATTAGTCCAAAGAGAATTCTGGCTATGGGAGTATGGACATTTTTCTATGGATATGTCTTCATTTCCCAGCCACCTGTATCAACTAATACATGAGAAACAAAAGTATGGCCCCCAAAGGAGATTGTTAGAAGCTAGCTAAGCAAAATAAAGCAATTCTTGTTAGTCAGTAGAATCTGAGATGGAATTTCTTCTTATTTCTACATTGTTTGTAAAGTTTTGTTCTAAACACCTCCATAGATGGCCTGGATGAGAATATGGAAAGTTCTCTGAATAAGTTATGCTCTTTTAGGAATTGACTGTCTTCTTGTTTGACAGCCTACATTTAATGACAATGTAATGGGCTCTCAGCAAGATCTACACCTTTTCCAGTCCTTTTCTGCAGTAGTATTTAAAAATGTTGCACACTTGTTTTGAAAGGAATTTTACTTTTGAAACTCATCCTACTTAAATATACATGCAGCAATTTCAAATAGCTCCTCCTACCTCAGGTCTTGTCATGAAATCAAGGGAGTGTCAAAATTCATTGTGAAGTTCAATTTCTTTCCATAAATAAGTTTTAATGGCATGATTTCAGAAAATGGTACAGTGAGAGGGTACATTAACTGTGCTGCTTACCTTCCCATTGATCTCTAGTGAAAAGTTATTTTGGAGTTGGGTCAGTGTCATTTTGTTGTAAAGAAGCATTGGATCGTTTCGATCTTCAGGTTTAGTTGTAGCCTATGGATGTAATGTTGGAACATTGCTTTAGAAGAACTCTTCAGAAAAATATAACCACATATAAAGAGAAAAGGAAGTGTAGGATAGATACAAATAATGTGATTTAGGTTCAAAATTTAACATTTTATGTACATCCAGTAATAGTGATCAATATTTAATTGAAATATCAAGTTTGAAACTCTTCAAGGAACAATATATTCTAAAATGAAATGAAGATCTTTTTTAAGGGTTAAAAACTCATTCAATTTTATGTCTTATAGGGCGCATACTGAGTTCAATATTGTATAACTGTATTAGTTCAACTGTGAACCTAGAAACTTGCACCCACTTGTGAAAGAGATGTACTCTTGTTCTGGAGTGTGTTACTGAATATGTTAAAGCTGTAGCAAAATGCTTCTTCTAATCATGTAGTTGTTAAAAATTTTTTAAAAATGATAAAAAATAATAATTCTTTAAAAAATTTACAGCCAATTTTGAAAGAGATGCATCTTAGCTCTGGAAATCGTTATTGAATATTTCAATGCTATTGTAATGAAACACTTCTTCTAAGTATGTGGTTATTAAATAAATAATTTTTAAAAATGTGGGTGCAAAAAAAAAATCTTTACATTTTGATACCAAACCATTTAGGTAATATTTGTGGGCATTGGCTAATGGTCAGTTCAGTTGGGCCTGCAGGTGTTTAACAGTATAACTTTTTTGGAATAGAGTCATTTCCAATTTATCTCTCAAATACTGGTTCCCACCCTCACTTTATAATTTGGTATTATAGTAAAAATTAAGCTGTGAAAAAAAAGTGCAGAAGTTTCTACAACAATTTATGGCAAGTACCACAGCAAGTTCCTAGTATATGGTGGGCAGATGGCAGGTTATCCAAGAGGCATGACCACACTTTCCATTTCTGAATGGCTGACCTTCCGTCCTCACTGACTCATTTTGTGCTGTACACTCAATAACATTTGATTTTATTCTGTTCACTAGGTGTAAAAGAGAAAAAAATATGATAGTAACTCCCCTGTTAGTGCTTAGGATGAATAAAAACAAATGTCACTGAGAAGAGACAAAAGAGAAATTTTAAAATGGGAATTGTGTGGCAGTGCCTTCAATGTCTCCTTGGGAAATTTATCTACTTAGTTATGCAGTCAATCATTACTGAACAATTCCTTCATGAAATGCAGATGCACACTGCTAAGAGGCACACAGGTAATCCAGCAATGACTAAGACCCCATGCCAACCTCAGAACCTGACACAGGTTAAATACAATGGCAAATAAGTCCGAGGTAAAACAGAACTACCGCTACTAACCAAGACTGGTCAAAGAGGCACATGGTTTGAGAAAGTTAAGAGTGATAAAATCCCAGGACAGGAAACTGTTCTTTAGCAATTCAGTTTCCCTCTCAGAAACACATGTAATCTATCAAACTGCCATCTACTCAGTTGCCTCTCTAAATAATCTGGCTCTGGTTGGGGGTTGAGAGGGGGGGTTGGCTTCATGTAGACCCAGCAAGGCTAAAATTTCCCTCCGTGAGCTTTACTCTTCAAGATTCTGGTAAGGCTAGATAGCAGTGGTAGGAGGACAGGGATCTGAAGGAACAGGATTTTGCTTATACTGTTAGAGTTCTGTAGGTCCTAGACTGAATCTGAGTCTGGGTTCAAGCAATAGCCTGCATACTACCTAGACCCAGAGTTCATTTACTAGTGACTGTAGGACCCCTCAAAGGACTCAGAGAAGACAGTACCAGATCAGTCACCAAGAGTTTGCCTGGAACCAGAAGAAATGCAGAAATACCGTTGGCTCTGTTTTCCCTCAGCTCAGCAGTCTGAGGGTCTGAACTCAGAGGCATTGCTTTGCCCACTGACCAAGTTCCTAGCAAAAAGGTAGTGATCATCTCTACAGGCACTTTATATTTGAAAATAACAAAGTAAAACTGCAAAGTTTTCCATGAGGCATCTTGCATCACAAAGGCACCTAACAGTTTGATCGTAAGGGGTCAGATTTTGATGTAATACACTTGTGCTAAGTAAGCAATGAAGGACACCTTGTTTACTGTCTGTCAAGCCTAGTGTCTTATGGACGTCAGGAATATAGTTTACTATAACATTCTATAGTTTCAAGCTTCTCTTGAAGTCAGTGATCCATTACTGGCCTCTGCAGTTTTATTACTGGGGTAAAGTCACAGTTTTATCCTTGGAATAGGGTGCAGAGAAGGAAATGAAAAAAAAAGTGGTTGATATTATTCAATATAGAAGAAGATATTTGCTTTACATTGGCAATTTCTTTTTCCAATTCCATAACTTTATTCATTTCCAAAGAGAGCTGGTTTTCATCAATAGGTAATTTTTCTTCCTGACGAATCAACCTGGCCACAGAAATCATAAAATCCACATATGCTGTACAAGCCTGCAGGGAACAAACAGTAAATTATTGGAGAAACTTCTGCATATTCATCAAAACACAAAATATCTTAAATATTAATTTTCAGTAGCAGATAAATCACAATAAAATAGAAGTCTTCTCCTAAGTGCTAAAAGAAATGACCTGTACAGGTTCTTTTAATTAGATTTAGGCAGAATAAGATATCACTTTGAATGTCCTAATTTGTAGCCATTTGTCAATGGAGATTGTTACTGTCAATTTTCAATAAAGTTACTTTGCTGTTATAAAAATACAGTTATAAAACATTTGTTAAGTAATTACATATATTTTTAATCCTTAAAAAATAATAAATTCCTTTACTAAATCTTTTTCCCCCTTGGGTTTAATATATATATATATATATATATGTATAGGGAGTGTGTCTATATGTGTGCATATGTGTGCGTGTGTGTGTGTGTGTGTGTGTGTGTGTGCGTATTTTTTCAACTACTTACAGATAGATAGCCACAAATTCATAGATGATCGGGACAGTTTCTTACATGCATCTTGGGTCAATCATTAATGTTTTATGAGATTGTTCTAAGGAGCACCTCTAACCACACATCTAAGGGTGAAAGATTTTTCCATAATGCTTCCACGAATGTGAGGTTTCACTATACAAATGCCACAGATTTAGATAGCCTCTTTCTTCCAAGAACTTAATTTCTTCATATTTTACCTTCAGATACATTTTCATTTATAAATGTAAGCTATAAACTAGCTGTCTTAACAACCATTTGTGAATAATACAAATTCCTTATTCACATTCAGTAACATTAAGACCAGGGGAATTCAATCCCATTTCTGCTAGGTCTCAACACTTTGCTACTTAGTAGCCATTACTGTCCATCAGCAATTAAAATAAAGTTTGATCTCATCTCATTTAAAATGTACCCCAAATTCAAGTCTTTGACAGAAGCTTTACTATTAGTAAAGCTAGTAACTGTCATCAGGGAAATTATGCCATATGTCTTTGGGATAGATGGAGTTTTTGATGCTTCCAAGTTTTGGTATTCGGATAAAGACAGATGAAGGTTATAATGTGTGCTAAAAAGGGTGTAGCATTTTCAGTTTCAGAAGAGTTTTATATCCCTACTATCAGATTACAAGAGAAAAGGGCACCCTTATATTCATTGTAAACGCAAAGTCACATCTGTAATTGCAGTGGCTCATTATCAAACAGATAAGTAGCAAAATGAAAATGTTATCAAGCAAGAACCCATTCAAAATGTACAATTATTATGAATCTGAAAGATCTTATTGCTATTCTGTGACCCTCACTAAATGCCAAGTAGACAGTTCTCTGGAGAGAGAGGCTCTCTTTTTTCAGGCATAGGCTGTAACATCAGGACCACCTAGCTAGTGCCTCCATCCATACTTCTCAATAGAATAAACTATTTTTTTAGCTTAAAATTTGCATTTGAAAACCCAATCACCAAGGAAGTAGGAACACAAAGATAGCTTCATATAGGTTATTGTCAACTCCAATCTTTTTCTCTTTAAAAGCTAATCAGAATCATTTCCCTTTGAGGTAAACAAATATGTCTGGGTTCATACCTCCTGAGACCTCCTAGTTTTGAATTAACTGTATTTCAGAGCATATAAATTCATCTGCATTCAGCAGGGAATTACTATTGACTCTGAAGGAGACAGTAATTTAAATTTTCTAAATTCATTCTACTAAGATTATTCCTTGCTGCATGAGATGCTTTTTTGCTGATGGAGTGAGAACGCAATAACTGGAATCCTGTGTACTCTGTTGATTCAGCAATCCAGTTCTTCTTCAATGACTTTAGCTTTACAAATGTAACTAAAGACCGTTGAACTTTGGTACATGACAGCACATGGACTTTGAACAATATTTCTGCATTGCTGAGCTGATGATGTTTCTCAGGAAACCAGAAGCACATATCACTAGCTCCTGGAACGCTTCCATCTTTGCATGGAACACACTATATTCCCTAATGAATCCCAGCCTAGTAACCATTTCTGATTAAAACATGTGTCTTAGTATTCTGTCTTTCCTGGCTTCCAAATGTATGAAGTAGTTGTCAGAACCCAAGTTCACTGCTGCGGTTAAATCTCTTTTACAAGACATGATTCTCCTATAAGGCTTTAATTATTTTCCTCATTTCTAAGAATGCAAAATGATTATAAGTATACAGATGTGAGGAAATTGGGTTATGTTTTAAATTGAAATTCAATTTCTCTTTCTTATGATTTAGAGAAATTTTAGTTATCAAGACAGAGAAAGAATCATTTATTTTTTATTTTATTTTATTTTATTTTTTTATTTTTTGTTCTTTTTGAAACAGGGTCTCCCTGTAGCCCCAGCTATCCTGGAACTCACTATGCAGACAAGGCTGGCCTTGAACTCACAGAGATCAGCTTGCCTCTCCCACCCCAGTGCTGGGATTAAAGGTGTGTGCCACCACGGCCGGCCAGTTATCATTTTTAACAGTTGTAAGCTTCTTTGAAAACAATAAATCAAGGATCCTCTTGGTAAAAAACGCACAGAAACATCTATGTAGCCCTTCATTAAAAACACCATTAACAAGCATACCAAGAAAAAAATCAAGGAAAAGAGCCCATTTATGACAGCCCCACAAACCATAACATGTCTTGGAATAAATCTAACCAAGGAAGCAAAGGACTTGTATAATAAACATTGACAAAGGATATTGAAGAAGGTCGCAGACGATGGAAAGATCTCCCATGCTCATGGATCAGTAGGATTAATATTGTGAAAATGGCTATTCTACCAAAAGTAATCCACAAATTCAATGCAATATCCAGTAAAATTCCAACAGAATTCTTCACAGAAATTGAAAAAATAATCTCAAATTTCATTTGGAAACAACAAAAATCCCAAAATAGTCAATATAATGCTGAACAAGAAAAGAATTGCTAGAGGTATTATCATATCTATTGTCAAATTATAGTGCAGAGCCATAGTAATAAAACCAGTGTGATATTGGCATAAAACAGACGCAGTGATCAGTGGAATAGTACTGAGGACCCAGATTTAAGTCCATGCATTTACAACCGCCTGCTTTTTGACAAAGGGGCCAAAAACATACTCTGGAGAAAAGATAGCACATTCAACAAATGGTGCTGGTCAAACTGGTTAGCCCCATGTAGTAGAATGAAACTAGATCCTTATCTCTCACCATGCACAAAACTCAACAGTAGATGGACCAAGAAGGTCAACATAAGACTTGATACCCTGAATTTAAGAGAAGAGAAAGAAAGGGATATGTTGGGATTTATAGGCACAGGAAAGAACTTTCTGAACAAGATTCTTATAGCACAGTCATTAAGTCCAACAACTGAAAAATGGGACCTCATGAAACTAAAAAGCTTCTGTACAGCAAAGGACACCATCATTCGAGTGAGGATGCAGCCTACAGAATGTGAAAACGTCTTTACCAGTTATATGTCTGATGTTAAAACAATAGCCAACCAAATCCAATTTAAAAATGGGGAAAGGAGCTGAACAGGGAGTTCTCAAAAGATAAAACAGAAATAACTATTTTGACACACACTTAAAAACTTGTTCAACATCTTTAGTTGTCAGGGAACGCAAATCAAAACCACTTTGAGATTTTATCTCTCCCCACTTAGAATGGTGAAGACCCAAACAAGGAATCAAGGATCAATGCTGGCAAGGATGTGGAGAAAAGAAAATTTTTATCCACTGCTGGTGGGAGTGCAAACTGGTTCAGCTACTATGGGAATCAGTATTGTGGAGATCCCTCTAAAAGCTAGAAATAGATTTACCATAAAACCTAGCTATACCAGCCTTCTGCAGGCACCCCACAGACTGTCTATCTTGCTACAGAGATACCCGCTCATCCATGTTCATTCAATGCTGCCTTTTTTCACAATAGCCAGGAAATGGAGACAACCTAGATGCCTATCAAATGATGAATGGATAATGCAAGTATGGTACATTTACACAACGGAACATTTACACAATGGAACATTAGTCAGATGTTGAAATAATAAAAATATGAAATTCATGGGTAAATGTATGGAACTGGAAACATTCTGAGTAAAGTAACTCAGATCCAGAAAGACAAGCATTGCGTGTTCCCTCTCATCGCTGGATGCTAGCTTTGAAATCTTAGATATGCATGTTTCATTTGGAAAATTCAGGAGATCAGGAAACTATTAAACAGCCAAGGGGTGACGACTTCATGAGGGTGAGATAGAATACAGTCATATATACAGGGAAGGGGACTAATGGAGTAGGAAGCATTAACTGGGGTTGGAAATGGGAGGTCAGGAGGGCAGAGAAGGGAGAATGGGGAGGGAGAACTAACACTAAAGGCCTTTAGAAAAAGCCATATGGAAACTGACCACTACAGAAACTTCTTAAAAATATATACATATACATTATTAAAAGATTAAAAAGAATTCTCTATATAACATGGGGACAACATAGGTCAGCAAAGTAAAAGTCCAATGCCAGGAAGGACTCCCTCTTTTGAAGTTGTTGACCACCCTCAAACACTATTGGCCATTGCCTCTGCTCTTGGTTATGCCCTAGAACTTGATGGTAAGACCCCATAACTGAAGACACTAAATACATGAGCAGTAAAATAAACAAGGAGAAATCAAGCTGGTACTGACTTCAAAGCTTCATTTCTACTGGCTAGCTTTCATAATGCTGGAGGTTAGATGCATGCTATCAAAGGAGACAAGTAATCGTCAACTTTACCCAGCTGTGAATCTTGAGAAGTCTCCTTATGTTGTAAATGGTGATTAACACAGAAACCCACAACTGGCCAACATGCAGAGAATAAGAGACTGAAGAGGACTTATCTCTGAATTGGCCATCTATATCAAATTTCTGCCTCCCAAGGCTCAGGGACTACTGCAGAAGAGGGGTAGAAAGATTGCAAGGACCATAGGTTGTGGCTGACCACAAGGAAACAGTTTTCTTGACCGCTGGGAAGTTATACATATGAAGTCACAGCAATGGTGATAACATGCACAAGCACCACATCAGCTCACACCAGACAAAATCCTAGTACAGACATGGAGAAGTGGGTAAGAAATCCAAACCTCACCTGAGAAACTATCAGCAACCAAAGGGTGCTAGGAGGGGAAGAATCAGTCCCTTTTATGGATGTGACTCTTGGTAGGTTCACCAGGCTCCAGTGGATGGACCCACACTGAAGGGCACATGGGAATTTGGGGACACAAATTTGACACACCACACACACACACACACACACACACACACACTAAAGTACATGAATTGGGGAGGGAGGAATTAAGGGAGGGTGTACGTAGTGGAGGCTACCTAAATACAATCACAACATATTATATAAAATTTTCAAAAATTCAATTATAAAAGAAACAAAACAAATTGTAAGTCTTAACACTTACAAAATTAGTTTTAGAGGAATATTCAGTTTTAAGAGGAAGTATAAAATCCATATAATAGCAATTTTGTGGGGTTTTAAACTACACACCATCAGTGAAGTAGTGCTTACTAACCCCAATGTCATGGGTTGTTACTCTAAAAATATTTTCATTGTGCAAAACCAGGTAATGGTATTTATAAAAGTATCTTTTTAAAAAGTGGGTACATTGCTTCTTGGAAAAAAGCTGAAGTTCATTAGAACCGTCAAAAGGAAGACAGCAAGGCCATTTTACACCTGTCTTTCTACTTTAGGATAATTATTAAATATTAATTAATCTCCATGAAGGAGGAGAAAGCTCTCTAGTTAGACTGGCTGACACCTGGATACCTTGGTGGATCAACTACCTTTAAAAATCAGATAGTCTGTTTGTGACACCCAGCTCTTAACAATTTTCTGCCTTTTCCTTCCTCAAAGAAAATCTACAAAATATAGGGCAGGAAGCAACTGAGAAGCCACAGAACTCTGCTATTCTTAGCCACTGATGCTGGGAGATATTTAAGTGTTACACAGGAAGTTTGCTGGCAGAACACACAAAGGGCACCAAACAGAAAAGCCAGGATGCCAAGCAGGAAAGATGTTTCCCATCTAAAAGGCTGGTGATTTCCTAGTTTAAACGACATACAACTGCTGACACGGAGACACTTGCTCTCCACAGAGGGGCTGTATGTATAGCATTACACATCCATTCCTGGAGACTGGAGGTCAGACAGAGCTCCTAAGCATATCTTTATGATGAGAGGATGACAGGACCCAAGAGGATTCAACTTGGTGTGGTGAGGGCACTGAAGTTTTCACTGAGTTATCAGAAAGAACCTGAAGCTTCCAGATCCTAGCAGTAGGACCCTATTACTGAAGACATAAAAAATTTGGGTCATGAAGCATGGAGAGATGAAGCTGATACCGACCTGGAAGCTTCATCCCTACTGACTAGCATTCATAGTGCTGGAAGGTGCTATGTGTGCTACCAAGGGACCAAGGGAGAAAAGTAATCATTAGTCTTACCAACCTGTGAACCCTGTAAGCTGCAATAACAAGTGGTCTGGCAAAACATGCCCACTGGTGCATTAGTGGCATGAGCATTATGGGAATAACCAAACATTTCACAGTTGGATTTAAGGCCCACCCCACAAGATGGAACCCATGTCTGGTACCATTATCTGCATCAAAAATCCATGATTATATAGGTCAAAGACCCTAGGGGAGAACATACAACTATGATTCTGCTAAATGGACATAGTAGTAAACCTACTCTTAATTACTTATTGTTATATCCATAGATTAGTGCATCTCTCAATGATGCACTCACCAGAGAAGCTTCTTTTTGCAGTAGATGGTGATTAATAGGGACCCATAACTGGTCAACGTGCAAAGACTAAGAGATTGTGGAGTGCTCAGTCCTAAATGGGACATGCATACCATATCCTTTCCCTCAAGGCTTAGGATCTATTTCAGAAGAGGGGGATGAAAGACAATAAGAGCCAGAAGCAGTGGATGACTATATAGAAGTGTTTTCTAGACATAACAGGTCAGGTGCACATATAACTCACAGGAATTGGCACAGCATACACAAGACCTGTACAAACTCAAGCCAGACAAAATCCAAGCATGGGAGGGGGTGGTAGGCACAGAGCAGGAGCTATTGGCAATTTACAGTTGCTGTGATAGGGACAGTCAGTTTTTTTCAAGGGTGTGACGTCTGGTGGGTTGATCACTTGCCAGGGGATGATCTCATAGTCAAGAATATTTGAGCAACAGAAATTGGACTTAATGGACTTTAAAAGAAAAAGAAGGACATGAGGTTGGGTGGTAGGGAGGTTGGGGTGAAAATGAGAGGAGATGGGGGGAGAGGGAGTGAATATGATCAAAATACATCATATGAAATTATCAAAAATATTTTAAAAATATTTATGATTATTCAGACACACTGCAAAACAAACAAATGAAAAAGAACCTGGAGATTTATACAAGACCTCCTTAGGTTTACTGAATATGTTGTAAAGCTGCATATAGATCTTTTCACAAACTGGGTTCAGTTTCCAAAAATTCTCTTGTCAAATTTACTAAGTTGCACATAAAATGGCTGTTTGTGTTTTGTTAAATACACATACTAGGGTGGGGTAGAACCGTCTGGGTTTTAGCCACTTTCTGGGTACTCAGAAGGGAGAAAGCAAGGTAACAATTTCCCTTGTACTACATGTTTTATTTAGTCAATGTCTCCATCCAGGGAAATTAGCTCAGTCATATATGTTAGCTGAGAGGTTTAAAGTACACATTTTACCTATAATGACTGAGCCACCTAGCAAAGTTAGCATAGGTCCCTGCCCTCAGCTGAGTCTACCATCATCTTTAACCTAAATGATCACATGACCTCTCTGATGCCTTCTACACTACAATATTGTCTACCAACTACAGACAGAGAGATCTTTTCAAAAGCCATACTGGATCATATCTAGATTGCCGATCTACCACCACAGCCATTTGTTCCCATTTCCTTAGTTCATATTATGTCCTTCATTATCTATCTCATCCCAGAAGAACTTGAGTTCCATGACAGCAAAGACATTGATTGCTACCTTTGAATCCCCATAGTCTAGAAAAGTTGTCACAGTTATACAAACTCAATGAATATTTACTGGACAAAAATAATGAAGTTAAAATATAAGCATATTAAGAAGGTTTCACTTATTTCCCTTTTGATCAGAACATCTAGTCTCAGCTCAAGTCCTGAGGCACTTCTTTTAACTTGTATTTTGGACGAGCAGGGAAATAAATCCTCTCCAGGTTTAATCACAGTTTGTTTGTGCCACTCATCTTTAGGACCACAAATCTCAGCGTGTGCTCTTTCCTGGATAGGTGGAATTCAGAGAATTTTGTGGTCTGTCTTTCCTCTGATTTAGACACTTAGGACTTGGGTCATTTCTTTCTGGCTTTGATCCACCATGATCATATTTCAAGCCCTTTATCCTCATTCCTAAAACATCTCCTGAACCCACCAGTTTTGGAAGAGCTCTAAATTAATTTATAGTTTTCGCCTTTTCCGCTCTAGCCATGTCCTGTAGCTTTACATATCCCATGGCTTTTAACCTCCAACTCCTGTCTCCTCGGACTCAGCTTCTAACCCAGTGGTGTTCTCACTTTTGTTTTATTCCTCGTATACACTGTTCAACTCACAATTTTGTTGATGGATAAACAAAAAAGTTTAATAATCAATCATGGTTGCTTTTTTAGAGTGTGTGTATAACCGAGGGGTGACTGCTCAGAGCACCATTACTGGCGCATGCAAAGTAGTCCTTAGGTGTGGGAATTACTACCCTAGCCTATTCTGTCTTGTCAGACAAAGCAGTACAGAGCATAAAGATCTCTATATCATCACAGCCAAATATTTTAGATTTCTAGCCTACAGATTTCTTATAAAGGAGGATAAGTAATAATTAGCTTTGATGAGCTTAGCAGGTAGAGAAAGTAAAGCCTTGAGACATATCCAATTCACCCCTAGATTTGCCCCTAGTACAGAGTTCAGAGGCTTGTATAAAGAAGTTGCACTTCTTAAGAAAATTAAAATTATTTTTCTCTATATAAAAGGACTTTCTCATGTGACATAGTTAGACTGGCCCTAAGAATTCCAAAAGTGGGAATGATTATTTTTTCATGGGCAAGGCAAAACTTTCCTGTAATTTTCTAAAAACAGATATTAATAGTTTTGTTTTGAATCTTGTTACATCTGTGTTTTAGGGAGCAACATGTCATTAAATGGTCTCTTCAGGTAATCAGTATAGCTCTTCACTCTTGATAGAAAGAAAGATCTAGTATGAGAGATTTCTTGATAAACTCATTTTGAGAACAGCTTTGCATCAAGAAGAGACATGGTGAATGTGTCTTTTTGAGAATGAAGCTGTTCTAATTCACCTACCCTTTCCAGACTGATCAATGGCAGTTCTTCTACAGGCAAATTCTTAGGATTTAATATGTTCCCTTTTGTTCAAGAGGGAATGAAGAGAACAACCATAACTTTTGTGGTTGGATCTCTATATGCCTGAAGGGTCTGTATAGGTTATGGTGATCACTAAATGCCAACAAAATCATGTTTTAGACTAATAAAAATTAAGTCAATGGTGGGCTGACGGTATGGAGACTCCTTAGCGTGCTGGTTATATAGGGTCCACTGAACTCACACTCATAAAGTATGCAAAAAAATTTATAAAGATGTGCATTTAGATAAAAATTTCTGATTTTCTGTTCTTATTGTATAGCTACTCTCGAGTATACTTTCACCCTGGCCTGGTACCTTAGTGCATTCTTTTCATAATGAACCAAAGGGGCCTAAGTGAACCAAAGGGTGTCAGCCTCCTTTTCTCTAGTCATTGTCTTGTGGAGTCTGCAAGTCCTCTCCAGTCCCAGAGGGAAAATGGCTAAGTGACATTTATCTGATCAAAAGCCAATATTCACATTTGTATTATTAGAAAATCGATCTGAAACTTTAGGATACTCAAGAAAAAAGAAGCTGTAGTACCTTAGTTTTGATAGCTCCACTTTGAATTTTATCAAAAACTTAAGAAGAAGAACCGGTATTGACCTTTATTAAACTCTTCTAAAAAATTGACAGCTGCAGTTGTCAGCTCGACACACCTGGGAAGAAGAAACCTCCAACAGGACAATTTCTCTATTGGATTGACCTGCGGACATGTCTGTTAGGCATTTTCTTGATTGTAGAGTTGATGTGGGAAAGCCTAAACCACTGTGGGTGCTGCCACCGCTGGGCAGGTGGTCCTAAGTTATGTAAGAAAGCAGGCTAGGCACAAGCCAGAGGAGCAAGCCAGTAAGCAGTGTTTCTCTGTGGTCTGTGCTTCAGTTCCTGCCTCCAGATTCTTGCCTTGGCTTCCCTCAAGGATGAACTGTGCTCGGAACATGTAAGTCAAATAAGCCTTTTCCTTCCCAAGTTAATTTTGATCAGTGTTTTATCACAGCAGTAGAAGCAAACTAGGAAGAAGAACAACTCTGATTCTAAAGCCAGACAAGAAAACTAAGAGAAAAGAAAACCATGGACGAATATCTCTGACGAAAAATACACAGAAAATCCTCAATAAAATACTAGCAAATGTTCAACAGAATGTTTAAAAGAATTTTGACCATGACAAAAGAGACTTATGTCAGGAACAGGTTTACAAGTATCATTCACTATAATTGATCAATAGATGTTATATACTATAGAAAATGAACTGCAAAAGCACGTGAGCATCTCAAAAGATGGAAAATTTCAATATACATCCATGCTTTTTAAAAAATACTTAAAAATAGCCAAGTGTGGTGGCATACGCCCGCAGTCCCAGCACTTGGGTGGCAGAGGCAGGCAGGAGGATCTCTGTGAGTTCAAGGCCAGCCTGGTCTACATAGTAAGCTCCAGGCTGGCTGGGGCTACAGGGAAACCATGTTTCATAAAGACTAAAAAAAACAACAACAACAAAAAAAACTTAAAAATAATAAGTTCAAAAGGAACATACCTCAACATAAAAAAGGCTGCAATGACAAGACCACAGTTAATGTAATACTTACTGATAAGAAGCTAAAAGCTTTTCCTCTAAGATCAGAAACAAAGCATGATGCCAATTTTGCCATTTCTGTATAACAGTGACAGAAGTCTTAGCCAGAGCAACCAGGCAAGCAAAAGAAATAATAAACATTCATAAAGGAAAGGAAGAAGTGACACGGTCTGCCTGCCAAAGACACTGCAAATGCTAAAGGCATCACCAAAATAATGTTAGATCTGGTAACAGTTAAAAAATCAGCACACAAAAATCAGTAGCCCTTATGTACACAAAAATTGAATTATCCTAACAAGAAATTAACAAAACTATTGCATTTACAATAGCATCAAAAGTATGTGTAAATTCAACCAAGTTTTGACAAAGTACGCACATGGCTAAACAGCCCAAGCTGGCATTCTCTAATTTCCCTTATATTGAGTGGGATCAACACGACAATGTTCAAAACCATGGCATGAACTTTTGCATCACTTACATAAAAATAAACTAGCTGAATGTGGTGGCTTATGCCTGTAATTCTAGTACTTAGGAAGCACAGACAGGAGGATTGTCATGAGTTTGAGGCCATGCTGTCTACATAATGAGTTTCTGCTCAGCTTGAGCCACAGAGTACAGCCTTCTCCTAAAAAGCAAAATAAAACAAACAAAAATCCCAACTTATGAATTAATTTAAAATGAGAGGAGGATGAGGAGATGGCTCAGCAATTAAGAATGCTGGCTATTTTCCCAGGGGACCTGGTCTGGTTCCCAGCATTCACATGGTGGCTAACAACCATCCTTAACTCCAATTCCAGGGAATCTGATGCCCTCTTCCGGTCCCGAGGGGCATTGTACACCCATTGTGTACTTATATACATGCAGGTAAAACCTTCATACACATAAAATAAAAATAAATAAAATCTTTGTAGAAAATGACAGGAACCTGTCTAGAACCTTCCTCCTTTTTTTCCTAAGGCCTTAAATCTGACTATGGTACAACAAATCTTGTCAACTAGTGACTAGTGTAAACTCCAGAGGAGGCTAGTATTAGAGCAATAAATCAGCAGGGATCTCAGAGAGTCCCCCTGCATCCTACCTTTCCTGGACTGCCTGCTTTAGAATCAGAAAAGGAAATGGAAATATGGTCTCTTACTTCAAGTATGATAATTTTGAGTTTCTTTATTATTATTATTGCAGCCTAGCCACAACCCAACCAAACACAAACAAGTGCCTACTAGAAAGTCCATGTAAATCAAGGAATCCTCTAGTGATGGCTATCAAGACGTGGAGAACAGTATTCTGTCTATAGGGAGGAATGGCAGCCGCTCTTGTCCAGCATGGTCTTTTGAAAATTCAGGCTTAGGGTTTCCAGTTCTACTAACCTAGCAAGAATACATATGATCAAATGAAAATTTCCAATTTGGTAGCATATTGACAAGTAATTCAAAATTAAAAATACATAAAAACTTGCAGGTTCAACCAAAATGCCTCTCCATCAGATTCAAGCCTCAAACTACCAGTTTGCAACCTGTTCTAGATTCAGAGCCAGCACTGAGTATCAGCTGTATAAATACACTGTCAGCTTAACAAAATCTTTTCTAAGGAAAAAAGAGAAGAAACTTTACCACCTTGACTATCAGGTACACTTTGATAACAGACATGTTAAACTATAAAATAAAAATGTATCTAGGGATTGGAAAAAAACCTGTAGTTTATAAGAACACAGTGGCAAATATAAAAAGCAGCTCAGCTGATGACGATGATAGGAAACCACATTCCTCACTCACTTTTAACTTTGAAACAGGAAACAGCTGGACCGTTCTTAAAGCGGCTTCAACTCAACACAGTAACTAGAGCGCTCAAATAGCACACACATATCTAATGATCTGTGCTATTAATTGTGGCTTTTGACATTATGTTCTATGTATTTTTCTTTATTTCAATGTTTGTGTCCACTCAAAAAGAAAGCTTATTCCATGTTATCTTAACGTAAATGCAAGGCACAGGCATGTTTAGTTAATAATTTTTGCCAAGAAGTGGCTTCTGTCATACCACCACAATGTGACCCATTAGGGTCATCAAAGGTAAACTATTTCTGAGTTACAAAATAATTGTGAGAAAAGCAGACCTAGAAGAGATGCCACCCCTCCGTCACCTAATAATACCCAACACTGCTAGTTTTGTCTGCTACTCTTCTTCCCGTCAGTAAGCAAGAAAGCGTTCACATCAGCCTAAGGCAGGGAAGCCTGGGAGTCAGTGAGCACACAATCTGACTCGACCAGTAGCTGTGTAGGATGCTATGCCCATGGATTATATAGCCAGTGCTAGAGGAAGCGGGCAGATACTCCTGCCTTCCTAGTCCTCTGAAAGTCAAATCAGAAAGTTCTGGAAGGGTACTGTTCACTGACCAGTCAATCTTTACTCCCTACTGACAATGCTCTATATGTTGGCTAATCTTCTTTTATTATAAAAAAATAAATATTTTATTTATTGTTTTTATTTTATGTGTATGAATGTATTGCCTGCATGTATATATATGCACCTGTGTCGTGCAATGCCCACGGAAGTCAGAAGAGGGTGTCGGGTCCCCTGGAACTGGAGTTAAGGACAGTTGTTAGCTGGGTACTGGGAACCTAACCCAGGTCCTCTGCAAAGGCAGTAAGTACTTTTAACCACTGAGCCATCTCTCCAGCCCCTATTTTACTTTGAATGATCCAGCTTTTAACATGTGAATGGAAACATTCAAAAGTGACTTTTTAAGTGAGTCATGTGAACTAAAAACTAAACTGAGATAGAAATAAGGCATTCCAGGCTTCCTTGTTTATTTTACC
>NW_008344412.1:1822862-1874180 GCF_000622305.1 Nannospalax galili | reverse complement strand
GTGTAGAAAACCTCTAGTCACTCTTGAACCTATTAGCTAGTGTAAATCTTGCCAGATTCTATACCATTCCATAGACAGATGGACGAGTCCCTCTCAACACTCTACAGACCTATGAATACAGAAAGCTTCCAGCAGGTACAGACAGTAGCCGTGTACGAGGAGACTCACTGCTGCTCTTGTGGGCGTGCTCCACTTCAGATATTGATATTAAGAGCAAGCATGGTACACTCACAGCTCTGTGAGAGTGCTTTCTATGCAGTGCATGGCAGAACAGATTCAAGAGCAAACTGATGGGTAAAGGTGGGAGCCTTCAGAGGAGCCCAGGCCATATGGAGGGAATGTAAGCAAAAGGAGTGTTGCAGAAAGAGCTACACTCTCCCTAACTGCCAGACTCTCAAGGTGAGCATGGAGGATGCTGGCATTTGACAGACCAAAGAGAGAGTTTTGGAAGGGAGGAAAGGAATCTTTTAAAGAGAGGATTAACTCCAGTGTCCGTGATTTTCGTAAATGATGATCATAAAGAGCAGGTAATCATGATGTGATTCTGGGCTCTATAGTTTCAACAAATAAAACTCTTAAGTCTATACAATTCTTAGTTCATTCCACACACATTCATGAATAGTGTTATAGGCACCTTCTAAACAAATGCTTGCATTTAAAACAATCTAATAAAGCCACTTAAAAGAATGGCATTTTATTTATCTCAATTGAAAAGTATTTATCTTTATTTAAAAGTATAGATATTCTTTAGTGAGAACCAAAACTCTGTTCAAATTCCCCTTTTAGGTTTTCTATTTTAAAGCAATGAGGAAGTTTTGGTTTCCAGGCCTGCATAACTTTATGTAAACCAAAGTATGAAATATATAAAGAAATAAATTTTTTCTCAATAAAAGGACCCTGGGGAACTATCTAAAATAGAGGTAACAGAAGAAAAATCCTTTGAAATGTGGATCCCTAGGGCCGAGAGACAGAGTGTGGATTTATTACTCCCTAGTTCGTGCAATGAAAGTGAAAACTGACATTAGTCAGAAATATCAATGACAATAATGTACATGGAAATTTCATCATAACTTACAGATAGCTTTGACTGCCTCACACACAAACTTACATGAATTATATGGTGGGTAGAATTCTTATCATCGGTGCCAACAAAAAAATTAATGAGGACTTTTTTCCCGTATTTAGAATTCAATTGTGCTATAGATTTCTCAGCTGTCCAAGATGTACCTACACAAATAAAAGGTGAAGCATACTTTTAGAAGCTTTGTTCATTAGCAATACTATAATAGATTTCATGTGGAAATTATTTGCTTAGAAAAGAGGGACACTGCCTTACCATATGTTTGCTCCCAGTTTTCTGTAGCTACTGGCCACCCATATATATCTGGTAACAGTTTGAGCAGAGGTTGACCACCTCTACTATCAATAGCAGCTTTGGGAAACAATGAAAATAAGTTAAAAGTGAGACTATGCATATGTGATGCATGTTCTGGGACCAATATATTAGTTCCAAGTAGAGAACACTTACACTCATTTATGCAAGACCTGTACAAGGTTTTGGCCTTCTGTACTGCTACTATGTCTTCAGTCTTAGGTTCTTGAAGGACATCTGAAATAGAATATTCAGTAAAATGCATCAACATGATTGAGGATTTTCAGTTGTTACTAACATTTCCAACATAGACTCAATTAAAAATAAATTGCTTTTCTCCCTCCCCATTCCAAAACCCTGTGAGAAAAATCAAACTCCTTATCAAGCAGCCATTCCCATAACAGAATTGGAGTTTGTCCCTTTAGTTAAGTTAGATAGATGTCTTTTTAACTCGATTACCTTTGTGAGTATGTGTGTGTATGTGTGTGTGTGTGTGTGTGTGTGTGTGTGTGTTGCTATGTGCAGTTAACAGTTATTTTTCTTAAAGCTGAAATTAAAAGCAAATAAAAAAGGAATTTGGAGTATAACGTGGATTATATTTTGACGACTAGAAAATAATTATCTTTGACTGTGTTGTGTATGTTCCAAATGAATTGTTTTACTTATTTAGATGTTAAAAGATAGCAAAACTTTTATCTTTTTTCCTACAAAGTAACTTCAGGGAACTGGAGGTGGAGATAGAGATGAGTCGGAACATTCTCTGCTGCCCAAGGAAGGCAAACCCCAGTAAAGTCTTAGAGCAACTTTAACATGGGGGCTGAGGTAGAGAAAGTGGAAATACTTTTCAGTAGCAATCATTTAATATTTTCTTTCTATAAAATGGGAAGATCCCTGGGAATGAAAGCCTTTACCAATTATGTATCTACAAAGGAAAGCAGTAACGCTAAGAGACGCTAGCACATCCATTTTGGTATCTACCACCCTAAGAGCGACTCAGTGAAGGACCACAAATCCTGGAGGAATTATCAGCTCTACTCTTTCCTGTAATAGCCAGTAACTATGTTTTTTAAATGGATATACAGAGAGAGAAATTTTTAATCCACAGACAGTCTCCACAAACCTTTCAAAATGACTTCTAGTTCATCTCTTAATATGTCAAAATTACTGTATCGGGAACTGGTCTCGGGAATGACGTTGCGCTTCAACCAGCCTCCGCAGGCATATTTGAAGAAGTCATTACAAGGCTCAGCAGTGGCATCCATGTTCTGGATCAGTCGAGCAGCTGAAAGACCAGATGAAATGAAAGATATATTTCTTACAGGGGCTGAACAGGGCGAAAGAGGCTCCTTCTTGTTCACAGTGCTCTCCTCTGGACTGATGCTCTTTCTTCTTATTTACATAACTGTCCACTCTGGTGGCATGGTTAATAATATTTTCAACAGTCTTCTTCTCCTTTAGTGTAGTTGGTTCATTTTATTCCTGAGTGGTTTGAGTCCTTCTATCCTGTCTTCCTACCTCTTCTCACCCTGAGGTCTCTGAGGATTCCACCCCCAGTAACTGAATTTCTTATTATTACTATATCAGAAGGAAAAATGTTTACAGGTCTACTTTGCTGGGACCACTTTGGCCTACAGTTAACATGTCATTCCTCACTCTGGTCACTTTTAGGTGCTGTCTCTGCTTTTCAAGGTGCTGTGACTTTCAAATTATCTCTGAGACTCCAAAGGATAGAGAACAATTCATGGATTTTTATCAGTTCAGTAAGGATCTGAAGTCAGTTATTACCCTTTCATTTTGTTTATAATTTTGAAACATTTTATGATGTGTATGTGTGGTATGTGTGTGTGTATGTGTGTGTGTGTGTGTGTGTGTGTGTGTGAGTGGTGTGGTGTGTGTATGTGTGGGTGTGTGTGCACATGTGAGTGCCATAGCATGATTGTAGAGGTAAGAGGATGACTTGTGGGAGTCTGTTCTTTACTTCTGTCATAGGGGCCCTGGGACCATATTCAGGTTCCCAGGCTTGCCAGCAGGCACCTTTACCCACTGAGCCATCTCTCTGGTCCTGCTTACAATTCTTTTTGCAATTCAAATTCACAACCGATTTGCATTTGTTTATGTAGAGTTTGTTATTATATACGTGGCTGCAAGCTTGCTAGTGTTTCTGAAATACCCTCTTTTATCTTTGGAAACTGTGCTGAAAATGCAAATTGACCAACACTGAGTATTTACAGTGTGGTAGACATTGTTTTTGCAGGGTGCTAGGGTGCTGTATAGTAAAATACTGATCATTTCAATCTGAAGACTAGAATATGACCAGAGACCTTTAACGCCTATTCCTGAATTACATCAATCCTGCAATTGTCTTTGCTTTCTTTCTCATAACAAGCTTAACTGTTTTGCAATGAAAACAAAGGCAAAACTGAGAATTCATCTATATCAGGAGAGTACATGCTTTCAAATGAGCTTTGGAAAGTACTTCACTTTCTGAACCAATTAATTAAAACTTCAAACAATTGCTGAGCTATATGGATCTTTTCAACTTGCTAAGGTAAGTCTGTTTTGCAGCTGTTCTTCAAGCCCCAGTTGTAACCACCTTTTGAATGTGCTTGCTCGTCTCAAGCCCAGTTCTGGTTTTTTTTTTTCTTTTAATTTTTATTTTATGTGTATGTATGTATTACCTGCATGTAGGTAAGTGCACCCATGTCATGCAATTGCACAGAGGTCAGAAGAGGACTTTGGATTCTCTTGGAGCTGAAAAACGTAGCCACCATGTTGGGGCTGGGAATCAAACCTGGGTCCTCTGCAAGAGCAGTCAGTGCTTGTAACCACTGAGCCATCTCTCCAGCCCCTCAAGCCCAGTTTGAGGTTACCCCCAAATCGGTTGCCTCTCAATTTTCATGCTCTGGTATGCAGAATTTTGGGTAAAACCATAGTTCTTCCTTCCCTTTGGCTTACTGATAATTCTTTATTCTGTATCTCTGTGTCCATGATCAGTGTCAACTTACTTATATCTTTATTTTATGTTAAGATAGCCCACTTTTCCTCTCCTGTTTATATATTCTACTCAATTTTCAAATTAAATCCCAAAGGCTCAAAAATGCCCAGGGCTTGTCATTTCCCAGGTTAAATGACAAACTTTAACTTGTTCTTGAAGCTTTGACGAAATGGGCCCCAGGCCTCCCTCTTCCCATTTTCCTGTCTGCTTTTTATTTACCTCTGTTCCCAGAACACAAGCCTATTCAATGTGCCAGAACACTCTTGTGTTTTCCCAGCCCCCAGCCTTTGAGCTATATGGATCTTTGCTTCTGTCCTCTGTCTCCCACATCTTTAATCTTCTCTCTATTTTCCATGGTCTATGTATCATTCAAGATTTTACACATGTCCCACCTCATCCCTGAAGCTTTGTGACTCCATCTAAAAGGGCAGTTTCTTTCTCTGAACTTTGAGTTCTTTGCTTCATTCCTTTTTAGTCCTTGGATGAATCTACTCTGGGTTTTCACCATGGACACCTACTCTGCCTGCCTCTCCATCCTGCTTATGTTATTAATCTTTGTATGTCCATCACCTAGTACCTAGTAATAGAGGTGCAATTATGTCTGTGTAGAACTGAATTCCCAGGGTCTTCTAACCCCTCCTCCTACACATCACCCTCCTCCCACAGGTCAGCTCAGCTCCAGTTTCATTCCTTCCAAATCCCACTCCATCTGGCCCATTCCCATGCTACATTCTATTCCATTTCAGGTTGAGTCCTTTCTCCCAGGCTGTGGCCCCAAGCAATGCCCACCCCGCCCCACCCTGCACTCTGCAAACAGATTAATGATCTTGAAACGTTTCAGGATTCTCTTTTCCACCCAACGTTAAAATACAGTTCTTTATATTCATTAAGAAAATCCAGATTCCATAGTATATTCTAAACTGGATATGGCTACGAAGCTTCTCCTATTTTCTAACGTGAGCCATCTCCACAAATTAAATGAGCACAATCAGTTTCTGCTGTGAAAGAACTCAATTTTCTGCTTCTAAAACTTTGACCAGGTTGTCCTAGTCATCATCCCTACAACTACTATGTATTTCGGTATTTTTTCACCTTTTGAAATTCTAGGCACTTTTCAAAAGCCAGCTGAAGTCCTCTATCTTCATAAAAACTGTCCTCACTATGCCCAGGTCAGTTTGTAACAGTTATTGAATGCAAATTCATTTTCTCCTCACCTAGACTGCAGCTCCATGAAGGTAAGAGACAGTCCCTAGTCATCTCACGGAGTCCAATACTGTGCTCACGCAAGACTTGCCAGGAAAAATTCTAACCTAGGTACACCAGGAAAAGATTAGCAATCCTAAACGTGGTTGAGAGGAAAAGAATTCCCTTGAACTTTGAAGGTAATGAAGACATGATGACAAGAGAGAGTGAAAGTGAACACCCCAAATAAGATTGCCACGTAAAGTGAATCCCTCACGAGTTGGAGTCTATAGGATATGCTGAGACCTTCTGGGATTGTACTTTGCAATTTTACAAAGCTTTTCTTTTTCAAAAGTTGAGAATGTAAGCCAGGTATGGTGACACACACCTTTAATCTCAGCACTTGGGAAACAGAGGCAGGCAGATCTCTGTGAGATCATGGCCAGCCTGGTCTACATAGCGAGTTCCAGGCCAGCTAGGGCTACAGGAAGACCCTGTCTCAAAAGGACAAAAAAGTGGATGTTATAAAGGCTACTGGCATCTGAACGGTACATCCACTGTCCCTCTCTGGGGAAATGAATGGATGGCTTAGGCTAAGTAACAGAGAACTCCATAAATTAACTGAGGAGATCAGAGAACAAGTAGTGAACAAGTAGAATGAGTAATGATCAAATCGTACAGCCTATCTGGAAATACCACACACTCTGCTAAATACGCTGAATAAGGAGGATGGGTGCTGGTTGGGGTCTATGCTCATGAGTACTAAGTCATGATATTGCACGTGACTCATGAGTATGGTGATGTGGCTGCAGGTGAACTTTACAAACCTTGCATTAGGGAGGATAATTCCCTTTCCCTCTCAGGCCAGCTTTGACACCTGATCCTTGCATCTGCATTGCCCCAAAGAAACAGCATCAGAGACATACAGAGTTGGGAAGAGGCAACTTTGCCATAGATCTCTCTGAGCACTGGGCTTCTAATCACTTCAAAGGGAGTTCTGTTCTGATGAATATTTTGGGGCCATGAGCCAAAGCAAGTCACAGGCTAGCACTTTAAAGTTAGGTCTTTGATGAACCTTCCTTTAATCTCTTATCGTGGGTTGATTCTCGTTTTGTGCCCTATCCTCCGGACCTCCTCTGTGTGGACTTTTCTTTGAAGTCAGCGGTAGACCGTAGGTAGCAGAGCTGACGGAAACACACAAAACTGTCACACTGGTTGTAATTGTTTTTATGTTTTGTACTTTGTTTTGAATTACTGGACCTCACAGTCACACCTGGTTACTTCAGATGTTTCGTTAGCTGTCCGTTTCTGACTTCTGAATAAACAACTGTGGTTTAAATCATACAAAATTATTTATCTTGATAAGTAAACATAAAAAGGCAAATGTATTGACATGGAATGCTGTTCAGCAGGTATAAAGTGGGGAAAAAAAAAATGCTGTAATTAAAAGTACCCTGTATAAAGGCCCAGAAAGTGTAGAAGGATACACACCAAAGTCCTTACTACCGTTATATCTAGGTGGTAGGGGATGTGGGTGTGTTTAATTTTGTATTATTTGCTTATCTTTATTTTCCAATTTGTATTAGATGAACACACATTGCCTTTGCAATCAAGAAAAAAAGTTAATTTTTAATTTAAGAAAATAGTCACATAAAGACAAGCAAGCTAATCTTCTATTAATAATGAGCTTATTTCTTATAAATGACAATTCTGAACATTCTGGACTGATAATAAATGACATGCCGTTTTTTTCCCTCACTAATCTTCTTGTAACATTCTTCCCAACTTATTTGACTATGAGAATTTAAAAACAAGCTCGGCTTGCATCTGGGAAGTCATTAATTATTCATTACTGAGGGTATATTATGTGTATGAACTTGGAAGTGCATTGTAAGATAGGAAAGTGTTTTGGTCCTTAAGCTGGACAGATTTGCTTTGAATCCCAAAGTTCTGTAGCTGTTCAGCTGGATATGATTAAGTTATTTCCTTAAGACTAGGGCTTAGTAAATGACTGAAACCTAAGATTTGAACTTCAGTGTTTGTGTGGCTCTGGGTGCAGGCTGAGAGCCCCCGACGGGATGGGTTCAGAGGCTGGGTTGTGTGACCGGCAGAGCCTCCCACAGCCCCCTCTTCCTCTGGATTCCAACCACTCTGTGTTTGTCCTTGCCCTGCCTCCTCCTCAGCTCCTCTCTAGGCCAGTCTTCAGTCACAGCTTCCCTCCTTGCGGGGCGGGGCGGTTAAGGCAAGGCAGAATTTCAGGATCAGGACCAGAAGCTTCCAGATGGAGTAAGTATCTGTGGCAAACAGCAGTGGGCCAGGCAGACAGGAGTTGCTGATCAAACATATGGGGGCATACATTTGGAGGAGAGCATGGAAGAGCTCTGTCTAACCAATATTTAAGGCAAACTGGAGTAAGGAGATTCAAAATTTCAGGAGTGTGTTTTGGGAACTGTGCTTTCCACTGCTGGAAAGGCCTTTTAAGAACACAGATGTGGAGGCTCCTTTCTTGACTCAGTCAGTCTTTGAGGCCAGACATTTTTTATTGGCTCTAATACGCAGCAGCTTTGACAACAAACAGGGAAATGAGGACAAGAGGAGTGAATATTAGAAAATAAAGACAGTCTCCTACTTCATTTCTGAATCAGCAATGTTTCTTCTTGCAAAGGAGATCATATGGCAACCTGTCATGTGGGAACTTCTACATCCTGTGCATTCCTGGGAACCTCACCTGTGTCTCCTCACCCCAACCCTCTCCCACAGGCTTCTCACTTAATCTACTGACTTTAGCTCCTGTCCAGACTCCACCTAGGATCCAGTTTCCACTGGGAGCTCCAGCTCTGTGCAGGAAAATGCCTCCTTCCCACCCTCCCTTAACTTTCATCATTGTGAGTCCCAAAGAGGCCTTTTTGTGCCTCCATGCTCCTTCCAAGGACCACAAGCACCAAGTGGCTCGATTTTGAATAGAATACACAGCAAAATTACACTGTGTTCAGAATTACTTCAGCGATAACCCAGACATGCTATTGATGTCTCAGGAAGATGCTTGGCCTTCAAGAAGAGACTTGGGGTATAGCATTCCATCAGTCTGCCAGATGTGGTTAGATATGGTGGGATTTCAGTGAAACTGTGACTCTACCACATGCCTGCTTTAAGGAGAGGCAGGGTTGGGGATGTAACTCAATAGTAAAGTGCTTGTCTGGTACGTATGAAAATTGGGGTTATAGCCCTAGCATCATGGAAAGAAGAAAATCTTTTGATACCAAGGGCTCCATGTCACAAGATTCACCCTTTCGTATCTTGCTTTCCAACAATACCAGAAGTGTGCTAATGGAAAATGAGATTTTGGTAATTATACATAACAATTGTAATGTTTATACATGAATATTTCCTAGGCCAGTTTTCTGGTCCTGAGTGTGTGCATGCATTGTAAAAGCATTTGCTACATTTGTCAAATGCTCCTGAGGAAACTGTCAGTAAAGAGGGGAAACATGATTGCCACAGGAAAAAATGGATACACTAGGCAACACCACAGTACTTTCTCCTAGATTTCATTTTAAAACTTTGAATCTTACTTAGTAGGCCATTGATTCTTTTCCCAAAAAATGAACCTATTTCTGGGAATTTCAAAACAAATATAGTGATTCTTATTGTCAATTGAAGTTTTGATCTATGAAGTCACCACTAATACTGAATCTCCTCAGCCTCAGAGGAAATGTATAGTTAGACTCCTTTGAACTTGAAATAATAAATGAAATATTGCTAAAAAGTAAAAAAACCAGCCTCACTAGTGTATACCATTGATCATTAACATGGCACTAACGAACTGCAAAATGAACCTTTTATCACAGCCTCCTTGTTCGGCTCAGCAGCTATACAAGTACATGGAGGTTTGAACACTTTTTCTTTTTATACACAACTAAGAATCTCTGTGAAATAGCCTGGCCTGTTGATTTTGTGATTACAAGTAAATTTTAATGCCAAGGCAAGCTAACAAAAACGAGATCCACAAATACTGAGGATATGTGGCTTCTCTGAAAACACCTATGAAAATGAACAAAACAGGCTAAAACTAAGTGGGAATGGAGCATACAAAAATTCTCAATTACGACTCTATTTCAAAAAAGATTTTGTCCTTATATATCAGGCACATTTTAAGGAGGCTAGACATTTGACTTCAACACGTGTAACCTGTGACAAAGTTTACCCTTTGCTGTTGTTCTGCGTGGGAGAGAGGTTCGGGTAATTACAGGAGCAAGCCTGCACAGCTTGTTCCCTCCCCCTAAGCCCTGTTACCTGACCCTAAACAGAACATTATGACACTAGTATCTTAAAATAACTGAATTCTCCGGAAGTGTCCCAAAGAGGTCAGAGAAATGTCAGAGCACCCAGCAGCAGATGCTTCCTGTGAAGACCTTGGAACATTCTTTATGACCAAACCTCTGTCATAAATGTGGGCTTTCTGGACAGAGACTAAGCCTGGTATTACTTATGAGGCAACTTTGGTCAATTAAAAAACTCCTTTGACAGCACTCTGAGGTGGTAGTGACCTCACCCACCAGCTGCCACCCTCCACCCCCAGCTCCCCAACTACAGTTAAGGCAAAGCTGTAACATTTAGAAAGAACATGGGAAAATGACGTGTGATCACAGCCAGTCACTGAGGACTCCATTCAGAAGGCTGTAATGTAGAAAGTAGAATCTGGGGGGCCATTGCAGAAGAGAAAATGACTGAAAAGTAGCAAGCACACAGGCTCTAATGCTACTAAAAAAATCAAACAGCTTTCATTACAAACATTCTGGATTCTTCCATAATCCACTCTTCATTTTTAATGAAGAAAATTCCTGTCCCAAATTGCTTTTGTGTTGCTTTGGCTGAAGAAAGATGGGGTATGGAGGGATTCCAGGTGCTGGATGCAATCTGCAGGCTGGTTTATCACTCAGTTCAAACACTCCTTGTGAACCACTGTTTATGCTCCAGTTGAGGCAATGGTAAGACTTAGAATTGCCTAATGGGTCAATACTAAGAAAAGTCATCACTAAGGCTAGGGATATTGTAGGTAAGTTAGTAGAGGACTTGTCTAGCATTCTAGAAACCCCTAGCAATTCTCAGCACCTCATAAACTTGGTATGGTGGTCCATGCCTAGAGTCTCAAACACAGTAGGTAAACGCAGGATAAGCTAGAGTTCATCCTCAAGTATATGACAAGTTCAAGGACACCATAGGATACATGAAACCCTGAGAAACAGGAAGGAAGGAAGGGAGAGGGAGGGAGGGAGGGAGGAAAGAAGAGCTGCACATGGTGGTACTTGTTCAATTCCAGCATTCAGGAGACAGAGACAGGCAGATCTTTGTGAGTTTCAGGCTAGCCTGGTCTACAGAACAAATTCCAGACCAGCCAGGAAGCTCTGTGAAGCTCTGTGTCAAAAACAAAACAAAACAAAACAAAACAAAACAAAGGCCGTCACCACATAACTGTTCAAACACTGCAGAAGATCTTTGAGAAGTCTTTATGCATAGTGAATTTACTATGTACAGCTGTGCTCTCAAATAAAAAGATCTGTTTTTGGTGGACTGGCTTGAAGAGTAATTAGTTTGTAACAGTATTTCATGTACAGATGCTACCTGACTTACAATAGGATTGCATCCTGATAAACTCATCACAAGCTGGAAATACCATTAAGTAGCAAACATGTTCAATATGCCTAATCTACTTAACAGCAGAGCTTAGCCATACAGAGCACTTAGAAGTGTCAGAGCCACCATCACATGCCTGACTAGGAACCAGGGTTCAATGCTGGCCAGAAAGTGTCTTTCACATTATCACTAACCTGGGAAAAGACCAAAACTCAAAAAGTATAATTTCTAAAGAATGCTTATTGCTTCCATACCACCAAAAAATATATATCATAAGCCAAAATGTCATAAGTTAGAGACAACCTGCATACATGCGATTAATGTACTCCAAAAGGCATACACCTTGTATTATTTACTTTTTCATTGCTGTGACCAAAAGATTTGACAGAAACAGCTGAAGGAGAAAAGGGTTTATGTGGAGCACAGTTTCAGAAGGCTTGACCATTATGGTGAGAAGGGTATGGGAGGGAAGCTTAATTCATATCATGGTGGGGCAGAAGCAGAGAAAAGGGAATGAAGGCACTCTGATTTCCTTTTTTCTCCTTTTATTTTGTCTGGGCCACCAGCCCAGGAGACAGACCATCCACATTATGAGCGGTCTTCCTATTCAGTTACTACTCACTCAAAACACCCTTCAACATATACCCAGAGGCCTGCTTCAACCTCCTGGGTGATTGTAGACCCAGCAAAGTTGATCCACAAACTAATTATGTCAATACAAATATGACTGCACACACATGCATGCACACAGATACAGGCACAAGCACATAAACAGTGAACCTGGAAACTATTCACAATCATGCTTAAAGACAGAACAGAAAGCATAAGGTATTCACTGGGGTTTAGACAAGGATATTTAAACATGATTATAATACTAACAGTAATAGAAGCCAGTGTGCACCAGGCATTTGACTTTATGCTAGGCATTTTTAAATACTTTAAAATTTGTTTTCATTTAAGCTCTATGGAAAATAGATTTTGCTGGTGTTTTGAGATATAAAAATTCCAGATAAGTTAGTTGTGTCCAAGGTCACATAATAGGTAAATGGCAAAGTGGATTCAAGTCACCTAAGACCTGAAGTCTATGTTCTTAAGCAATGTGTTAAACTGCCTCTTTGGTTTTAATTAATTTCCTTAAAACTGGTCTATAGAGTAGGGAATAGTACCATAATTTTAAAGAAACTGAGGCACAAAATGGTTATATGCTCAAGGTCACTAAGATGAACTGAGATTGACTATAGATTTAATTTTAAGCTAATGTTTTTTCATCTGCCTGTTTTCTGCCACACATTCAAATAATACTATAGAAATCTCAAAATCTCTCTATTTATATAGAGAGACTCCAAACTAGGTTATATAGTAAGCAGTGTCTTTCTTGACTTCCAAACATGCATGTAGTTAGATGACATATAGCCAGATATGATAATGAGATATACAGATGGATGGATGGATGGACAGATGGACGGACAGACACTGTTTTCTGCCACACATTCAAATAATACTATAGAAATCTCAAAATCTCTCTATTTATATAGAGAGACTCCAAACTAGGTTATATAGTAAGCAGTGTCTTTCTTGACTTCCAAACATGCATGTAGTTAGATGACATATAGCCAGATATGATAATGAGATATACAGATGGATGGATGGATGGACAGACGGACGGACAGATGGACAGACAGACGGATGGATGGATGGATGGACAGGTGGATGGATGGATGGGTGGGTGGGTGGATGGATAGAGAGATGTTAGACAACATATACTTCAAGCTTTTCATTTCATTTGGCCCTGGGCTTCAGACTTTCAAGTTAAAACCTACAAGGATAATTTTTAGTTGGTTATCCCCAAATCATTGAAATTCTCCAGTCTTATCTCGCAGTCCATCGAGTGAATGACTCACAGCCAAGAAAGAGCCGACAATAATTTCTCATTAGTGACGCCTTCTAAATTCACAACCAAAACATATTCTGATAATAAAGGAAAGCAGAGTGTAATGCTGTTACAGTTAAAGGACCATGAGTCTAAAAATAATTTTTCCTTTTCAGGACTAATTTGCATTTTGAATCCTAAAAGATTCTGCTGGCAAAAAGCTATTAGGGGTAATTCTGTAATTTAAAGATAATATATCACTTAAAATAAGTTATCAGGTTTGCTGTTGCTTATAATGATAATGAATAATAGTGTTCCTTTTAAAAACTAAAGCTGTGAAAGGTCATGAGAAGGCTGCACTGTTCCCTTGGTAACACTCTTGGGTAGAGCCCATGCTCCTGGACCCACCCATGTTTCTCCTGTTTAAACAGGTTATTTTAAATCATGTGTTGGTCAAGAATGACCAGCAGACTTCAATGATATACAATTACTGAGAAGACCTCAAAGCAGCCTGCCTTTGCTTCAATTTTGGTTAGGGAGTGATGCAAATAGAGGTCAAGCCAGGTCGGGTGCTTCAGAAACAGTGCTGAAAATAAAGTCAAGTGGTAAAATGGAACTATTGAGCACTATTAAATTAAGTGCCTATTATTAATAGAAACCAAGCATTTAGGAATGTAAGACAGTGTTTAGCTTCACACGTTCATTTTCTAAAACTAGGTAAATACTCCTTTTCTTGTAAAGCAGACCCAGAGGACTGTGATAAATAATTTTCTAAAAGATTTTCTCATTGAGAATCATGATGAGACTAGAACTCTTCATTTTATTTCAATAACTATTTTTGAGTACCTCTATACATCAGACACTACTTAGAACTGAATATACCACAGTGGATACACAGATGTTAGCCCTGTGCTCACAGAGCTTCAGATTTTCATCTTAAACAAGACCATTTCCTCCATAATGAAAGCGAAGCGAACTCATATAATATACTGACATCTAGCTATGAAGGGTTCTTTTGTTAGGCTCAGGTCCCATTTTCAATTCTTAAACTTACATAATGCTCAGCTGAACAGAAAACCTCTACTTTATATGAAACTCGAAGGTAAGGAATTGCTTGCAATGTGCTTCCATAAACAAGCTAAATACATTTGTGATCTAGGAATCTGAACTGATATTTTATGAATGAAACAGCCAGAGATGTAGTAGGCAGAGGATTATGGTTGTTGAAAGCAGCGACACTTAGCTAAATAATGGTGTCCAAAAGGGGACTGCAGGCGTTTAATTAAGAGAGAGCAGAAATAGCATTTAGAATGGGGGGCGGGGGGGGATGGTCAGAGACCCGGCATTGAAAAGGGAAAACTAGGCTGGTTGAGACTTTGACCCTAGAGAGCTGGCAATGCTTTTCCAAGTGGGAAGTTAGTTTGAAAAGTCTCCCTACTCCAAGAAAACAGTGGGAAAAGAGAAACATATATAGAAACTGTTTCCTCATTGACCTGATTCTAGCTTAGGAGGGAACAATTAGCAAGCTCAACGAAGATAACCGAGAACAGAGCACACTGCTAGCAGAGGAGAGAGATCGGCTGGAAAGGGACTAAACCTAGGAACCATTATCAGTCAAGTGCAGAGCTGAGAAACCTCACAGACGTAAGCAGGACTGTGGCAGACTGAAAACATCTCTTCACTGTGCCCTGACAAATCAAAGTGCATAGGCAAGTAGCGTGGAACTTCGAGATAATGAACCTAAAAACATATTTGTATATTCAACCGAATTTTAATAACTATGTTATATACCTTGTTAGTTGCTGAAAACAGGATGATGAATAAGCTTGAAACAGCAAAAACTATATTTAATAGGCACCAACTAGACATTAGGCAATTAACAAGAAGCGAGATGCAACTTATGGGTGAAATGCATATGGTACTCTTCATAGGGTCTTAAAGAGATGTCAATAAGGCAGAGGCCAGAAGAGGATTTTATCTATCTACTGACTCATTCATTTCTTCAACTATTCAACATACTCCATTCAGGACTGAATTGTACCCGGAGCAGAGTAAGCAGATGACAGCCAGGCAAAAGAGGTGGTGAGGACAGCATGGAGGTGGCTTTCTGTGAAAGTACAAAGGCAGACCATCCTCCACAGCCAGGGTGCTAGGCTCAGCACTCTAAGATTCCTGCCTGCCTGACTTTGGTGAAAACAGTCTTCCCTTTGCCATTCAAAGAAGGGGAGAGATCAGATCATGGGAATGAGGATTCACCTTTGCTGAGGTTTCAGGGAATAGCTAGCCCCTGCCCTAGAAGTGTCTGTCATAAACATCTCACATGAACAGTTTTACTTGTATTCTAAGCTGTCTTTATGGCTAGTTATAAATTCAAATGATCTCTTTTAATAACTCATGCCATGCTAGGTCCACTAATGCTTTCATAGGCCTAAACCTGGGCAAGTTCTCTCCACCAATCTAGTCTTTGTGGACTGCAGCTGCTAAGCTGCCAGCTGACATTGATGAGACTCAAACATTGTGGCCTAGGGAGGAGGGAGAGTTAGATGATCTATGGTATAATGAGTTATCAGATTGGTATAAGATGCACCATT
Organism: Nannospalax galili; assembly: GCF_000622305.1. Classification (NCBI taxonomy): domain Eukaryota; kingdom Metazoa; phylum Chordata; class Mammalia; order Rodentia; family Spalacidae; genus Nannospalax; species Nannospalax galili. The sequence continues at coordinate 1,858,536 of NW_008344412.1, read as the reverse complement.
TCTGAAAAATAACTCAAAATATATTTAAGATGTCCCCCAATGAATAAAATCAAAGATATTTGTAAGTAAAATCAAGGCAAGGATTTGAACCCACAACCTTGCACAATAAAAACTTGTTCTTAGTGGACACTCTTAAAAGATCCTTTGTTCTCAGTTAGCTGAGATGTCTTATAGTAAATCATCTCCATCTGCTGTTTTATAACCTAAAAACTACACATAAATTATTAACAGAATCTTAACATATTTGGATGCTGGTTTCTTTTTTCTATTGCTATCCTAAAATAATAAATGACTAAATTTTATTGTTCATTTAGTCATATAGGCAGTGTCTGAACATTTTTGAACTTTTCAATCATAAGTAGATTTTCTTTTATTGTAAAATAAGAAAAAGATAAATTCTCCCTTCTCTAAATATTGATAATTAATAGATGAAGAGGTAGCTAACTAGGGGTCTTTTAGGATCCTTGACATTCTGTGTTGTGGTGCATAGAAAAGCTGTTCCTGGCACTGGAGAGATGGCTCAGCGGTTAAGAACAGTGACTATTCTTGCAGAAGCCCCAGGTTCAAATCCCAGCACCCACATGGCAGCTAACAACTGTCCGTAACTCCAGTTCCAGGGGATCCAACAGCCTCTTCTGTCCTCTTCAGGCACTGCACGACACGGGTGCACTTACCTACAAGCAGGCTACACACAGAACATAAACTAAAAATAATAAATAAAGTATTAAAAAAAAAAGAAAAGCTGTTCCTTCTTCAGCAAAAGAACACTTTTCTTCCATGGTAAATGTTTGCCATTTAAATTAATGGGGCCCTTGGTAAAGGGTGTTGGACCAGCTCAATGTGATTGAACCCCACTTTAGTCAGATTATAAGTGCCAAGCACCAGAGGGAAGCTCCCAACTGACAGCAACAGAAAGAAGTTGGACAAGCCGTGGGCAGGAGGAGGCTGGGAAGGAGTTACAACCTTGGCTGTATGGAGACCAGAGGGGGCTGCTGTGCTTCAGCTTCTGGTAAAAGGTTAGGAGGTGAGGAGTCAAGCTAGATTTAGTCCCACAGGACAGGAAAAGAAGCAGAACTCACTTGCCAGAACTGGGGAATGAGCCAGAAGTGAAGCCCTCAAGGGACGAGGATGAAAACCAACAATGGGAGGAAGGGTCAAAGGCAGATCCCAGCGCAAGGCTGCCTAGGCTGCCTGGATGGAGCCAGAGTCACTGACATTGGCCCCAGTTAGTGCCGGTGGGATGAGACTGAGCCTGCCCTTGGGTCCCACATGGAACACATCCCCTTCTTTTTGATGCTCTTGTGTTATTATCTTAATTGATACGTAGCAGGCAAAGTTTCACAGCTGCTACTGCTACTAACTTTTAAAATGGATGAATTTGCTCAAGGTGACTTTTGAGTTTTACATGTGTCATTTCTCTCAACATATTGTCAGATCCTTGCTACACAGTATTATGTACAGTGTTTCCAGAAATGCACAATTGTGTTCAGGACTATGTGTATATTGCATTGTGGGATTTAATTCAAGACGATTAAAAGATATTTCTCAGTCACATGTATTGTTGCTATTTTGCTTCTTGGCTTTTAAGTAATGAAATCATTAATTGCTCCATATAAGTGCTTTTGGAATAATGACTTCCTTTCAGACTAGTAAAGGTGTCAAAAATTTCCAATTTCATCCGACTAAGTTCACTATACCAGAAGAAGCCGAAGAACTGGACAGATCTTTTAGGGAAAAATATTTGTAAATTGCTACTTGATCATCAAGCATATCTGATTATAAGATTTTGGTAATTTGAGAGTTCTTTAAGAAGTCCTTTGGCTCTAACTAGAGGTGAATTTTTTTTTTCAGAATTATGCAATGTTCTACATAGTGGAAATCTGGTCTGAGCCAGAGACTAAAGTGAGATTCACTAGCTCCTTGGAAGAGAGACAAGAGCAGCAGGGTTTTAAAGGTGTGGGATCTGGGGATGGAGAGATGACTCAGCGGTTAAGAACACTCGCTGTTCTTGCAGAAGACCTGGGTTTGAAATCCAGCACCCACATGGCAGCTAACAACTGTCCATAACTCCAGTTCTAGGGGATCCGACAGCTTCTTCTGTCCTCCGCAGGCATTGTACGACGACACGGATGCACTTACCTACTTGCAGGCAATACACACATACACAAAAACAAATAATAATTAAAATATTAAAAAAATAAAATAAAGGTGTTGGATCTAAGGCATGCCAGTGAAAAGTTTGCTGACGGCTTTGTCCAATTGACGCTTAGAGAAAGAAAGGCACGTAGAGTTATAACGTACATGCTCAACCTCTGAACCGCACACTCTGGTTGTAGGAAAAACAACAGGAAGATCAGCACAGTAAACAGAAAACTGCAGAGGTTCTGTTCTCGTTGGAGGACACACACCCAAACAGTCAGAGAAGGAAAAATAAGATGGCCTGGAGGAGGATTCCATACCCTCCAAGTAGGGAGACAGACCACAGAAACAGACTGCATCCCCCACCAAAGCAAAGGCAGACGCACCCAGGCTCTGCATCGCTATGCAGATGAGTGACATCCCGGAGGGAGAGGACATCAGTCGTCTTCATTTTTTTTTTTTTAACTTTTAATTTGTTCTGTTTTTAAAAATTACTTCTATTTTTATTGTATCCGTCCCTTCTTTCTTTTTCCCCCTCTTTTCTCCGATTACAGGCTTTGTATAGAGACTAAGTCAGACATTGGACAGAGCAGTTCAAAAATTTAAAAATAAATATAAATTTTCATTGTTTATTTTCTCCTGGTCTCTTTCAGTTTTATGCTTCACTTTGATACCTAAGTTTTTGTAATTTTATGTTAGCCATCCCCTCCCTGTTCTCTCTCTCTCTCTCTCTCTCTCCTTTCTCTTCTTCACACAGGCTTTCTCACTGGGCACAGGTTGGTTTGGGTTGGGGTCTTCCTGAGTGTGAGTAATGTTTGTCCAATTGTGCCACTTTTAGCTGGATTTGCCTTACCCCAACTCTCTCTTCTTTTGGTCTTTTTAAGACAGGGTCTCCCTGTAGCCCCCGCTCACCTGGAACTCCCTATGTAGATCAGGCTGGCCTCAATTTCAGAGATCCTCCTGCCTCTGCCTCCCGTCAGTGCTGGGACTAAACGTGTGTGCCACCACGCCCGGCTCTCTTTTCTCTTTGTTCATTGTTCCCTTTCCTTCTTCTGTCTCCTCTATTTTTCTCTCTTGCCCTAACACTAAATAGTAACAAAACCAAACAATCTAATTAATAATGGGCAAATGAAAGGATCAGACAGACACTTTCCAAAAAGTGAAGCACAAATGGCCAGTAAACATATAAAATCCTTGCATCCTTAACCATTGGAAAGCCATATCAAAACTACATTGGGATTCTATCTCCTCCCAGTAAGAATAACTCTTATTAAGAAAACAAATAATAGCAAATGCTGGTGAGGATATAGGGAAAAGGGAACTCTTATACTCTGCTGGTAGAATGTAAAGCAGTACAAACACAATGGCAATGATTATGGAAGTTCCTCAGAAAACAAAAATCGGAGGACCCTATAATCTAGTTATGCCATTCCTGGAAATATACCCAGAGGAACCTAAGCTAGCACACTACAGAGATGCCCGCACATTCACGTTCACTGGGGCAGTGTTCCCAACAGTGAAGATATGGAGCCAGCCTAGGTGTCTACCAACAGATGACTGGATAAGAAAATGTGGAACATACATACAATGGAGTTTTAGTCAGCCCCAAAGAAGGGTGGAATCATGTTGTTTGCCAGTGTTACCTGGCAGTTCTCTTCCACTGGGCTTCCCAATCCTCCGGCCTGCACAATGGCTCTCCTTCACAGCCAAGATACTGCAATCAGACCTCTCTGGCTGAGGGGCAGTGAGTTTAAAAAAGACAGTCCAAAATGCAACATTTCTGCATGCTTTTGCTTTAAATGCTGAAGGACAAGTATACCTCTGAGAGATTTCTAAACACATTTAACAACTTATTGATTCATTTTGAATTTTTAACCTAGGGTATGGAAAGATGAATTAAAATGAATCATTAATAATTCTTTTACCACAGAGTCCTATGCTGGCCAGGAGGCCTGCCAGCAGCCCCTCTCACTGTGGCTGGTTTTGTTTTTGATTAATATAATCAAACAACCTGCAGCAGCACATGAACCAAACTCCTAATCTGCATGAACCCATCTCTAGATCATGTTGCCACATGGTGTCCTGAGAGTCTAGTACCTTAGTCTCATCAGCAAATGTTCTCCTCCTTTCAGAGAAGCGTCTCCTACAAACAAACCCACGTATAGAATCAGGAAGAAGGGTTTGGGTTGTGAGAGAGACTGGGACTAGAAGAAAGTTTCTGGAGTCTGCTTCTGCAAGAAGGTATGACAACATGAAGTCCTAACCCTGCTCCCAGAAGGGCCTTTGTAGCTCTCTGGCCTAACTCAAATCCCTTCCCTTGGAGGGCTTGCTCTCCTGTGCTCGCTCCCCGCAGCAGTACACAACATCAACAGGCAAAACTAGCCTTCTGTTATCACAGTGCAGAATCCACATCAGCACTCCACAGCATATATTTGGGCTTCTGCCATCCAATCATCCAGCCTCGCTAACTTTATCTCTGTCATCTACTGACTCCTGAGACATTCATCACTACTTATTAAAGACTTTGACACCTCTCTGCCCTTCCACACCTGTCTTCCCAGGTAACATCAGAGATATATGGACAACTGCTATGATCCAGCTAAGAATTTCTTGACTTTCTGAACTCTCCTGAGTTACACCTCTTCACCGATGTCATCACCCTCTGGCATTTTCCAGGGTTCCTACTAGCCTTCTTTATTTTCACTACAGGCCAGTTCTGGGAGCAAAGTTTTCCTCTCACTTCATATGAGTACAAAACAGACACAGTGGAGTGGTACCTGCTTAGCTTCCTGTGTACCTCAGCTCCACCTGTGCAGCCATTCCAACCATCACTAACTCCAGTGCCCAGTGATGACCAGAGGAGAGCAGACTCTATAGACTCCTCTGTCTAGGAGGACGGCTGGCTACATTTTTCTCCATACTTGCCTATGGAGAAGATCCATCAACATTCCACCTTCTACCTGAATCCCGGACCTAGTTCACTCTGCTTTCAGTACTTATCTTACTCTGCCTCTCAACTGTGTTTGTTCCCAGAGACGACTCTAATTTGACAACTGTTCTTTTATTTGTTGGGTAACTTCTCACCTTGATGACTTACCTTCTATCTTTCTGATTACCACCCCCCTTCCCATTCTCTTTTGGAAGTGTTCCTTCTTTTAATTTCTCAATATGCTGCTTTATACAATGTCGTTCTGGGTTATCGTCTCCATTTCTATCCTGGGAAATCATAACCACATCATACATGCACAGAAGACTCCCGAATCCTTATCTCTAAGCCTCAACTTCCTTGAACTCTACCACACGAAAGAATTACAGGTATCTTAAGTATAATTGGTCTCAAGGTGAATGCCTGCCTATAGCCATTCTGTTTACTGCCAAGCTCTTCCTTGGGTACCCTGGCTTGGTGGATGAGCTCACATCCTCCAGTTTCCCAAACTAGAAAATTGGACCACTTTCTCCACACTTTTTTTTTCACCACCTCACCTTTTTGCTTGAACACTATGTCTTATGAATTCTACCTGCTACAAAGTATTCACACATTTCTTTGTTCCTCAAATAATACCAGTCAGATCTAGGCAACCATTACCCTCATCCAGGTTGAGTGTGGAAGGCTGATGTCCTGCCCACAGTCATTCTTGCTTCATGATAGCCCATTGCTATAAACAGCAGTCGCAAACACTTTCATCTCACTTGCTGACACTGAACATTTCCTCATTTATCCCAATCTCACACCTTCATACGCATCCTCTATGACCCTCGTGTGTAACAATTTTCTAAGATAAAAACCTTCCATCTTTTTGTTAAGGCACAGGATGTTCCAAAGGGAGGAGAAGCATTCCATCCTGCAGGAATGCTCATTAAGATACAGGATGTTATGAAGAGAGGTGAGACATTCCATCCTCCATGAGGCTCCTGAAAAGTCAGGAAGTAAACAATTCAGTAGCTTCAGGAAGTCCTGAAAACTGAGATTCCTTAAGCCCCTCCCTCTCCAAGCTAATACATGCAGGGCAGACTGCTGAGAGATACTTTCAGACAAGCAGAGCTGCTAGAAGGGGCTCAGACTGGCTGAGCTGCTTGGAAGAGGCAGATTAGCGAAGCAGCTTGGAAGAGATAGAGACCAGCCACACCACTTCAAAGAAACACATTCCAACCTGTTCAGCTGCCTGCCAAGTTGTACAGTGGGCTCCTGGTTTCCAAGCTTTTGTGAGCTGTCACCATGCTGAGGTAAACTTTTGGTGATGCAATTGTCTTTGGGTCATTTGTGCTTCTGTAAGTAACCCCTAACCTATATTCCTATGTTACCCCAATAAACTCATTGGTTCACCAGGCTCAACTTTGGTGGTGTCATTGCTTTTGTCTTTTGTCATTATCTATATACGGTGAGTAGACTATTTGTTCACGTCTCCTTAAGGATAGGTCACATGACACTCTCTCTCCACATGGCCTTTGGGTGTCTCAGTCTTGCCAAGTTATCCCTCACATTCTTCTGTGAAGTAACACTCCAGATACTCTTTCTGTTCTCCATTTTACCAGCTCTCCCTTAATGAAATGTTTGGGTAAATCTTCGCTTTACCTTACCAGGCTAATATGTACTTTCTTTTAAAAAGACAGATGTCTAGGCAATTTCCATACACTTTAACATCTATTTCCTAACTTGAATTGCTTTTCTTCCAAACATAAAAAAGATACCTACACTAGAAATAGGAATGCTTTGTGGCTTTGTGTCTGATTATATGAGCATATTTTAAAGCTTTCCCAAATTATTCTACCATGCAGCCATAGTTGAAAATCACAATTCTTTAGTACTTTTCAAACTTCATTGCACAAACCAACATTCTGGGACTCTGCCAAAATTATAAATGCAGACTCAGTAAGTCTGAGGCCAGGCCTGTAAATCTGCATTTTTGCAAGTTCCCAGCTGATGTAGGTATCTGTTCCAAGGACCAAAGTTTGAAGAAAGGATCTAGACATTTTCCTCTTGCTGCCAATCTCTGGATTACCTACTTTGGGAATTTAGTCAGTGGTAAGGGAAGGATTCATATAAAGGGGTCAGCATGGGCAAGCACAAAGTAGCTAGGTTTTCTAATCAAGGTATGATTATTGGGAAGTTTTGCTTTAGAGGAAATGAATCCAAGTGCTTATTTCTGACTGAGCTCATTTTCACCCAGTCAAAGCCTAAACTGTCACCTCCTATGCTAAGAGCATGGCAATGAAAGAAAATGGTAAGAAAGGATAGTGCTTTTATAAAGTATCTAAATTCTCTCTTTCTCTGTGTGTTGTTTCTATAGCCATACCTACTTTTCTTCAAATAGTTTTCTGTTTGATTTTCATGGAAAAGATTTAAATACTACAATTGTAATTTCCATAAAATAAGATATTAAACAAAATACATCTGTGCGTTGCACCTATGGTAAATCTCCCTGAAAAACAAGTGATATGAAATGGCTGTCATTTGTCCTTGCCTTTTCTCTGTAAAATGAGACCCGTTTGATTCCAGTTTTGTAGATAAGACAAATGAAATGCAGAAAGTCTATAGTGACTTAATCAAGATCACACACCAGTAACGCAGGATGTGGCCAAACTTACAGCCCAGCTCTTTGATGCTAAATGTTTCTTAGTGGAAAAAGAAGCAGGAAGCTTTTGCAAGATTGTGCTTCAATTATTCATGACTTATCTCTCTTTAAAACAAAGTTTTAGACTTATTACTCTTGCACCTGTCTATCTCTTGCTGGAAAGGTACTTTTCATCTAATTATTAATTACTATTGTTCCTAAACAATGTATTAACAAAGTGGCATTCCAGAGATACATAAGACAATTCATATTTTTTAGATGAAAAAGAAAAAGAGGGACAGGAAAAATGCTAACGAAATCAAGTTAAAAGCAAGAAGCCCTACAAATTAAAACCAAATTCTGGCTGACTTCAATCAGCCAAGCTGAAAAGGGAAACAATTTGCAGCACCTTTGTGAAAATGAGCTCCCTTCTCCAGAAGACTAACTCCATTGTCTGAGGGCTTATAAGTCCACCTTCAGATCACTGGCACACCTGGCCACATACCCGTGTAAGTCAAACCTCAAGAGATTCAAATCCTGACTTCATTACCCACTCTGAAATAATTTTTAACTTCCTAGGTGGTTTATTATTTCCATAGACTTTCCATCAATGTGATCCTGGATCACTGTCATTTACAGTCACATATCACTTAATGATAGGGACCCACTCCAAGAAATGCGTCTTATATGGTTTCTGAAGACACTATAGAGCATACCTGCAGTAACTAAGATTGCTTTGATGTTATGACGCAATGTTGGCTTGCAGGATATAAATGATGTGCCTTGTCATTGACCAAACCAATGTTAGGATGCACATGGCTGATTAAGCAGTAGGAATCACTCAAACTAGGCATTCAAGTTCATCTTCTTTAGTAAAGAGTTGGCAGTTCATCTTGTAATTCAATTTTCATAATAAATCCTTCTTAAGTATGCATCTCTCTTGTTCTTGAGAGAGAATGAATTCATTCTGTTTCTATGGAGGATGCTAAGACATAGTCCTTCTGTAGTTATGGGCAAAGGACAGAATGGGAATCCGTTTTCATTCAGTCTAGAAATAGAAAAAAAAATAAAAAGCCACCAGAACCCTCACTGTCCTTTGCTAAGTGGTCTTAATGAAACTTTCTACATTTAAGAACTTGGACAACTTTCCTTTTAAGGTCCTTTTTAAGGCTGTATTTTTCAATTTCTCTTATATAATGCATTAGTTTTATGGTTTTGAGTCATGTATCAGATAAAAGTTTTGGTAGAGACTCCTCGCTATCTTCTGCTGAGCAAGACAAAGCAGGACCCTTCAACTACAGAGGGATCTTTATGTCTTTCATTCCTCCCAAGTCTTAAGTATAAGAGGGGCTGAGGGGCTTCATACCAGCCTGGGCTACAGTTTATATCCAACATTTTCAAATACATAGTTTCTATACATTTAAAACAAACCTTTGAACTCTAAATAAGCCTACTAAGCATTGCTATCCCACCCTTATTAAATGTTTATCTTTGTTTTGCATTCTTTAATCATACATAAAACATTGATAGTGTACTAGTTTAGATTTTTCTTACAAGCTAAGAAAAACCTGGTGTATGTGTTTATGTGTGTGTTTATCAAATAATTTTTTAGAAAGAATTTAACTGACAGATGCTAGTTTTGATGGAAGACATTCTAAAGGAAGTACAGCTACAAAACTGCCTTTAGTACTATACCAAGGAAGCCACCCAAAGAAAATTCTATGTGCTGCATTAAAACCAACAAAAGTGTGCTTCAATGACCTTTTCTCTTCTATACCGGCTGCGTTCTCATTGCCTGAGGAATTTTCAAACTTACGTAATGAAATAGCCTCATCTCTTGCCCTGAAAGGTTGCACAGGACTCACAAACCCAAGAGTCAGCCTTCAGTCTCAGCTATTCTGATCTACTCGTGTCATTTCTCTTCATGAAGGCCTCAAGGTGTTAATGAGTAAGAAGAGACTAAGGTCCTCAGCAAGCAGAGATGTCCTGTTGCTGCCAGGCCAGCATCCTTCATCTGAGGCATTATCACTGTCTGGCCTTTACAGAGATAACCACACACTGGAAGATTTATTTTGCTTCAGGGTTATAGGTCAAGCCACACAAAAGTGATACTTAAGTCAGAATGTGAATACATTATCTGACCACGTTAAATATTTCAAGTGAACAGAATGTCCCCTTTCTTTGTACTGATAATTAAATACTCATCAATAGTGTACTAGTTAAGTACAGAAATGAAGTAGAAGAGAGTTCCAGATTATAGTCTAGCCTAGAATGCCTCTATTTTCTGGCATTTCATGGAAATCTTTATGCTCCCCAGATTTTTTCCTCAAAGTTACCAGACAGTTGTGCAGTGTATCATCTATATAGTACCACGTTCTCTCTTATGAACTGCATTGCTCATGCGTCTTATCCTGGCTTCTCTAGAGCCTGGATAGTTTACGGTCAACCTGCTAACACTTGCTTCTTTAGACACTGCTCTGTTTTGGATAGAGCTTTTGCATGTGTTCCCCAGAAGTTCATGTGTTAAAATGTAATCCGCATGGAAGGGGTTAAGGGAGTACAAATTAAAACCCAGCTATGACATCTAGAAGATGGTCTTTAGGAGATGATCAGGATTTGACAATGATTAAATCCTGGTGGCTTTATAGGAATAGGGAGAGGCACTAGAGGACACATATTTGTGCTCCCCTCATCTCATCCTGGGTGTCATGACACCTCACTGCTCTGAATACATGAATGCCATCATCAGATGTGAGCCTTTGAGTCATAAGAGCTGTGAACAGAATAAACCTCTGTTCTGCATAAAGTTGCTCAGATTCAGATACTTTATCACAGTGATGGAAAATAGACCAGTACAGACATCTGTATATCATGGTGGGGCCTAAGAGATGTTTAAACACTTCTCTGGATTTCTCTTCTCAGAGTCACCTTATACCTGCTAGTTCCATGTGCAGCAAACAAGCAAAAATCCATGCTTCTAAAATGTATATATAAGCATAGGATATTAAATTTCAATGACAATTTCCTGATCTCCTGTGAGACAACAGAGAAGTGATCATGAGCCCAGGCTCTGGAGCCAGGCTGCCTGGGCTGGAGTCCCAGTCCAAGTTTGTTCACCTGTAAGAAGGAGGTAGAATAGTATATACCCCAGGTTTATTATCTTACAGTTTGGGAGGTCAGAAGTCTACAAAAGATCAGAAGAGCTCGATTTCTTCAGTGCTCTCTGGGGATAAGCACTCACTTTGCTGTCCAGCCTCCAGAGGCCGCACACCATGACGGTGTCACTGAGACCCCTGCTTCCTCTGTTATCTGTGGTCCCACTCACTGCCTTTTCTGACTCTGATGCTCTGCTCTCTTCATCTTATCAGAGCCCTTGTGGTTATAGAAGGGCACCCAAATCATCCAGGCTAACCTTTCCATTTCAAAACCTTTAGCCACTTTTCAATGATTCTTTTACCAAATAAGGTAATATATTCATAGTTTTTGGGAATCGAACATGGATGTGTTTGAAGGACTGTTATTTTTCCTATCACAACACAAAAAACACTAATGACTTCACATTTTTAAAACCAGTACTTTCCAACCATGATGATTCTGCAAACTTTCAGGGACATATGGTGACACCTGCAGTGGTAAGGTAGAGGCTGCTACTGGGCATCTGGTGGCTAGAGACCAGGGGATGCTGTTAAGCATCTTATAATGCCAGCATCTTGAGTGAGGAACTATCCATCCCCAAATGTCAGCAGTGATTAGGTCGAGATAAGATTCCTTGAAATCTTTGGAGTTAGGAAGTTTACAACAGAAAAAGCCAATTTCAGGATTTAGGCTTACATAGAGAAGTCTGCAGAATCACACACAAGCTTTGTAACTCCAATGCTCAAGTGGCAAATAAGTGATAAATAACATACTTTAATAATAAAGTCTTCAGCTTTGCCTTAAGTTATTATTTGTCAAGTAGTATTTGTTTTATTTAGGTCTGGTCAATCTGATGCATTCATATATAAGTGAGTTAACTTGAAGTATGCATTGTAAGCATTACACATGTATTATAAAATCACAGATGCTCAGGTTGAAAATATATAACACCTAACAGACTTTAATATTTTGTTTCTGCCTCAGTATGGCTTGACTTCTATTCCTTAAAGTACACTTGCCAAGATGTTCCTTTCCACTGGGAGAGACTCAAGTTGGAACCAACTTTCATTTAAAGTAGCGTCTGGTCTACTTTTCAAGTTCTCAAGAATTTCTGCACTCAGGTTTGAATCCTCCCAGTCTTTTGAAGTGACTATAGAATTGCCACCAAGATGGTCTACTTTTTCTGACGTATTTCTTTCCATCTTTTTGTACCCACTCAGCTCTTCTTACTCTTATTATTTGCTTCAGTCTAAGATTTTTCTCTAGATTTTCTTTTCTGTGGCAGAAATGATTTCTAACCAGACACAGACTTGTGTATGTGCATGCCACAAGGACCCACTTGCATGGAGAGAAGAGTGTAAACAAGAGCATGCGTGAGGTGGAGGGTGTGTCACTTTCATCCCCCCTCCCCCACCGCCCCGAGAAAAGCAGTTATGCATATGGAAGTGTTCTAACAGCTTGTGGACCAACAGAGTAGAGTGAGGAAAAGCACAGTTATGCCACAGAAGCTATTTCTGTTACACACACATCTCTGCCAAGATAATGCTCTTGAGGTGTTTTTTTACTTTTGCTATGTTTTCTAGGTTGTAATTAAAGACTAGAGGCTAAATAAATTTTAGTGAGCTGGGGCTTGCCAAACATTTAAAAACCACATTCCTAAACATCAAGTCACAAGTAAGTTTTCTTTTCAGATACCAAATGTCATTACAGGAGATGGGTACTACAGGAACCTACCAGATCCTTGGGAAGGAAATCACCTGTACTTGCTTATAAAACTTTGCCTGTGAAGTTAAAGACCCCAATTTCTTCAAAAGCAAAGTGTAAGAAAAAAGCATGACAGAAGAGGAAAAAAATCCAACAGATTAAGAGACTTGAGAGACGTGTCAAGTGTACTAAAGACAGAGATGCCAACTATTATAGGTGAGGATGTAAAAACAGAGAGAGAGAGAGAGAGAGAGCAAGAGAGAGAGAGAGAGAGAGAGAGAGAGAGGGAGAGAGAGAGAGGTGGGAGGATCTGGGGGTGTAGTATACGGTAACTTCAACAACCCCAGCTCATACTAACTTTTCCACAGTGACCCTGGGAACCTCTCAACCAAGATATCTGTGCAGTTATTTCCTTGGAGTGCAAAGACATTGTCTTTGTTTCTGAGAACACCTTTGAATGGGAAAGTACATGTTGTTAAGTTGAGCAGAAAATGGCTATAATTCAATGTATAACTAGGCATTCCTCAAGCTCCGTGTGTCAAATGTCATACTGGTGGGTGTATGACTTAATACCCCAGAGCAAAATATCCATAAAAAAAATAGTGATAATGAAAAGGCACATATTCAGCATATTAGACTACGGTCCAGAACTGCAAGGTAATTTCTTATCATTATCTTGTGAAATTTAAAGGTAACACAAATCCAGATAAGACTACTCAACTGCTAAAGATTAAACGGCATATTGCAGGTGAACCTGGATGTATCTTCCTTCTCCTTGAAGAAAGGACAAGTGCTCTTCTTGTTTTCTTACAACACTATAGTTTCTAATATTTAAATGTCTTCTTAAATTCAGCCTTTGTCCTCTTTTCTTCTCTTGGGAACTCAACTATTCCCAAGGTTTAGACTATTACCCATAAGCTGACTCCTGTTTCGTAGACCCCATCTTTGCCAGACTGCTGCTTGTCTTCACCTGGATGCTAGCTTGGAACAGACATGTCCTAATTCACATCCTCACTCCTGTATTTCTGTGATGGCTTACACCATCTTCCTTGGATTTTACAACATGACATCATGTTCAACTTATTCATATCCCTTTTTTCATTTGACAACTCACCACTTAGTCACCCAATTCTCCCTTACTGCTGCCTGACAACACTGGTCTATTAAGTTACATTTTTGTTATTTCTCAATAACATGTTTTCTTTTTCTTTTTTGTAATGCTATGAGTCAAATCCAAGGCCTCATTTACACCAGGCAAACACTCTACCACTGAGCTATATCCTCAGTCCCACATGATTTATTGTTTTGTTCTTTCTTGTTTAAATTTCCTTCTCCTATACCTCTACGTTCAAATCTTAGTCTACTTCCAGACTCTCCCCAAATATCTAACTCTCTATCATTCCTCACATGATTTATATGTCACTCTTCGTAATTCACACCCTTCCAATGATTTACACTTAATCATGTGCTTGCCACTCAAGTGTTCATTTTCCTTATCTAATGACATAGCCAGCTCTAAAGACACAGAAACATATCTTTATTACCTTAAAATAGTGAATTATTTTCTTAGAATACTCAGGTTGGTTAATATACTGTTTCAGTATATTTTGTTTCCCTTGACTATAAAGCCAGGATCCACAGTGAGCATGAACATAGACAAAGGAAATACAGATGTATCCACTCACATATGAGTTTTAAATGTTATAACTAACTATGGAATTATTAAATGTACAAATGGCTGCTTACCTGATTTTATGCAGTCTGATGACTTGCAAATACCATCTAGGAAAAAGAGAGTAGATGTATAAATGTTTATAATACAGGTTTTCCAATTTGTTTTTACCTTTTGTTCTTTAAATATAAACTACCAAGTAAATAAGTAATTCCTTAAAGCAAGAACTAACCACTAAGTATCATATATCATTGTTAACAGTCTCAAAGTAACAGGAGAATAAAAGGCAAATGCTATATCTGAGGTATGATTACAAAGAAGTGTGCTATTATATCATATCCACCAACTAAACCCTATGAATATTAAATTGAAGTAGCTAGCCACTTCATTTATCATTCAATAATCATGTTTTCCTATTAAAGACCCAATCTTTACTAATCCCTATTGTGAAAACTTCCAAGACTCAAATTAGATTTCTTAAATTCCTGTGAAGCCTTTTAGAATTTCAGTGACACAATAAAAATTGATTAATGACTGTTACTGAAGTTGACTATAAAATTGTGTATATTTTAATCAAATAAAATTATATATTTATGATAATACTGAGTACATATGATAATTAATGGCCTAGCATAAACATGAGAACACTGTACTTCATTTTAAGTTCACTGTTTGAGCACATTGATGCTGCATTTTATAAATAAATCTGTTTATCACCCAAGTGTATGTGGATGGATGGGGAAAGCCCAAGAGGAAGGCCTCCGTTCTCTTTTACACTGATTTCTGCCCAAGTGTGGAAGACACTCACCATCATAGGTGGCATAAAGAGCGATCATCGTCACAGCTATAATAGTCAGGAGCAGGACAAGGACTGAAAGACTGATCTCCAGTGGGGTCCATCGCTGTTTCTTCTTTGGCTTAGGAGTATTGATATCAGTTATGTCCATCTGACTTTCTGATCTGCCCATCACCTAAAATCTACAAAATACATACATAAATATACCACAAGTAGATAAAAATAAAAGGTATGTAATGCAATTATACAGACATGTGAATTTGATAGGTTCCAGGCCCAACCATACTTTTGACTTCTTTTCTTTTATAAAAATATATGGATCACTGAAGGCCCCAGAAAGAAATTTGGTTAAATACTTACATAGTATTACTTGAGGTGTTCATAAGCAAGTAATTACTGTACCATCATCAAGAAAGTTTTAAGCTCATCCTTCTGAACTTTAGACTAGTGTCAAAGGTTAACTTGCTGCAGTGGTTTCCTTTATAAGCTCAAGAATCAATAACTAAAACCTTGAGATCTTGACTAAGCATTAATTTGAAAAACAAATATAGATTAAAAAAATCTAAAGGAACAAACACATGGGGTAGTTTAGTTTAGTTGTGAAAAAAACTTGTATTTTTATAGTTCAAAATTACTATACCTGCTGATATGACTATTAACTGATTAGAAAGCATTCTGAAAATGGTCACTCCTTGGACCAAAATCAGTGGCTAATACCCAACAATGAAAGATAACCACATCAATGTTTCTTTGTACAATTGAAGGAGGAAAAGAAAGATTAAATAAATAAATCCTCTCTGGTGTTCAGGATATTCATTGTTACAATACATAGTTAGCTTGTATTTAAATTAGTACTATTAATATTTCTAATCATAGGTTGGGTTTGTAGAGTTCTTTCCACATGCCCAGGACATTTCTTAAGTGTCATATAATTTGTTTGATCATTATAGGATGGATATTAAGTTCCAATTCTACACTTTAGGAGACTGGAACACAAAGTCACGTAGTTTGCTCAAACTGATAAAGCTAATCAATATTCTTCATCAAACATTTGGTCATTGTTTCAAATATAAGTGCAGCATGAAATAAAAGCTATTTTAGATGTTACTACAGAAATTTATAGTGGAAAATTAAGGAAGTACAAACCTAAATATTCGATTTTTCTTTTTCTTTTTCTTTTCTTTTTTTTTGGAAGCCTGGTGGTTCTTTAGAAATCACTCAGCAAAGCTTGGAAAACTTCACCTTTTCTGCATGAGTGTAGAAAAGAACACCTTAACAGATTAGCCGTTTATGGCTCAACACAAATTAACCATAGAATTCAACTCCTACATGAAATAAGTGTCCAGAAATGTTCTAGTCGTTTAAGATTTTTATTGAACACACAGATGTCCTCAAGGGTGCAGTTTGTGGAAACTGAGGCACTACACAAAGCAACAAATAACTCTACATTTGAAGTATGGTTGGAGAGACTCAGCAGACAAGACGTTTGCTTTCTCTAGTGGGTTATTAATAATAAACCACAGTTGAACTTTAAGACGCTGGATACAAAGTCTTGAACCTGTTGTTCATCTGTTCACATGAAGCTATAAGCCAGGACTAGTCATCAAATAAAAAATAGTTTGCTGGACAATAAAAGCCGTGTCTGTTCAATAAAAGTGGAATGCAATATACCTGAATGTTGAAATGTCTTATTTAATGGTTATATAACTCATTATAGCTTAGTCTCATGGCTCCTGGGGTGATGATAGGGAATTGCATTCATCTTTTAATAGTGGTAGTGGCTGGGGAAAAAACAGGAGCAAATTTAATACTTAGGACTCTCTACAGAGAAGTAAACAAAAAGCAATTTTCACAATCCCCTTGGATTTCAAAAACATCTGAATAAAAATCACATCTGCTTGAGAATTTCCCTTAAATGCATCTCTGTTTGCTCTTAAATGTTTTGCTAGCATAAAACCCTATTCTTTTCTTTCTTTCTTTTCTTTTTTAGTTCTTCCTGGGAATGTCAATGGGTGTGCCTGTTAAGCCCAAAGCAGGGGAACCAGGGCATCCTCTTGGTTGAACGCAAAGTGCTCTCTGGCACCACCAAGCTTCCTGGTGAAGGAAAGCTGGCAGGCAGGCATTTCTTCCTTCTGGGTCACTGGTCCCTGGTTCCCCTCTTTATCCTTGAGAAGGGCACCAAGGCAGCTGGGTTCCTAGTGGACAGGCACCTAAGTCTTCAGGAATTTTCACAAAGAAATGAAGACAGTAACAAGCTGTTGAGTCCTTTTACCTGTATCAAAGGAATGCTATCTTTGAATCAAAACTTTCATCTGCCTCTCCTGTAAACATTCTGAAAATTCTTCAGAGAAGCCTTTTGCTCTTTTCAATCATTGGTCAAAAGTAGAAGTGCTTCGAGTTTAACCTAATTAACATTGTCATCATTGCCTAGTTAACTCTGGATGATTCATAATCCGCTTTTAAGGAAATATGGGACAGGATACTACACCTCAGAATGGAACATATCACTATATTCCAGTTACCTGAAGATCCAATGTAACCACATCCAACCACCTTTACAAACAGGTAAGGGAGGACAGGCCAACAAGAAGAGACTGCAGAACATTAAACAAAGTTGACGTTTCCCTATAAGGCAGGATATGCAAAAACATACCTAGGTTCTTAAAATTCACCTCAAATGAAACACATTAAATGCTTAAACTAAAATGCAGATACCAACGTAGAAAATAAGGGACTAGAGAATCAGGAGTTCAAAGTCAACAGAAACCCCACAAACTACAATTTGGGAAAATAACCGAAAGAATAAAGTATGCTGCTTCAGTATAAGTTGAGTTTCAAAGCAAGTGAAGCATAAGCTTCTCAGAATTAAATCATGGAACCTGGAAGGGAGTTGACCGGTTAGAGAGCAAGGCGAAGCAACGGAATTTTCATCTTCACGGCACACTGTAATACCAACTTATGTCTACGAGGCTCTGAGGTTGTGCTAGGTAATGACAGTTCGCATTAATGGAAACTGAGGCAGAGGAAGATGAAACCAGCTCCATATTTAGATTGTGTCCGTAGAAGCCGGAGAGGAAAGTAGTAGGCAGAAGAAATCTTGTTTCCCCGGACGTGAACTAGTAGGTGTTTTACCGGCCTGAACTGTGAGTTCGGACACGAAATCTCACCACAATGCTCTGGTGTATAGTGCGCTACCGAAGACACACGGCATCGCGTCCAAAATACAGCCAAACACTTTAAGAGCTTCAGCGTAGGAAAAAAAAAAAAAAAATGCAAGGAGCTACTCGCCCTCACCGTCCATTCGCCCAGAGCAGCTTCCAAACGCTGACGCTGCAAGTCAGGTACTAGTTTTCAGTTTAATAAAATCCATTTGAATCGCAAATGGAGGAGGATTAGGCTTGATCGAGAGGCTCGGGGGAATACATGGTTGTAATCACCCTTATTTTAAAGAGTATAAATAGATCGAGATCGGTTAAATAAGAAAAGGTCTTTAAAAACTTCATCTACAAAAGAACACCCCCACCCCGCGCCAGCCAACCCTTGTGAGGTTTAAGCATGAATTATATAATAGGAAACCAAGATTCAAAGCAAGATAAAGAGGTGGGATCGTGAAAAGATCTTTAGGTTAAGAAAATTAAAAACTGGAAAAAGTGAGTTAATTGAGGAGAGAATCCGACAGAAACTGAAATGAAAACAAACCTTGCTTTAAAAAAAATGAGTGTCTGTACAGCGGAATGGCCAGTTCCCAGCCCCCAAATCAACCTGGGTGCAATTTGGTAGCGCTGCTCGGTCACCAAACCTAACTCCCCGGGAGGAGACTGCGGGGAGCTGTGGAAATGAACCTGGAGGTGACCTGACATCACTCAGAGCCCTCCTCCAGGTCGCCCTCTCGGCCCTTTCCCCTCCCTTCACTCTCAGGTCCCAGTGGCGGCTCCAGCTCAGGACACGCCTCCTCCGCCCGCGTCCGACTGGACCTCGGCCGCTGCCCCAGCTCCGCGCGCTCCGGATCGGTCACGGTCCACGCCGGCTCGGTCCTCCCACTGCCCGTCCCACCGGCTCCCAGCGCCCCGGGGGACCCTGGTGCCCGCCCCCCGCGCCCGGCCGCTCGCACTCGGGGGACTCACCAGTGGGATTGGGGAGAAGTTGGAGGCTGCAGAGCAGACACATCCCGACCAATGAGCGCGCGGGCCCGGGCGGCGGCTGGCAGGGCGGCCCCGAACCCCAGCGAGCGCCCATCACTTTGTGCGTCCCCCGGGTGCGCCCAGAGCGCCACGCGCTCGGAGTGGCCCAGCCCCGACTCCCGGGAGGTTCCGAGCCCCCGCTCAGCCCCGGGTGGTAGGGCGACAGGGAAGCCCGCATCCCTCGGTTCCCGAGACTCACCCCTCGCCTTGGCTGCTCAGTAGATGCTGGCTGCGCTCGGTCCAGCTTCGCCACTCGCACATCTCCGCGCCCCGCGCGCCTGGCGCTCACCCCCCGCCTCGCCGCGCCAGGACCAGCCACGGGAGCAGTTCCCTGGGTGACCTGAAGGTTTCTGCTGGGTCTCCCCAACCCTGTCACACCGTGTGAAGCGGAGAGGGGTGAGGAAGTCCTCCTCCCAGTCAGTCCCCCACCTCACCCTACTCATAAGGGCTTTGCCAGACATTCTTGGAATTGCTTAGCTTTGTGGCTTTCAAGACAACAATACACTGTCTCTTCGGGATTCTGTTGTGCTGATGAAGGTCTTTCTCTGGGAGATTAAGATTACTGGTTCCCTCAGACTCTTGATTCCTCCTTATTTCCCGTCCTTCCCTCCCTATCTCCCTGTCTCCTTTACTTCCTTCTTAACAGTCTCTCTCTCTCTCTCTCTCTCTCTCTCTCTCTCTCTCTCTTTCTCCAGCATGAGGTCAAAGTCTGTATAGAAACTGCGTTTTCAACTTCTGATACTGGGGAAGCTCTTTACAGCATACCTAAGATGAGGCGGAGAGTGGGGGCGAGAAAGATATTAGCTAAGGAGGGTCTGCCACTAAAATTAGCTGTAAGGTGTCTTGGACCCTTGTCAGTTTCAGACAACCAAGCAACAGAGCGTTTTTCACTTAAGATACTGGGAAAAAAGGAAAGAGTGTCAAGTCAGGTCTTTTACGAAAATGCCTTTAGCAGCAATTATGACCAAAGAGCTTAGAAGAGCTTTCAGGACTTTTAATTTAGTTATTAAATGCCAAGTACAGCTGGGTGTGGTATTAAAGCATGCCTTTAATACCAGAACTTGGGAGGCAGAGGCAGGCAGAGCTCTCTGTGAGGTCCTGAGATCTGGGCCAGCCTTCTCTACATAGTGAGATCCAGGCCAGCTAGGGCTATAGGGAGACCCTGTCTCAAAAAACAAACCAAAAATGCCAAGCACATAAGTAGCTCAAACACTGATTCCTCTCCTCCTTGGAATCATAAATTGTAAGCACCACACACATACAAACACACCCTGGGTTATCTATACTGAAACACAAGTGGATTTTCATGAATTTGAATCATAGTTTAACACCAAAATGTCTTACTCCTTTTGTGGTAACAAACTTTATGCTGTTTTCATGGTAGAGATGCTAAAAAGCAGGAACAGCTAATGCATGTTAATGAAGCACTAAGCGGAAAACCATGAAAGACATTTCAAGAAAGTAAATTAACATGGGTTAGCTCAATGCATAGCCTTCAAACACTGTGCTTTTACTCTTCCTGTGTGGGGATTGTAGACTGAACTTAGTCCTCATGGCAAGGCTAATAGAGACACATGATTTTCCACCCAGAGGCATAAGGGGCTTGGTGAAGACTCAGGGAATCATCTCAAATGGAATTTGAACCCAGTTCATTGTGATTCAACTTGTCTAGTTTTACAGACAATCAGTGCATAGAAAATAAATTTGGGAAGAAATCTAGATCTTCTAACACTCCTAGTATTTAATTTTCATTATATTTCAGTTCAAGTATCAAATACTATCTCAACTTACATCATAATGAATCAAAATGAGTTAGGGAAATATTATATATATATTCAATTTTGTCATACAGAGCCACGAGCATTAAAAGTTTAATACATTTTTGATTAACATAGTAATGAATTTCGGTGCAAGTTTAGCCAGAATACGACAGAAAAATTTGTGTTCCAACTAGAAATGAAAATTAAGCACACATGCTTGGGCTTAACCTAGTTGAATGTTTCAAGATAGATTCTGTCTTTCAATTTGCATAACAGTTTTAAACATACTGTGCTTTTGTAAGGTTACAGAATTCAGGAATATTCCTTTATCTCCTGGTGGTGCTTGAACCTGGGCTCTTAAACATGCTAAGTATGTGATCAACCTTTGTGCTACACCCCTAGCTCCTGGGGAATATTTTGATAGCAGTAAAAGATAGGGTGCAATGATATATTGCAGCTATAAATTTAGAGCTGAAAACTGAAAATGTAATTGATTTTTTTCTTAATTAAAGAGTCATTAATGAAATCTTTTCAAACTAGTTAAGAACAATGTCATAGTTTTATTTTTGTCTTGTTCAAGAAAAAGAAATTTCTATGGGAAGTCAATTCAAATATTCACTCTTGGTTGGAACATTTTGCTAGAAAAAGAATGGTTTTAGTTAGAATGTACATCAAAAGGGAAAAAAAATCTTAAAATTATTATTAGACTTTGATGTTCATTTTTTATGCAACACTATGGGCAGATACCTTGTTTAAAACAAGTCTTAATCTCATTAACATTAGAAATTTAAAGGTTTTATCAAGAATGCTACATCTTTTCCCTAAGGAGGTTAATGCAAGTTTGAAATAATTTCCCTTAAGGATCTCAATAAAGCGCCCCCATGTGCTTGTAGTAAGTAAACAAAAAACTGAAGCATAGTCCCTCAGTTTGTTCAGGTTATCAGAATAAGGGAGAAAGAAACAATCCTGGGGGCCATGTATAAGTTATCAGTAGTGGGATGCATCCATTTTGGCAACATGCAGAATAGAGCCTTGAAAACTGCCCCTCTCTGTAACCCAAATGCATGCTAGATAATATTTGAAGATGTTTTTCAATGAACTACCAACCTAATGAAAAAGTAAAGGAAAGTATCAGAAGACAAACAAAAACAAAACAAAGCAAAAACAAAAACAACAGATTAGCCAGAAACCTAGAAAGGTGTATTAAGTGTTGAGATGATGCTTTACCTGTCTCACAAGGCTTGCCAAATCTAAGCGACCAGAGTATGATTTTAACAGTAGTCATAAGCCCTGGGACCTCACCGAAAGCACTGTCCAGAGCAAGGTGAAAAACCAGATCAAAGATGTGTGAAGCTGGAGCGGGAAAAAGAAGCATCCATGAGGAAAAGTTGAGCTAAGAAACAAAACCCTTTTCCTTTTGTTTCTGCCCCACCCACCTACTCAAAAGTGTAGACTTCTTGAGTTGTAAGCGTTGTGCTTTTGCAATATTTCCAGAAAATGTAAACATTTTCCAAAACAGTTGCCAAACTATAGGGTTTTTTCAAAGCTGTGTTTTTGCTTTTTAAAGTCTGACTCAGACTAGTAAGTTTATAACAAAAATTTTCTATGACAATTTATAATGCAGTTGGACCTTAGATGTCTGAATATTGGCTGCAATATTCCCAGGTTAAAAGTTTATAAAAAGTGGTCTCCACTAGGCTATTCCAAATACAAACTGAATTGCCATCATTTGGCTTTTACTATGAGAAATTCTTGAGAATGATTTTTTTCTGAATCAAAATAACTGATGAAAGATCTGATCCCTGAGAAGGAATGGCATGAACAGACAAACAAGAAATCTGACCTAAAAACAGTACAGTGATAAAAACGATCAGCTGCAATACTGACAAGGAATGCTATACAAATTGGAAGAGTGTTTGAATAACCAGATTATTGTGTTGTTAGAATGGAACATGATAGTAATTTTTGAACTTTATTTATACAAGTA
This sequence comes from Nannospalax galili, assembly GCF_000622305.1. Lineage (NCBI taxonomy): Eukaryota > Metazoa > Chordata > Mammalia > Rodentia > Spalacidae > Nannospalax > Nannospalax galili. The sequence goes on along the minus strand of NW_008344412.1, from coordinate 1,835,610 downwards.
AGAATTACTAGTGTAGCTCTAAAAGGATCAAAATAAAATGCATGAGGTCAAATATTGCAGAGCCAAAAACTAGAATGAAGTATAAGTTAATCTAAAAGAAGATAAAGACAAAATTAATGTTAGAAAGGAGTAAATAGGACGTGCAAAAATAAGGTAGTAGAAATAATGAAATACCTTGATCATAGTAACTGTAATTGGAACAAATTTTTTAGTTAGAAGAAAAGATTGGAATAAAACCAGATTTGGCCATCTTTGTTTAAAAGGGATATACCTTTAAAAAAAAAAAAAAAACTGTAATTGAAAGCAAAATGATAGAAATAGGTAAATCAAATGGACATGCCCAAAGGAGTTTTAGTGCAGAACTATTTTAATGAGACAAAATAACCTAAAAAAAGCCCTTCTCCAAAAGTAGTTAGCACAGAAGGATAGCATAATTTGAGATCCTATTCAGTAGCATACATTTTAAGTAGATATTTCAAAAAAAATTATATAAACAGGGGGCATATTTATCTTTAATCCCAGCACTCAGGAGGTGGAGGCAGGCAGATCTTTGTGAGAGTGAAGCTAGCCTGCTCTATATAGTACTTTCCAGGCTGGCTGGGCTATGGAAGACTCCGTCCAAAATATAAAAATTAAAATTAAAAAATTTTAAAGTGTATTAAAAACTAAAAAGAGAAATTAAAAATTCACAATGGTAATGAGTAAATTCAGTGTGCTTTTCTCAATATTTGATAACTAGGTTCCCAAATCAGTAATGATTGCAGAGAGCTACATAATATTAAAAGATTCTCAGGGAAATCTATAGAATATTTTACCCAGGTATTAGTGAATATATATTTCTTCAAGTATCCATGGAATATTTATATATATTGATTATATGTTTATGTTAAACTATGATGCTTCAATGAATTTTTAAGACTTCCACTATAAATAATGTATTATTGGACTTTAAACAACTAAACAACTTTGAACAACTAGATTTTTTTGAGTTTTAGAAAAAAGTTTGTTATAGATTCATAGGTGGGATTTTAAGGGGGGGGCATGTAGCAGAAGCAGGTCCCTGGGGATGTGATATCATCAAGGTACCAGTCTAGGGAGATTTTTAAAAGACTATGGCAGAAATGTAGGGTGAGGCATGGAGAGGGGGATGAGCAGGTCAGTTCAGCTGGCCCATCCACAAGGTGTCCCGGTGTCTCCCATCTATTTCATCAGGTAGCCATGCATAGCCTCCAGGCAAAGGTGCTGACAGATAGCAAGGAACCAGAAACAGAACTCTCCTCTGGCACTCCTGATCTTCTGCAAGAGCAATCTCAGAATGGATGCTTGGGGTCCCTATCCTTCCTGACCAGTTTCTATCTCTTGTTCTCATCATTCCTCGCTAGAGTGACTGTCTTTTTCAAACTGAGTAGGGTCATGTTGTGATAGATTCCCTCTAGTGGATCTGTCTTAGGGCCCCTAAAAATGCATCAATAGTTTTATTTTCCTAACAACCAGGTGTATTGGAGAAAGAAAGTTCTTGAATGGTGCCTGGAAGGAGATTTGAAGGGAAAACAAAAGCTAGAGAAAAGTTAGGGAGAAGTGAAATTGAAGTTGAAGCCTGTTGGGGTCATTGAGTTGGGCACTGGAGAGATGACTCAGCTGGTAAGGTGCTTGCCATGCAAGCATGAAGAGCTGAGTCCATTCATATCCCTAGGACCCACATTAAAAAGGATGCCTGTAATCCCTGCACTGGGGAAGCAGAAGCAGAAGGACCCCTAGAACTTTCTGGCCAGCCAGTCTAGTCAAATCAGTAAGGTCCAGATTCAGTGAGAAACCCTGTCTCAAAAAATTGCACAGCAATTGAAGATACTACACATCAACCTCTGGTCTTCGGAAACATGCTCACAGATGTGCACATGTGCCCACACACGTACCCCCACACATGTATACACATACACACCACACATACACAAATAAGTTGAAATCACAATGAAAGTTAGAAAACTAGAGCTATGGCTCTAACTCAGTGTTAAAGCACTTGCCTAGCATTCCTGAGGCACTAGATTCAACCGTCAATACTGCCAAAAATTTAATATAAAGAAAGCGAAGGTGGAGCAATGGTCCACTGGCTAAAAGCACGCACTGTTTTTGCAAAGAACCCAAGTTGGGTTCCCAGTACCCACATTGGGTGACTCACAACTGCCTGTAACACCCGATCCAGAGGATTAGATGCCTCTGTCTTCTACTGGTACCTGCACTCTGTGTACAAACCCTTACACAGACACACATGCATACGCCTAACTAAAAAGAATGTCTTTTGTTAAAAAGAAAGAAAATTTATAAATGAATGTCAAGTGTTAATGAAAATTTTACATATCAACATATGCCAACTCAGGAATCTAGAAAAATAGTATAATCTTAAATGCTTTTGTTCTAATGAAAAGGAACTGAAATTTATTGAAACAGCTCTTTAAGAAATTGGGGGGCAGAAAGGAGGGGCTTGGGATTTGGCTCAGCACTAAGGCTTTTGCCTAGCTTTAAATCCAGAGTCCAGGATTTAATGCCCAGTACTGAAAATAAATAAACATGGAAAATTAGATCTTAAAAAAGAAGTTAGAGCCGAGTGCAATGGCATATACTTTTAATCCCCACACTTGGGAGGCAGAGGCAGGTGGATCTCTGTGAAATGAAGGCCAGCTTGGTTTCCATAGCAAGTTCCAGGTCAACTGGAGTTACAGGGAGGCCCTGTCTCAGGAAAAAGAAAGAAAGAAAGAAAGAAAGAAAGAAAGAAAGAAAGAAAGAAAGAAAGAAAGAAAGAAAGAAGAAAGAAAAGAAGGAAGGAAGGAAGGAAAGAAGGAAGGAAGGAAGGAAGGAAAGAAAGAGAGAGAGGGAGAAGGGAGGGAAGGAGGGAAGGAGGGGAAAGAAAGAAAAAAAGAAAGAAAAAGAAAGAAAAACAGAGAGAAGACCCAAATAAAATTACAACAGACTCCAGTGAAATCCAGATTATCATCAGGAAATACTACAAAAACTTATATTCTAATAAGCTGGAAAACCTAGGCAAAATGGCAAATTTATAAGCACATACAACTTACCTAAATTAAAGCCAGAAGAGAAAAGCCTAGGACCAAATGGATTTACTACTTAAATCTATCAAACTTTCAAGGAAAATTCAATAGAAATGCTTCTCAAATTCTTCCACAAAATAGAAAGGGAAAGAACACAACCAATTTTTTTTCTATGACACCAGTATTTTCTTGATACCCAAACCAGCTAAAAGCATAATAAAATTAGAGACCAATTTCCCTAATGAACACAGACACAAAATTATCAACAGAATATTTGCAAAGAGAATTCAAGGACACTTTAAGATCATACATTATGACCAAGTAGGTTTCATCAGACGGATGCAAGGTGTGTTCAACATACATAAATCAATAAGTATATTTCACCATGTAAGGGCAGAAATCACACGATCATCAACATAATGCTTGAAGCCTTACCCAGACAATAAGATAAGATAACGATGTAAAAAGGATAAAAGCAATGAAGAATGTAATTAAACAGGTTGTGGTGACATGTACCTTTAATCCTAGCACTGGGGGAGCAGAAGCAGGTAGATTACTGTGAGTTCTAGGCCAGCCTTGCCTACATAGTAAGTTCTAGGCCAATCAGGGCTACATAGTGAGACCCTGTCTCAAAAAACTAAAACCAGAACAAAACAAAATAAGAGAATAAAATGAAATTGTCCCTCTTCACAGATGACATTGTTCTATACTTAAAAGACCCTACATATTCATCTAGAAAATGCTTAGATTTAATAAATACTTTCAGTAAAGTTGCAGGATACAAAATCAATATATAAAAATCAGTAGCTTTCATATATATCAATAAAAAACTTACTTGGAAAATGCCTTAATCTCAGTAAGCTATTTGGGAGTCCCCAGATAAAATATCTTGGAGTAAACTTCACCAAGGAAGTGAAAAACATGTATACTGAAAACTTTAAAGCACTGAATAACAGAAGTTAAAGAAGATACTAGCTGATGGAGAGATCTTCCATGTTCCTGGATTGACAGAATATTGAGAAAATGACTATATTATAAAAAAGTAGTGTAATTTAATGCAATTCAGTGCAATTGTCATGAAAATTCCAATGGCATTCTTTATTGAACTAGAAAAATCAATCTAAAAGATTTTTTTTAATCAAATAACCAAAGCATCCACAAGAAGAAAGAACACTTATCACAGTACTTGACCTCAAATTATGCTACAGACCTCTAGTGACAGAGTAGAACAGAGAACCCAAGAGTAAGCAAATATGGGTATGGCCAAATAATTTTGGACTAAACATCAACAACATACACGGGCGGGGGGGTCTATTTCAACAAATCGTGTTGGCAAACTGGAAATATTCCTGCAGAACAATGAAATCAGATCTACATTTCCTGCCCGCTACAAAAAACATTCTAAATGGACAGAAGACCTTAATTTAAACCACAAATGCCGAAACTGCTGCAGGAAAACATAAGACCCACACTTAAAGCTATAGATTCTGATGAGAACTTTCTGAACAGGACACCAGGAAAGAGTCCCAAGAATCAACAAATGGGACTACATTAAATTAAATAGTTTCTGTACAGGCTTGGCATGGTGCTCAGGAGGCAGAGGCAGGTGAATCTGACAGGCTAGCCTGGTCTATATAGTGAGTTCCAGGATAGCTGGGGCTACAGAGAGACCCTGTCACAAACAAAGAAAAGTTTCACTATGATCAGCAGTGGCAGCCAATAAAATGGGAGCAGATCTTTGCCAGCTACACCTCAGTCAAGGGTTTGATACCTATAATACATAAAGAAATGAAAAAATTCAGCATCACAAAGCAAAACTGCCAATCAGTAAATGGGCTAATGAAATAAATAGACTGCTCTCAAAATAAGAAGCATTATTGGCTAATAAACATTTTTTTAAAAATATTCAACATCCTTAACCATCAGGAAAATGTACATTAAAACTATTTTGAGATTCTATCTTCCTCCAGTTAGAATGGCTGTGAGCAAGAAAACAAACAAACCTCATATGCTGGTGAGGATGTGGGGAAACCCTTATTTGCTGTTGGTGAGAATACAAACTAGTACAGCCATTATGGAAGACAATATGGAGAGTACTCTAAAAATTAAAAATAGAACTACCATATGACCCAACTATGCCATTCCTGGGCATGTAACTAAAAGATTCTACAGCCTACTACAGAGACGCTTGCATATGTGTTTATTTTTGCATTATTTACAATAGCAAGGGGATGGAACCAACGTAAATAGCCATCAACAAAAGAACAGATAATAAAAAGGCAGCATATATGCACACTGGATTTCTACTCAGCTGCAAGGCAAAATAAAATTATGAAATTTGCAGGAAAATGGATGGCTCTGTAAAACATCAAGTGAATCAGATTCAGAAAGTAAAAAATGACATGTTCTTTATTATATGAGGACCCTAACTTCTATTTGAATGTCTATAAGTAAAACATGCCAGAGTTGGTACAGGCTATGAACAAAGAAAGATGACAAGAGATGTTGAGAAAGGTGGGGTAGGGCAAGAAGGGCCATGTGACATGACAGTGTGAAGAAGGTTATTGGCAATGAGAGGGACTGGGAGAGAAGATGGAGAGAAACACCAACAAATTTTGTTTGCAAAATCCCATAACGACACCTGATTATTCGTATTTTATTCGTATTGTATTAGATGCTAATAAAAATTATGGATCTTAAGAAAGCAAACGAAAGTGCATCAGTATGTAAAGATGACTCCAAGATCTCTGGAAATGCAACTCTGCTTACGTTTGGCATCCTATTGGAGGACCTAGATAGAGCCCTCAGGAAAGGAAAGAAGGGAAGGAGACAGGAAGGGAGGAGAAGAACAGGAGGAAAAGATAAATAATGGCAAATACGAATGACAATCATTCATATTCCTAAGACAATATGAGTTTTACATCAATATTAACAAGTTAGTTGTATTTTCTTATAACAGAGAAAGTCAGAAAATATAATCATAAAAACCCCTCGACTGGTAAGATAGCTCAATGGATAAAGGCACCTGCTGCCAAGCCTAGCTTCCTGAATTCAATCCTGGGAACTCACACAGTGGAAGGAAAGAATCAACCCCTGCAAGTAGTCTTCCGATCTCCACACATGCACCATGGTGTGAGTGTGTTCCCCCATTTACCCACTATTGGTGGTTTGAAAGAAAAATGTTGCCCACAGGCTCAAGTGTTTGAGCACTTGGGTGTATACCCTCAGTTGACCGCACTGTTTGGGGAGGTCCTTTAGGAAGTGTGGTCTTGCTGGAGGAAGCATGTCAATGAGGACAGACTTTGTGAGTTCATAGCCTTGCCCCATTTCCAGTTCCCTCCCTCTGCTTTGTGGTTGAAGATGTGAGCCCTTCTCAGTTTACTGCTCCTGTCATAATGCTTGCCTGCCGTGACACACTCTTACCCTCTGGAACTGTAAGCTCAAATAAACTCTTTCTTCCATAATTTGCTTTGGAGCTTGGTGTTTTATCAGAGAAAAAGAAAAGTAACTAATACACTACCTCTATACACACAAAATAAATAAATAATGAAAAAAATTATTAAAAGAAGACCCATTCATAGTATACAAAGTTGCTTAGATAATGATATAAATCTAGATGTAGATTCTTCCTGGAAATAGAGCTCTCCCCCACCCAAATTTACAAGGTAAAAGTCTTCTCAGAAAGATACTGCTGATCATATAACTGAAAGACAAACCAGGCAGATAGAGTAGAATATTTAATAACACAAGATTTCAGTGTAATAAAAATGTAAATTTTCCTCAAATTGATTTAAAGACTAAATTATATATCAATCAAATGCTCAGTAGAACTGCTTTTGAAAATAATGAGTAGATTATGAAAAGCTTATGGAAGAACAAAGAAAATTATAACCAGGGTAATCCTGAGAAAAAGAAAAGTTTAACATTCTAATTAGCAAAATTTGTAAACTAACATTAGTAGACAGTGATTTAGATTTCCTAGATAGTATTTAGTTGGTTCAGAGAAAATAGGTAAATGAAATGGATTAAGGATTCAAAAAGTAAACAGATGCCTACAAGAAAACTTGTGATCCTTTCCTGTGTGTAAAAAGAGATCAGGGCAGACACCCATAAGAAAAGACAAGATAAGCAGGCAGACTTGACAGTTTGCTTAAGCAACTAGATATGGATTTCTTCAGAGAGCACACATTAAAAAACAGAAGGTGGCTGGTCCTCTGTGGATGTGGAGGTCAGAGGGCAACCTGTGGGTGCTAGTCGTTCCTTCGACCATGTGGGGTTGAACTCAAGCTGCCAGGCTTGGCAGCAAATCCCTATACCTGCTGTGCCATCCTACCTGACTTATCTGTTCTTGTGCTAATTTGGGGCAAAGCACGGTCAGTCTTGAGAAAATCTGACTGAGCACAAAGGTCAGTGTGTAAGCAGGCTGAGTGAGGAAAGCCTGCAAGGCCTGTCTGTTCAGATTCTTCTTGGCCTACAGGTCCAGCCTTCCTCCCTACACTGGTTTGCTAAGGGGCAAGGCCTTTCTGGAATGAGGTAGAATAAGAGGAATTCTCATTTCTGTGGCTTTCCTTGGAAAAGAGTGAGGGGCAAGAGCCAGGAGGACAGGAGATGAGAAAGGAAGTTTACTTCTGGGGCCATTTCCTGAGGCCCTTCACAATAACAATCAAAGAGGAGGCCAAGAGATTGAGGAGTTAGGGGTATGTGGGAGGAGTTGGAGGGAGGAGCGAGCGGGAGTGGTGGAGATGATGAAAATACAGTACTCATGTATGGGATTTTCAAAAATAAAAAACTATAAAGGAATATAAAATTCCTCATAAAAATTTAGTTCTACATGAATTAGGGATTTAAATGCAACATACAAAACTTTTTAAGTGCTGAAAATGTTAGAATTCTATGTGAGATGAGCTGAGGCTGGTGTTCAATTAGAACTCCTGCTTCTGGTGGGAAGGTTCTGGGTTCAAATTCCCCAGCACAAAATACATGATCAAATGATCAAAAGCTACAGTTCAACAAACCATTTTGAGAAACATTTACATGAGCTAGAAAACCAGTGATTTACAGCCGCAAATTTTAGTTTTAGATGCGTACTTGCACCTGGAGCTAAGGGCAAGACATCATAGCAACATTGTTTATAGTAAATTTTTAGCAAGTAATCACAAAAGTTCAATGATGGTAGAAAGGATAAACTACCTTTCTAAAACAGAAGACTGCATACAATGGAAAACCAGATATATAGATAAACATATCAATATGGGTGACTGTAAGGAAAAAAATTACCGTTGAGTGAAAAATTAAACAAATCATGTACATGACAACATAAACGCAAAGTAAACAAAAGATGTGATACTATATAACCAAAGAATTCAGAGTTTAGTGGATGGGGGAAGGGCACACAGGCAGTTAACAATGGAAGACGGTAATTTTCTAATCGAGTTCGATGCAAAATTCACTTGAAATCCACACTAGGACAACTTCTTATCATTGAGATCTCAGAGTGCTTCATATGGCACGTTTTTGGAGACAGGGTCTCATGTATCCCAGATGGCCCCTTGAACTCACTAGGTAGCAAATGATGACCTTGAAGCTCAGACCCCTCTGCCCCACCTCCAGTGTTTTTGGATTCCAGGAATGCCCTGTTTATATGGTGCTGAGTAATCAGTCCCAGGACTTCCTGCATTCCTGGTGAGCACTATACCAGCTGAGTTACATTTCCAGCCCTATAATACATTTTTTATTAGATCTGAGAAATAGGATTTTCTAGATCTCTCAAGACAGAAAACATGGTGAACATCCTCTCTGTCCTGAATCTTGTATGGAACCAGCTGGGGTATTCTGATGCCTTCTGGGAAGCTACTAAAGGAAGGTGTTGCTGGAATGTGGATGGTGGGGTAAGGAGAAAGACTCATCAGTTTGTGAAATCTTGTACAAGGGAGCAACTGAATCCGAGGTATCCATCTAAATGCCTCTGCTGCCTTGACGGGAATGAAACCGTGGATGGAAGCGGGGGAAGCATGGAGGCAGAGAAACAGGTGAAAGCTAGTGCAGAATTATTTAAGGTTTATTTATCTATTTAAGATTTATTTAATTCTTATTTATACATAGGTGTATGCCTCTGTGCCTGTATAAATTTGTGTACCATGTGCATGAAAATGCCTGAGCAGGCCAGAAGAGGTTATCAGATCTCCTGGAATTGGAGTTACAGGCTGTTTTGAGCTGCCATGTGGGTGCTGAGAATTGAACCCAGGCCCTGTGCAAACCCAGCAAGTATTCTTCACCACTCAGCCATCTCCCCAGGACTAATGCAATAATTCATATGGAAGATGTTTTAAGAATAAATAAATGATATGAGGTGAGTATATATTTTTGAGGCAGAATCCACAGGACTTAGTGAAATTTTTTTTTTTTAATATAGAGGGTAAAGAAGAGAGAATGATTCCTGAAGCTGTGAGTGGGTATCCGGGTCATTCTGTCCCTTCGCTGAAATGGGGAACATTTGGTGGTGGTGGTGAAGTGCAGCTAAGACACTGGACATATTGAAACTGTTGGGTTTCTGTCATATGACAGACTATAACAATGAGAGACTTGTTTTGATAATCTGACAAAACATCTAAATATTTGCTATGTGCCAGATGCAGTGATGAACTATGATGATGGATGAATCAGACTCCAAAATATTACACCTTCAAGTACTTGCAAGGAAAAAATAACTGATCGTCACAAATGGTTATTTTAAAAACAGTCACTCACCAAGAAGGTTTTCAGTTGACTATAACTGAGTGACTGAAAATTAAATTTCAAAACATGGAATTGAGCCTGTTCTCTGGTTCAACTTTTCCATGTGCTCTTACCAGGCAGGGAAGTACCTATCAAGACAGACTACTCTGTCCCCTCACACGAAGATATGACTCAGCTCCACTGCCATGACACATCGTCTCCTCATGTCCCCAAGATGATTCTATGTCTCAGTTCAGCCAGCACTCAAGCTCTTTTACTGGTAATGCGTAGAGGAAGAGGAAAGAATTGTGGTGTCACATCACATCGTATGTGGACACTTGGCATTTACAAGCCTGGAATCAATTCTAGCTTAGCGGGAAGGCTGATCTTGAGCCCTTGGCATTCCATCACCACATACTAATGCGCTTGTGCATCTCATTTGCTCTCAGACTCTAAGACGCAGACCCTGTAAAGGTCTGTGCCTCTGACCAGGAATTAAGAGTAAGGGTTTGAGTCCTACCCATCATTAGCCACAAGAAGAACACATTAGGCGTTTTCTCAGGGAGACAGCTATAGAGCTTTGGCACAATTAACCTCTAAACTTCTGATTCTGAGCTTGGGCAGAGGCATACATTCCAAATAGTCAAATCCAGTATAAGCAGCATAGAGAAATGTAATATCTTAGAAACTCCTCAGTTGGCAGATTTGCATTTTACTTTAAAATAATCATATTCGATATACAATAAATTTCCAAATCTCTCAACTCCATAAACTTTCCAGGAAAAATGCCAAGTGAAATGGGATATCTGGACTTTAGACTTATGCATTATGCTTTATTTATTTATGCTTTATATCATCTAACCCTTTGAGCCCATGCTTAACCACATAATTTTAAATCTGTCCGGCAACCACTCCTCCAGTGGGGATTCTTACCAATTCAGATAATTTCTTTTACCTACGTTGTTTAATTGAAAAAAGCATCCTTTAAAATCAACCTGATCTTCATATGCAAGTATACCGACCTACATCTTCTTCACTCATGGTTTGATCGCCATGGGTGATGGGTTCCATGAACCCCAATCTGGAGATGCTCAAGGCTCTTGCAGAAAATGGCATTTTACATGCAACCTGCACAATTCTGTGTGCTTTATTCTGTGTGCTTTAAATCCTCTCTAGACAATATATAATGCCTAACACAATGTAAATGTCACATAGTCACTGCACTGCTTTAAATTTTATTGTTTTTATTGTTAAAATCATGTTATTTTAATCATCACTTGGCTCACTTCATAGACACGGAATCTGAAGGTATAGAGAGTTGGCTATATTTTTATGATATTTAAAAATCTAGGATATCAAGTCCTACAGAAAAGCAATTTTTCATGTGGCAAAATGCTTTTTAGTGTAAAAAAACCCTTTCAAGTATAGTCGGTTCAAATATAGGATGTGGTTTCATAAGCTTAGCCAATGAATATTAATACATTATAACTTTTGAAATCACATGTTCAGAAAAAAATGTTAAGTATTAATAGGAACCATTTGACTAGTACATAATATTATATAATTGAAAGGCAGTGCTAGAAATATTAAGTGATATGGTTTCTCTTGCTTTTCTCTTTCTATCACACTAACTGTACTCTTAACAAAGGAGTTGCCCTCCATTGTCCACTTGTGACTTTTACTGGTTATTAGATAAAGTAGGGGATACATTCTTGTGAGAAAACAGTCTCTTCCTGGTCCCACTGGATGCTTATATGCAGTTCCTGCTGCTTATGGACCTGGGTTAGGAGGAAGTTTTCAGTGAGGTTGTTCTGCTGGGTTGAGTGGTGCCACGCAGATAAGGGTGGGCCCATTCACATGTGCGGTCGGTTAGGTCAGTGAGTTCCAGGGTATTAACATGGCCTACTGACTCCAGTAATCTGATGGCTTTGCCTTTTTCTCACCTGATACTCAATGAGTTTCCTTCTGCTGAGTAGTTTGGTCATTCTTTGGTCTCCAATAACTCTTGGAAGTACTGTTGATAAAAGGAAAAACAAAGCTCTTTCCATAAAGTACACTTGATATTCTCCTGTATTGTCAGTGGTTCAAGTAGGAAATGATGAAAATATTCCCGAGGTGACTCAGAGAAAGAACCAGATCATCAGTCAGCAACCATTGGAGATGCACCTCCCTCCTTTAAATCTGTCACTTGGGAGCTCGACTGTGTGCTGGGCTTCAGCAAACCTCTCAGCTGTTTCCTGTCTAACACTACCTAATTCCCTCACTCTTTCTGAAACCCTTCTTTAATTCCTCTTTTATTCCTAGCCATGCACTCTTCCTTAATATTTAACCCACATGTTTCTTAAACTTTCAGTTGTCTCAGTTTCCACAAAACTATAAGGACCCTGATTTCATCTTTCCTCATTTCTATTTCCTACTAAATGAAACATCATCCCTTCTTTCTACCCTTTCTTCCTGATTATATCTACCAATTCTCATTCTTTTATTTTAACTTTCGTTTCAACCTCTCTCAACCTGTCTAACACTCTTCTTTCCGTCTGCAGGAATTTTCATGTGCCGAGCTCCCACGGACCCCTATGCCTGTTCTCAGAGCTGCTTCAGTCTAGGTTGGAAATATCCAAGTGGCCTTTGATGACATGCTACTTAAATCTGTTTCCAGCATATTTAATTTTTATCTCCAAAGATCCTGTAAACCATTCCACTCAATGTCAACATTAGCCACATGGGCTCCAGTATCTTATTTTTTAAAATTATTTATTTAATAACCACGTGATTAGAAGAAGCATTTCATTACAGCATTAACATATTCAATAACAATTTACAGAGCAAAGATGCATCTCTTTCAATATTGGCTATAAATTTTTAGGTTCATAGTTGAATTAATACAGTTTTACAGTGTTGAACTCAGTATAGACCCTGTAAGACATAAAATTGAATGAGTTTTTACCCTTTAAAGAAGATCTCCATTTCATTTTAAAATATGCTGTTTC
>NW_008344412.1:1817997-1821198 GCF_000622305.1 Nannospalax galili | reverse complement strand
GTTTCAGGCTTTACATTGAGGTCTTTGAGCCATTTGGAATTGACTTTTGTGCAGGGTGAAAGATGGGGGTTTAGTTTCATTCTTCTACAGCTGGAGACTCAGTTTTGCCAACACTCTTTGCTGAACATGCTGTCTTTCCTCCAGTGAATGTTCTTGGCCCCTTTGTCAAATATCATGTAGCTGAAATTGTGTGTACTCATATTTGAGTCTTCAGTTTTGTTCCATTTTTTGTGCAGGGTGAAAGATGGGGGTTTAGTTTCATTCTTCTACAGCTGGAGACTCAGTTTTGCCAACACTCTTTGCTGAACATGCTGTCTTTCCTCCAGTGAATGTTCTTGGCCCCTTTGTCAAATATCATGTAGCTGAAATTGTGTGTACTCATATTTGAGTCTTCAGTTTTGTTCCATTGATCTATGGGTCTACTTTTGTCCCAGTACCATGTTGTTTTTATGACTGTAATACAGTTTAAAGTCTGGTATAGAAATGCCCCCAGCATCACTCTTAGTGCTCAGGGTTGCTTTGGCTATCCAAGGTCTTTTGTGCTTCCATATGAATCTTAGGATTTTTTTCCAGGTCTTTGAAGAATGTCATGGGGATTTTGATTAGCATTGCATTGAATCTATAAATGACTTTATGGTCATTTTCACAATATTCTTCCAATCCATGAGCATGGGAGGTCCTTCCATCTTCTGATGTCTTTCTCAATCTCTTCCTTTAAAGATTTAAAATTTTCACTGTAGAGGTCTTTAATATCTTTGGTCAGGTTTAGTCCAAGATATTTTATTTTTTTTTGCAGGTATTGTGAAAGGGAGTATTGCCATGTACTCTTCTCTGATTTCTTGTTATTGGTATATAGAAAGGCTAAAGACTTTTGTAGAATAATTTTGTAACCTGCCGGTTTACCAAACGTGTTAATAATTTCTAGGAGTTTTCTGGTGGAATTTTTGGCATCTCTTAGGTATAATACCATATCATCTGCAAAAAAGGATAATTTAATCTCTTCATTTCCAATTATTACTCCTTTAATTTCCTTCTCTTGTCTTATTGCTCTTGCAAGAGTTTCAAACACTATGTTAAAAAGGGGTGGAGATAGTGAACAGTCTTGCCTGGTTCCTGGATGCATCCAGTTTTTCTTCATTTTGAATGATGTTGGCTGTGGGTTTGTTATATATGGTTTTAATTATGTTGAGATATGTTCCCTCCAGTCCAATTCCCTCTAGGACTTTGAGTATAAGTGCATGTTGAGTTTTGTCAAAGGCCTTCTCTGCGTCTATTGAGATGACCATGTGGTTCATGTCTTTGAGCCCATTTATATGATTTATAATGTTTATTGACTTACATATATTGAACCATCCCTGCATCTCTAGAATAAAGCCATCTTGATCATGGTGGATGATCTTTTTGATGTGTGTCTATATGTGGTTTACAAGTATTTTGTTGACAAATTTTACATCTGTGTTCATTAAGGATATGGGTCTGTAGTTTTCTTTTTTGGTTGTATCTTTACCTGGCTTTGGTATTAGAGTGATGCTGGCTTCATAGAAGGAATTTGGAAATTCTTCTTCCATTTCTATCTTTTTGAATATATTAATTAGTGTTTTCTCATAGAATTCTGCTGTAAATCCATCTGGTCCTGGTTTTTTTTTTTTTTAAGTCGGGAGGTTTGCTATTACTCTTTCAATTTCCTTATGTGTTATGGGTCTGTTTATGGGTCTGTTGATCTCCCTTTGGTTTAGTTTTATGGTTCCCATACTTTTAGATACCTGACCATTGATTTTGGGTTTTCAAATTTAGTAGTGTTTGGGTTTTTAAAGTATTCCCTTATATTGTTCTGGATCTGTTTGGTGTCTGTTATGATGTTTCCCCTTTCATCTCTGGTGTGGTTGATTTGGAGGTCCTCTTTCTTTCTTTTGGTTAACTGGGCTAGTGGTCTGTCAATTGTTTATCTTTTCAAAGAACCAGCTTCGTTGATTCTTTGTATTATTTTCTCTGTTTCTATTTTATTAACTTCTGCTCTGTTTTTTGTTATTTCTTCTTGTCTGCTCCATTTGGGTTTCATTTGTTGTTGCTTTTCAAGTATCTTAAGTAGCAGTGTTAAGTCATTTATTTGTGTTCCTTCTGATTTTTCAATGTAGGCACTTAGAACTATAAACTTCCCTCTAAGAACTGTTTTCAGCGTGTCCCAGAGGTTTTGTTGTCTTGGAAGTTTTGTTGTGTTGTATTGTCCTTTTCATTTAGTTCCAGGAATACTTTTATTTCTTTCTTAATTTCTTTTTTGACCCATTCATCATTCAGGAGTGTGTTGTGTAATCTCCATGAGTTCATGTAGATACTAGGGTTTCTTCTGGTGTTGATTTTAACCTTTATTGCATTATGGTCTGATAGAATGCATGGAATTATTTCAATCTTTTTGTATTTGTTGAGGTTTGCTTTGTGCCCCAGTAAACGGTTGATTTTGGAGAAAGTTCCAAGGGGCACTGAATAGAAAGTACATTTTTTGGTGCTTGCATGGAATATTTGGTAGATGTTTGTTAGGCCCATTTGATGTATGGTATAGTTTAATCCAGATGTCTCTCTGTTAGTTCTCTGTCCTGTTGACATATCTAATGGAGACAATGGGGTATTGAAGTCCCCCACTATTAATGAGTTGTAATTAATCTGGGTCTTAATGTCCTGTAGTACTGATTTTATGTAGTTGGGTTCATGATTGTAATATCTTCTTCATCAATTGTTCCTTTGATGAGAATGAAATGGCCCTGACAATCTCTTCTGATTAGTTTTAAAGTCTATTTTGTTAGATATTAGAATTGCAATGCCTGCTTTTATCTTAGTACCATTAGCTTGGTATATTTTTTTCCATCCTTTCACCTTAAGGTAGTGCCTGTCCTTGAAAGTGAGATGAGTTTCTTGCAGACAACAAAAAGATGGGTTCTGTTTCTTAATCCATTCAACTATTCTGTACCTTTTGACTGGGGAGTTCAGTCCATTGATATTTAAAGTTATTAATGAAAGATGCGTATTGATTCCTAGCATTTTTATTTTTGTTCACATTCTTGGTGTATCTGTGCATTTACATAATTATACCTTCATTAAGTTTCTTTCTGTAACCCTTGGGTATAGCAGTTCCTTTCTTCAGTCCTTTGTATTGCTTCAAGAATTCTCTGAAGGACTGGTTTAGTAGGCATGAATTCTTTCAGTCTT
>NW_008344412.1:1767518-1817805 GCF_000622305.1 Nannospalax galili | reverse complement strand
TCAGTATTGTCTCTTTGTTCTGTGTGGTTATTGTTTTTACTCTGATGTGCCGTGGAGAGTTTCTTTTCTGGTCTTGTCTATCTGGTATTTGATAAAGTTCTTGTATTTGTAAGGGCATGCCTTTCTTTAATTATAGGAAATTTTCTTCTACAATCCTGTTGAAAATATGGCTATACCATTATCCTGAGATGAGTGGTCTAATTCATCCACTTTATCTTCCAGTGCTGATATTTTGTTCTCCATCTCATTCATCCTATTGGTGAGGCTTTCTCCCGAGGTTCTTTCTAATTGGCTTACTGAGTGTTTCACTTCCTTCTTCATTTCAGCCTCAGCATTCTTAAATATTTCTAACTCTTTTCCGAATTCATTCAGAAGTTTATCCCTATCTTCTTTCAGTTCTTTGATATCTCTGTTTGTGTGTTCTTTAAATTCACTGAATTCTTTTATCATGCTTGTAATTGTTCTTTTGAGTTCCATGTCCTGCATTATCTCATTGTACTCCTCTACAGGACTGTTGGTACTTGGTGGGGATATATTATTTTGGTTTTTCATTTTGTTATTTTTTCTCTGTGACTTTGATGTGTGGATTTCTTTTGTAGATTCTGGTTCTGGTGTGAAACTGAAGCCTTCCTTTGTTGAGTTTAGGTCTGCTTCTTTTTGTAGACTTTATGTGCCTTTGTGGTTTATTTGTTGGGCGTGAAAAGCCGGTTGGTCTATGCTTCAGGTTCTCTCTTTTGATTTTGTATTGGAGTGGCCAAATTGCTTTCATCTTGCTGCTCAGGAGTTCCCAGAGAGGCCCAAATTGGATGAGGATCAGATGCTCTCAGGCTTTCTCCTAAGGTCTGGATCCCCCCAGGAAAGATGCTGGCCTCAGGAATTTGAGGACTGGGCTGGCCTAGGAGCAGGGCCCAGGAAAGATGCTGCTCCCAGGGATGCAAAGGGAGGTGGGGGTGAGTAGAGGCCTGAGAGCTCCTGGGGGCTACAGGGAGGAATTGGTTTTGTCTGGATGAAAGGATCAGGAAGGTCTGGGGTGCCATGAGAAGAAATGGGTCAGTGCCCCTGCTTGGAGGAGGAATGGAATGGGGGATCAGGGAGGGTAAATGAGGCTGAGGGAGTCAAGGTACAGTGGGTACAGCAGCCAGACTTACCTAGGATAGCTGCTGGGTCCAGGAAGCTGTGGGGCTGGGCCTCCCAGAGATGCAAAGGGAGGTGGGGACTAGAGGGAGGAATTGGGTTGGTCTGGATGCAAAGATCAGGAAGCAGTGGGGATTCTGGGCTAAGAGGTCAGTCCATGGGTCTAGAGTGTCACAACAAGGGCCAGTCCCCCTGTTAGGAGGAGAGATGGGGTAGGGGAGCTGGGAGGGAGAATGAGGCTGAGGGAGCCAAGGTGCAGTGGGCGCAGCAGCCAAACTTACTCAGGCAAGCTGTTGGCTCCAGGAAGCTGTCCAGTCTCTTGTTTTTTCCAAAATTATTGTGAACATTTTTACTATTGTATTTACAAGGGTATTATTTCATTTTAATTCATCTCAATTTGTTGTTCACATTACTTCGAGCTCATAGGAATATACCAGGCAATAGAAGCTTGTGTGTTCTTTTGCATGCTAAACCCTTCAAATCACATTCAAAATGGGGCCTGGGGAGATCGCTCAGTGAGTAAAGAGCTTGCTGTACAACAGGAGGACCTGAATTCAGATCCCCAACATTCAGCCAACATTATCTCAGTATTGAGAAGACAGAAGCAGGCAGATCCCAGGGGTTTGATGGCCGGTAAGCCTAGCTGAAACACTGAGTTCCAGATTCACTGAGAGTTCTTGTCTCAGAAATGAACTGGAAAGGAAGATACTTGACATCAACCTCTGGCTTCCACATGGACATATACAGGCTCCCACCGGGCCCATAGGCACAGACAAAACCTATACCTACACCCCACCACACACACACACACACACACACACACACACACACACACGTGTCAGATACCAGAGGGGGGGGGGGAGAAACACAGAGAGAGAGAGAGAGAGAGAGAGAGAGAGAGAGAGAGAGAGAGAGAGAGACAGGAGAGAGAAAATTCAAAATAATTCCCCAGAGCCATAAAAATCTACATTTCCCAGTTTCTCTCATACTAATTAAAATTTACCAAAACTTGTGCTAGTAAATGTGATAGATCTGTTGCAATGGAAAATGTAAGAGTATTTCAGAAGAAATGTAGTAACTAATATCAATGATACTTTATCAGACCAATCTACAATATCCAAGTTTGGGGAGGAATTATTTTGACTTCAACAGCTTTATTAATAAATAATTGATACTCAATAGACCACATATTCGAATACACAATTTGATAAATTTTAACATATCTATACATCCATGAAAGACTCGCCACAATCAAGATAATATCACTGATGCCCTCCATGTGCTTCTTAGTGATCCTTCTTCCTTCTGTTATTATATTGGTTTACATTTTCTAGATGTTCCTATGGGCATAATTATACAATACAGTTTTTGGATGGCTAATCTTGGTTGTCAACTTGACACAACTGGGAGGAGAGGATCTCAGCTGAGGAATTTTCTCCATCCTACTGGCATTGAGCATGTCTGTGGGGCATTTTCTTGATTGCCAGTTGATGTAGAAGGGCCCAGCCAACTGTGGGTGATGCCATCCCTGGGCAGGTGGGCCTGGGCTGTGTAAGAAGGGTCGCTGAGCAAGCCAGGGGAAGCAAGCCAGTGATGGGGTTCCTCCACGGTCTCTGCTTCAATTTCCACCTCCAGGTTTCTGCCTTGAATTCCTGCCCTGTCTTCCCTAGATGATGAACTACAACCTGTAAACTTTTCTCCCCAAGCTGTTTCTGGTCATGGTGTTTATCACAGCATCAGAAAGCAAGCTAGGACATTTGTTTATTGGCTGGGCTTTTTCAGGCAATGAAATTTACTTAACATTCCTGTAGAAGCAACATTTCATTCTTTTTACTGTAATATATCATATGAGTGATGCATGGTTTGTTTATCCATATTGGTGAATATTATATAGTTCTTAGTTTGGGGCCACTGTGAAAATAGATGTTCAAGTGTCCAAATGAGTATATGTTTTCATTCCTTCCAGGAAACATCACTAGGAGTACAATGGCTAGGTAATATGGCAGTGATGTTCCACCTCTTAAGAAAACTATCAGTGCTTATAGCATTGTGTAATCTCCTTAGCAGGGTCTGGACGTGCCATTTGCCTTACTTACATTCCTCACACCTAGTATGGATAATCTTTTGAATTTAGCATTATAATAGATGTGTAGCAATGTCATTATGATTTTAGTGAGCATTTACTTAATGGGGAAATGATGAGGTTGGACTGATGATGTTGAAAATCTTTTCATGTACTTGTTATTCATATATCTTGATTGTGAAATGACTCTTGAAAAAGTATTTTAACTGGAGAATAAATTATAAAATAATTGCTAATTTCAAGAACATAAAATCCTCTGTTTTTGTTTTTGATATTTTTTTTGTGTTTTCTCCCCAATAATTATGTTAATAGCCAGAAATAATGTCCATAGAATATATTGTTAGCACGAAGAAAGTCTACCTTTTTCAACATTTCACATATTCAGAAAATATGTGGGTTCAAACTAAACTCTGCTTGTTACTCATGGTTCCTCTATATGTCCTAAGAAATTGAATTCTAAAACATGTTATGAGGACCAGTGAGATGGCTCAGTGGGTAAAAGGTCTTGATCTGCAAGTGCATCAGTCTGAGTTCAATTCCAGGAACCCATGTAAAGACAGAACTGATTTCATGAAGTTGTATAGCATACATCCATAACCCCCGAATAATAACAGCAATAACAATAACAATAACAATAATAGAGCTTTTGTGAGCTTTTCCAGTATTAGATAGTACACAGAGGTTTTTTTTTTTTTTTTTTTGAGACAGAATGTCCTAGTCCAGGTTGACCTAGAATTCACTATGTAGCTGAAGATGACTTTGAAGTTCTGATCTTTCTGCCTCTGCCTTCCAAGTGCTAGGATTATAGATGTACCCCATCATGCCAGGCCACAAAGTTATTAAGAATAAATCCCACTGTGAGCACTGTATTTCTGTTTGATTTTTATTTAGATTTGTCTACTTATGTCAAGGAAAATTTCTCCTTTGGAATTCAGGTTGATGTAGCAGCTTTCTATGAGCTACTAATCACATTTCTCAACATAGAAAGTAGTCCTTGGGCTCAGGGTTGTCAACAGAGAAGAACATCCATCTAGATGTCCTGTTTACATTTTTCATTGTGTTTCCTTTTAGACTATGACATAGACTTTCAACCAATCAATGATAGTGAAATGAAATTTCATTACAGTATCTTTTTAAGTTAACGGAAATGCATTGATTGATATATAAAATGTTAAATAAATGCTATTCCATCACCATTCCTATTTATTAAAAGCCATTAACACAAAACACAAAAAACTGAATTTTAGGAGAGGTATTTTAATAAATTAATCCTGGGGCTGGAGAGATGGCTCAGTGGTTAAGAACACTGTTTGTTCTTGCAGAAGACTGGGGTTCGAATCCCAGCACCCACATGGCAGCTAACAACTGCCCATAACTCCAGCCCCAGGGGATCCAACAGCCTCCTCTGACCTCCACGGGCATTGCACGACATAGTGCACTTACCTACATGCAGGCAATACATGCATACACATAAAATAATAAAAGAAAATAAAAGAAAATAAAAATCCTAACTGACTTGAATCTATACTCACTCAGTAGAAGACTAGAGTTCACAAGGAGGTGCCTCCACTATTAGGTTAAAGATAGTGCAGGGACAGGCAAGGAGAGCGTGAAGAAACACACTGAGGGCACACAGCCCTGGGAGCCGCCCAAACAACTCATATTGTGTACTTACAGGAAATAAGAAACTTCAGAAAATGTGAAGAAGACAGTAGGCCTCCATTTTATAGTGGATACCATTTCCTTTCATTGTCTGTCTGTGATGTTGATTTTAATTGTCAACTTGATGGGCTTTAAAATCAAGCCAGGAGGCAAACTTCTGTGTGTCTGCAAGGGCATTTCTAGAGGGTTAACTGAGGCAGGAAGAGCCATCCTGAATGTGGGTTGGGATTCTATCATGAATAAAAAGGAGAGAGGAAATGCAGTATCAACACACATCTTCTCTGCTTCCTGAAGGTGGGTATGTGACCAGCCACCTCGTTCTGCCCTGATGGACAAGACCTTCAAACTGAGCCAGGTTGTGCTTGTCAGGTATTGTGTCACAGCAACGAGAAGTGTACCTAATACGATATCCTTCTAATCTTTTTCTAGGCTCATGTACATGACTTAAAAAATAAATTTGTCACAGTTTTACATAAAATTATTCTAAAATACTTATTTTGTCATTAAACGTTGAGTTGAGTTTTGAAGTACAGCACATGTATGTAAGCCCTGAGCCTTAGTTTCATTTCTATAAGATGGAGTTGTACTAGATAATGTCTAGAACGCCTTCCTGGTCTAACTCCATTCATAAGTAAATTTGCCAGAAGTACCTGAACTGTGTAAATACTGACTTCCTGCCCCTTTATGCTGAACAAAAGCTCATGTAACTTTCCAAGTAAGAAGCAGCCCCACTGCAGAGCAATGATGTGAACCTCAGTCCATGTCTCTGCACTCTGAGGTCATGTGTGAAATTACTGTTTTCATGAACACAGTGTCTCTTTATATATAGCATGCTTTTCCTAATAGTGATTGCCCTCAGCTTTGCCTGCTCTAGCAGATGGCTGACTGCCTTCTTGAGGTGTATCCCAGAGCTTCACAGGTGCTTTTCCTTATGTCATCTAGTTCCTGTGTTAAGTTAGATAGTACAAAATTTAGCAGCTGAATTTGGTGAACCTCCACTGTGCCACTTCTGTTGTTTTCATATAGCAGCAGATTTTTTAAAATAAAACTTTACTTTTTTGTATAGCTTTCAAGAAAATGTAGGCCAAATTCAGCCTGGATTTTGTTGAAAGCTTTATGTGACTATATCATGTTCCATTCTTCTTCAGCTAGTTTATCTTTATGCACAGAACTCTTAGGATCTAGGTGAAGTTTAATTCATTCATTTTACTAACATTTATTTTGTACAAACACATGGTAGTCACTGTCATAGACAACATAATTGTGTTTAAGACATAAAAGTGAATGTTCTGGTTTCTTAAAAGGCTCACCTTAGTAAGAAAGAGAGCAAGAATAAGGAACTACAGTTATAGCTCTGAATGTGTCATGACAAAAAAATGTCAAAACTGCTAATTTAAACCCAACAAACAACACACACTTCATAAACAAGATTTATCATTATGTAAATTTATCATTATGTAAATGCCCAAAGGCATACCATCAGCTGAATAGTGTTCTCCAAATATCTATTCCCTTCCTGGAACCTCAGGACATAACCATATTTGGAATGAGGATTGTTGGTGATATAATCAGCTAAGACGAGGTCATAGTAGAGTAGGTTGCCTTATCTAGTATGACTGGTAGTCTCATAAGATAAGAAGATTCTTAGGCATAATTACACAGAGGGAGAAGATGACCACGACGCATAATTACATAGAGGGAGAAGATGACCATGACACATCAGAGGCAGAGATAGAATAAGATATACCTGTAAGCCAGGGACAACAATGGCCACTGACAAACATCATAAGCTCCAAGAGTCAAGAAAGGACTCCCCCAGATTTCAAAAGGGCATTGCCCTGCCGAGAACTAGCCTCAACTGTGAGATCATAGATTTGTGATGTTTGTAGCCATCAGCATGTCGTACTATTACAACAGCCCTAATAGGAACACCTCCAGAGCTCATTAAGTAGATGGAGAAGAAAGATCTCCCAAGCGGAGTAACAGTATGTTTACAGACATAGAAGAGTGGAGGAACACTCAGAGGACTCTCATCAACATGACTTGTGTGAGTCATTAAACAATACATTGCTGTATTTCTGTGTGTGTGTGTAATAATGATCCTCGTTAATCCATAGAGTGGGTGAATCAGAATGCATAAGAGTAATGAGAAAAATTTTCTTTTCTTAGGGACACTTAATCCATTACTCTGTTTCTGTCACTGCGTGGCCATCTTCTCTGTGTCAAACTAAGGGCTAACATAGTTGTAAAACATTTCTCAAAAAACATTCCCTAAATATGAGTCAGACACATTATCTGGTGCACTCTATTCTAATATGAGTCAATGTGGGTCATAACACCGGGTATATTTTAGTCATGGAGAAATCTTGTGCAAGCTTCCAATGCAGCAGATTTCTAATAGAATTTCAGGAGTAATTTGACTCTATTGTATTTTGTCCAGCCAATGATCAGAGGAACTGACCTTTAGTAAGTTTCATTTTCACTGTAAGTGGTAATGGGTGGTCAGTCTTTTGCTTCTGTGGGCCAAAAAATGGAAGGTGAAGTATGAGTGGTCAATAGGTAGGTAGTTTTTATTTTCTTCCTTACAAAACGTACAGGAACGGTTTTCTTTCAGTTTATTCATGTATGATTCTTTCAAGTCTAAAAAATTACCTACGATGTGTCTTAAATAGTTCCATATATTCACCCAGATTTGTCTAATATGTACAGATATACAAACATATTCATATAATTTAGAAGAAAAAGCAGGATGGGGGAAATTATTTTCTAAGATTCATAGAATAAATAATAAAGAAGCCCAATATATTAATTTGGCTATCTAAAGTCTAAATTTAAAGTTCTTTCCCCTTGGATATGATGACTATTCTATCACATGTGATGACATCATAGTATGGCCTAGAGATTTTCATTGGACAGTTTTGCTTCCCAGGTAACACTTGACAATATCTGGAGATATTTTTGGCTGTCACACTGAGAGGATGCTGCTGGAATCTAACAAAGATGCATGTAAACATCTTACCTGTACAGGAAAACTATTTAGAAAAGAGTTGTTCAGTCTAAAATATCAATAGAGTCAAGGTTAAAAAATTGTGGCCTAGCATAATGGCTAATGCTGAAATGTTCTTTATTAAATATTTACTGTGTACTAAATAATTTCTGAGTAATATTTTCTTTGCCCGCAAAATATTTCTGATTAAGTTCTGCTCTCATTTGCACAGTATGAAGCCAAGGTGCTTGGGCATCGATGCTGGTATTTCCTATAGCGTTTATATTTTGGGCTTATCACAGATAAAGTAGTTTAGAAGGTGATAAGTTTTTGAGGGGTCCGGCTTCATGAACAGGATTAGTTCCAGTATAAAGGCAACTTGGATAGGTACATTCACCTTTTCTGTCCTGTAAGAGTGTATCATCTATGAACAGCAGACCTTTACCAGACACCAAACTTGCTAACACCTTAATCTTGGATTTCGTAGCCTTCTCAACTGTGAGAAATACATTTCTTCTCTTTATAAATTCTCCAGTCTAAGGTCTTTTGTTAATGCTAGCCTGGGTGGAATAAAACACACAGATTGGTAAGATTTATTTACTCCAGTGACAGGGCAAGAAATTAAACACAAGTATTTTTGTTAAGAGAGGTTTTTACTTTAACCAGCACAGTCTAAAGTCATCATATGATAAAATGTGACTCTAAATACCTCCGTTAAATAGTGCTTTATATGGCCACTTTTGCCTGAAAATAATTGCTCCCTTAATACATGAAATGGTATAAAATTTGCATAAGAAAATCAGTTATATAATGAATAAAAGACTAGTTTAATCTGATTGAAAAATAAGCCTCTGTCTCTGATTTGCACCTTGGAGAAAGAGAAACACAATTTAAAACACATTGACCTCTTAGTATAAAATGTACAAAGTACTTCCGTCTCATAATTTAGAAAAGTTAAAAAATATATGGAGAGCTGATTGTCTTACTTTGTGTGTGTGTGTGTGTGTGTGTGTGTGTGTGTGTGTGTGTGTGTGTGTGTGTATGTGTGTTCCTATAATAGAATATTATGGACTGGATAATTTAAAAATAATAAGAGTACATTCGGGGGACTGGAAGGATGGCTCGGTGGTTAAGAGCAATGGCTGCTCTTACAGAGGGCTCAAGTTCGGTTCCAGCACCCACATGATAGCTCACAACTGTCTGTAACTCTAGTTCCAGAATATTCAATGCCTTCTTCTGATCTCTGCACAACAAGGGTGCACCTACATACATACAGGCAACATACACATATAAAAAATAAAAATAATAAAAAATATTTTTTAAAAAGAGTATATTTGGCTCATTGCTAAGGTGGCTGGAAAGACAAGATTGAAGGACCAAGGGCGTCTTGAGGTGCCATCCCATGGCAGAAGGCCGAAGGGCAAAAAAACACATGCATGAACATACGTGAGTGAGACAGAGCTCAGCCTTGAACCATGAGAGTGGAGCCATCATGACCCAAACACCTCCCATCTGACCCACTTCTCCACATTGCTGTGATTCAGTCCCCAGGGTATGCTTTGGCGGGGGGGGGGGATACATTAAGACAATAGCAATGACCAGGAGAATTTAGGAGCTTGAAGGAAAGAGAAATGTCTATGAGTAACTGCAGACTACACAATTCAGAACAAAACTCCCACTGAAAAACAGAGATTAAAGTGAATATGACAGAAGAGTGAAAAGCCAGGCCAAGATCCAGGACAGAAGGGAACTGAGCAGATAATAACTGTCCTTGGAGCATCTTCTTTCTGCTTTAGGATCATCTATCAATTCTTGAAGAAATGTTTGAATGCCTAAGACTGAACTGTATGTTTGACAGCTTTGCAAAGAAAGAAAGAAAAAAGGAAGGAAGGAATGAAGGAAGGGAGGGATGGAAGAGGGAGGGAGGAAAGAAAGAGAAGGAAGGAAGGAAGAAAGAAAGAAAGAAAGAAAGAAAGAAAGAAAGAAAGAAAGAAAGAAAAAGAAAGAAAGAAAAGACGGGGCTGGGGGGAATGGGAGGTTAGGGGTTGGTCTCCCAAAGGGAGAGACTAATAAGGCTTTCTTTGTTTTGGGATATTAACCCAAAGGACTAAGCTTTAAGGAAGAGATCACATTCAATGTAATCTTTCTCTTCTAGAAACTGAAATGCAGCTTGAATGTGTATCCCTAAAATCTGGTTGAAATAATCAAAAATTGAGATTTGTTAAGTCTTTTGCTACTAGTCAGAAGATAACATAAATCTTCTCTATATTACACTAGGCTTGGAACTATTTTTATAATTTATATATATAACTTCCAGTACTAAATAAAAATAGATAGGTCTTTGAGCAGAGAAAGAATGGAAATAAAACTTTAGAGAAATGATAGAAAATAGAAGCAGATCAGCATACTAGATGATGGGATGCTTAGGAAAATATTTAAAAGTAACTAAGCTTATTATATTTAAAAGTATTAAATAATGGCTTAAGAATATTTACAGACAACCAAAAAGTTCAAAAAGAGAGACGAAGTCAAAGTTGTAAAGAGAACAAATGACCTTGAAGCTAAGTCAGGAAAAACAGAAAACCAGAGTGAAGAACTGAGACACAAAATGGCGGGCAGAAGAGAAAACAGAGTGGGTTCGTGATCCAGTGGGTTGAAATACTTGTAACCAGAATCCCATAAAGAGGAGGAGATAACATGGTAAAAAGCTATTTATAAATAATGTCTGAGAGTTTTTTTTTAACTGGCAAAAGTCCTTAAATTGTAATTTCACAAACCAAAGTTGAGAAGTGGGGGAAGGGAAAGATTCAGTCAGTGATACATGTACAACTTAGTAAGCAAGTTGAAAGTGTCAGGGAGAAAGGTTTTATAGCTAACTGAGGAGTAGAGCACAGGATGCACAGGGAGATTGCTGGCTGTGTCCTCTGTGTCATCTCTTGTTTCTGTTCTCTTTTCTCTTCATGTACCTTGTTATATTTTATTAGGCACTGAAAGTTATCTATAAAATAATTATGTTCCCCCATAGAAGATGGCTCCAGGTTCTTGTCTGCAGTGAGAGAAACGACAATCTCAAATTCTAGGACCTAATAATAAGGGTGATTGATAGCTGAATTTTCATGAAGAATGGGTGCTTAAAGACAACGGAGAGAGCAAGCTTCAGTTTTGGAAAAAGAAAAGTGTGTTTCTCAGTGCTTGGGGGTGAGGGGGCTGGAGATCAGCCATAGAACACCTGCCTGTTATACATGAGTTCCTGGACTTGGTTCCCTGGGGGATGAGAGGGGTTCAAGACTGAGGATGGCCTAAAAGGTGTTTAATAGCAGCAGACCTAGAACAAAAGAAACATCTTACAGATGGAAAACAGTGTAGGCTGAAGGTCAGAAAACCAAAAAGGAATAAGGAACAATGTAAGTAAATAGGTGTAAACATTAACAAATATGAACTATATAAGAGAAAGAATTAGAGACCGGAAAATGGCTCAGCGGGTAAGGGTACTTGCTGCCAGACCTGAGGACCTGAGTTTGATCCCTGTGATCCACATGGTGGAAGGGGAGAAGAGACTCCCTCAGGTGCCTTCTCACCTCCACATACACTACAGCCCACTTGAAACATCCTTTGGCACACAATAAATAAATGCAAAACTAAAATAATAAATAATAAATAAACAAAACGTTTAAATAAACACGTTAAAAAGGAATTGCAGTCTGTGACAAGAATGCTACCGAGTACCATTTCTACTCCATGGTAACATGAAATCTTAGCTAAGCCACTAAGGCAGTAGCGAAATTGCCATAAAATTGGGAAAAGGGAAAACAAAAGTCTTTCTTATTTGTAAATCATCTGATTTATACCTAGTAATGTAAGATATCCTATAGGTAAATCAGCATTAGGAAATTTGTCTAATAAGGTTGAAATAAGCAAGTTCACTAGAAAAAGTCAATTTTACTTGCATAAACCAGTAAGAAACACAAATGTGTATGATAATGTAAGTCTTCCTTCATGAGCTCATATTACAGAACTAAGGAATAAGGGAGGCTTGCTATTTACATAGACTGCTTTTAATTTGGCACACCTTTTTAACATATGTTATGTGTAAAATGATCTTTAGGAGCCAGGGAGATGGCACAGCAGGTAAAGGCCCTTTTGGTTAACCCTGAAAAAGTGAGTTCAATCCCCAGAGGCCACATGGTGGGAAGAGAGAACTAACATCTTGTGCCAAAATGATCTTTAGAGCTTGGAGACCTTGGCAACCTTAGAAAATTTTGAGAGACCTTAATGACATCACAGAGAAAGTTTGAAAGGATTGGAATTTGTGCTTAACCCTATGTTTTGTAGTGTCCCCTTCCCAAAATTTGTATATTGAGATTCTAATTCTTAATAGAATTACCAGGAGATGGGACCTTTGGGAGGTAATTAGGATTAAGAAAGGCCATGAGTGTGAAACCCCATGATGAGACTAGTGTCTTATGAGAAAAGAATTTCATTCTCATTCTCTCTTCCCCATTCCCATCTCTCTCTTTTTCTCTCTAAGAAAATAACCTTCACTTAAAACCTGACCATGGTTGTCACTGTGGTCTCTGAATTATAAACTCTAGAATGATCAGAACAAATTGCCGAAGCCACCCAGTCAATGGCAGTCAATGGCACTGTGTTGCTACCACAGCCTGAATAAGGACAGCCTCACCAGATCTTGTTCCATCTCCATCATGACCATGGTCTTGTGTCTCCTTAATCTCAGAACTTTTGTTTCATCCCCATGATAACATTGCAATCTGGGAAGGCTCTGGGCGTACTAGAATCATGGAATGTTAGAGGTAATCCTGGATTATCTCCTTAACCTCCCGCCTTGTTTTATGAATGAATGAACTAAGAACCAGGGAGTCCAATACACTTGCCTTAAATTCCTGTACTCAGTAAAAAAGTGCCAGTTTAATTTGAATAAGCCTATTAGCCATGAATACTTCATTCAGTACATTAAAAATGCTTCTAGTTGAAAAGGAAGGTCTTTAATAGTGAGGATGCAGCTTTCAGCAAGTTCAGGGGGGGATATTGAAGATCAATGAAACTGCCTTATAGTTGTACAATTATGCAGTTTTGATATAGATTCTCAAATTTTGCTTTTGTCCCTGAGAGTTGGTATGAAGAACCAATCCTGAGTCAGTAACTTCGAACCTAACACGACAAATTTATTTTGAGTAGCAAGTAAAGCCTTGTGCTCACCCTCTACCCTTGTGCTTGATGCTCAAAAGAATGAACAAGTGACTAATAACTCTTATTTTAGATTCGGGGTCTCATGGCCTATCCACCAAAATCCATTTGGCACTCATATTGAATTCTCATATTGAGGTTTCTCTAAATTCTATTTATTTGTGCTTATTATACTGCTTGTGAATAATGGTCATTTTACTCCAACTATTTCTCATAGATATTTCTCATTGCTGATTGACTAGACTACATAAAAGTTTTAATTTTTCTGGAACGTAAGCATTACATAAGTCGTTTTTAGACTACTAATCTGTCTTTTGGTCATGGTATGTGTTTGTTTTTCTTTTCCTCATTTAAGCTTTTGAATTAAACATGTACATAAGTTATCTCAGATGATGGCCTCATCATTCATAAATGAAGCAGGCCTGTAGTTTCTAGTTTATATGGGAGAGAGAAGTACAGAGCAGTTATTAATAGCTTGTCTTACAGGACCCTTACTTCAGCCCTCCCCCCCCCACTTGTGGGACCTTGCAGATGGTACCTAAGTTTTCCGAGTCTAAGCTTTCTCACCTGTAAAAGAGTGGTAACACTTAATCTCATAAACACACTGTGAAAATTGAAACGACTTATAGTTCTGGAGCATTTACAATAAATCTTACATACCATAAGCTCTTCTTATTTTCATTTTCAGCAGGTTATGGTTCTGTTCATCAATTATTCATGTGTTTATTTTCCTTGGATTCTGATGTCATCTTTTCAGTTAGTTGTTGTTTTAGGATTTTACTTTCCTTACCCTTATGTCTGATGCTTGTTTTCTTTTTGGCACAATGCAGGCCACCTGCTTTGAATGCACAAAGGAATGGTGGACAGATACTTCTGTCTTTCTTCATAACACTTTCAAGTTACCTTCGTATCTTATTCTCATGGTCGCATTTCCATTCGTTTATTCATCTAAAATATTTATCTTAAATTGGACATTGTCTAGGGTTCTGATGGTAGGGGTGGGACTGAATGTGGATAAGATGCTGATGCATCCTTTAGGGAGGGGATGCATAGGTTAATAAGAACTAAAGCCAGGGAGCTGCTTCTCTTCCTGCCCAGGTGAGAATTTGATGGTGTCCTATTATAGAACCACTGGCAATTACTATCAAGAGTCTTCATTGAAATTTTGACAGTTTGTTTGCTATGAATATGTATTATTATTGTTGTTATTATTCCTGGGTATTTATATAAAGTTTTTAAGTCACTGCCCATTGTATCTGAACATACATGGCAACCCTTAGGGAAATTTTGTCTTGAGGCAAAGATGTTGGACAAAAGTCAGAGGTTCTTTTTTTTCAAAAAAACCCCCTAAATTTTAAAATAAGCTTTAAATGACACTAAGTACAGACTTGCAAGGGAGAATAATTTAAGGCAACAGTAATCAGGCAAACACATACACATAATGAAGACAGGAAAGAGAAGCAGAATATGAGGGGCGCTTTGACGATTCCGACCTCCATTTAAAAGCAGTATGGAAAAAGATTAATTAAATCCTAAGGTATATCACAGATCTCCAAAGCCTTCACTCCTCTCATCCCTCCCATACATAGGCCCCGCAATTTGAAGAAACATGAATGCTGTGGAATGTGTGGTCAGCTTGGGGAAAACAGAACAGTCATTCTGAGAGTAAAATAATACAAACCACTTCCTACCAGTAATCCACAGGCAGTCACGTCCACCAGGGCTTACCTACCAGGAAGTGAGCTGGAATTAATGACAGATCAGTCATGGTCCAAACAACTCATCAGTAGATCTCTGTGAGGATCTAGATGATTTGAGAACAAATAAGACAGCATCATTGAGGGGAGAGGAATGGGCAGAACTGCAGGTAGAACCCAGCTTCCCTCTTTATGAACCAGTGATTCATAGTTGAAAGCATAAAACAAAGGCCTGGGAGGGGAGGATGGGGACTGGCGCCTGGAGAAAGATAACAGGGGAATTGATGAGCTGCATCCTACCTGTCATTCACGTAAAACAAACGTATGCAGAAAACAAATGATGGCTTGATTAGGAGGAATGAAGTAAAGCTCTGAATTTAAGAAACAAAGCAGAAATCTCCTAAGTCTTATGTGTATGTGTATATGTGGCACAACACACATTTAGCAAATGAATAAATCATAGGTTCATGTTTTGACTGAGTTTCACAAAGTTATGACACTTGAGTAACCAGCAATCACATCAAGAGGCAGAACATCACAGTTTCTCAGAGATCTCACTGCAAACCCTTTTGATTCTAAGCAGCCATTACCTTAACTACTAATTCTGTGGATTGGGTTTGCTCATTTTTGTACTTCATGTAACTGGAAGAATCCAGCAATCCTGCCTCTCCCTCCTTCTCTCTCTTCCCCCACTCCCTCCTGCTACCTCTCCTGCTCTTCCCCATCCTTCTCTCTTCTTTCTTTCCCCCCTCTTTCCCTCTCCTCCTCTTTTACATATGCCTTAACATTATACCCATGAGATTGTTGCCTGCTTTTTCCAGGGAAACATGATCAAACATCTGTTTACTTTAGAGAGTAAATGAGTGAAAAACTTTAAAAAATGGCTGCACAGAAGTTCATCTTGGTGAACTAATGAGTTTTTTGGGTTACTAGCGGGAATATGGGTAAGCGACAGATTATCATAAGAGAGTAGATGATTCCAAGACCACTGTATAAGTGGAAGGCGCACCCCAGCACAGGTGCCATCTCATGGAAACTGCATCCCTAGACCCCTTGTCCACCTTATAGGCAGTTCCACTGAAGAGTCTCTGGTTCTCCATCAATTCTGTACCTCATATAGCATTGAGGACAGGCCTCTTGAATCTCCCAACTTGGGAAATTTCTTGGATACTTTTAAATTTCCTTAGCTTCTCATAATGTTCATCAGCTCCTGAGTCTTTTGAATCTTCCTCCTTTGTTAAGGAGGGAATGTTCCACTTAGGAAATAGCTACCAAGCAAAACCTCATCTACATTGCTTTGGTCTCCTCATCTGTGTCTGTATGGTGTCCCAACATGTGTACATACTGTGTTCTGCTTCTCATTTGGGAAAATATTTGAGTACTTTCCATGTTGGAAATGCTATGTACATTGCATGTGAGTATGTGTCTACTTATCTAGAAATCGAATTTCTGGGTTACAGACAAGATTTATGCTGTTTAGCAGGCAGATGCTGCCTAGCAGTTTTGTAAGAAGGTTGAACTAACTTGTGCCAATAGTTAATCAGATTTATGCATATTTTATGACCTTGCCAACTCACTTGTACTTAAATTTTTGCTGTACTGACAATATGGAATCTTCTTTTGGGAGACTCTCAATGAAGTGTGTAGTCTATTTTTGTACACAGTAAACTTTGAACAAAATTATGGAGGTCATAATATAAGTAAAGTCATCTACCTATAATTGTATATAGCTCATAAACCTATTACCCTTTATGAATGACTTTTAAAATGAAGACTTCAGACTAAAGCAAGTAAAAAGTCTGGCTTAGGCAACATGGACGGAAAACAAGACAAAGTGGCAAAATCATCTAAGCATGAATAGATCTTGTTAAAAAGAAGACAAGAAATGACATGAAAGTTATGTAAGAAACATTGAAATGAAGATAATTGTTAAGAGCAATGTAGTGTTTTAAAAATCAAAGAGATGCAACTTCTGATATGATAAGACAATACCAAATTTAAAAATAAATTCCATCCTGCACTAGTGTTGTAGGACTGCTCTAGTAGAATACACAGACTCAGTGGTTTAAAACAACTGAAGTTTATTCACAGTTCTGAAGAGTAGTGCCCGGTAAGTGCTGTTAATCTGTGGCAATCACATCTATTTGTGGACCTGTGTGACTTAAAAGCAAGTTATTTGCTTCTAAAACGCAGTACTGGGACAGGATAGAGTAAGTGTTCCCATTTCCATAGGAAGAAATAAGAATCATAGGTTTCATTGGGCATGGTGGTGCATACCTTTAGTCCCAGCACTCAGGAGACAGAAGCAGGTGGATTTGTATTCATTTTAGGCCAGCCTTATCAACATAGTGAGTTCCAGGTCAGCCAGGGCTACATAGTGTGATTCAGCCTCAAAAAACAAAACAAAACAGAAGCACAAGGAGTCTCAAGCAAATGTAAAACCAGAAGGAATAGGCAGGTTCAGGACCTGACCATAAACTCCTGAGGCTTTATGATCTGAGAATACTGCCCTTCCTATTGTTCTTCCTTTGTCTTGAAGGTTAGTAAATATTCTTGACTGGGTGGCACTTTTAGCCTATTTGTTGCTAGTGGAATCCCAGAAGTCCAAAAGTCTTCCTTCCTTTACGTCATCTTAGCAGCCTTCCTCTGTGTACACATGGCAGTGTCCTGGGGCTGTTTTCAAAAGCCTTGACGTTCTCCCATGTAAATCATGCCAGTCCATGCAGCGAGGCAAGTGGATCCCCGCCACATTTACCTTGATAAGTCCATTCCAATTGCTAGCTTCCACTCAGAAGGTTGATGTGATTGTTGAATTATACTTGTAATCGCCTCAGCAAAAT
Organism: Nannospalax galili; assembly: GCF_000622305.1. Classification (NCBI taxonomy): domain Eukaryota; kingdom Metazoa; phylum Chordata; class Mammalia; order Rodentia; family Spalacidae; genus Nannospalax; species Nannospalax galili. The sequence goes on along the minus strand of NW_008344412.1, from coordinate 1,800,198 downwards.
GCTGTGCAGACATTTGGTCCTATTTCTGGAGCATGCTGATTGGTGGAGAATTTCATGCCATCAAGTTCCTATTGCTTTGACAGTTTCTTCCTGTTTCTCTTCTATCCTGTTTCAAGCAGTAAGGAGAAACCTTGCAAGATCTCGTACACTTTGCTTAGAAAATTCTCAGCTAAGCATCCTAGTTCATCCTTTACAAGTTTTGCTTTCCACACAACTGTAGAGAATAATTCAGGAAGCGTTTTTGTCACTTTATAACATGACCAATCCCTCTGCCAGTTTCCAGTGTATTACTTGTTTGGTTTCCTCCTGAGACCTCATCAGAAACATCTTCAGTGCTCACATTTCAACTAGCAATCGGCTTATGACGGTATATGTATGCACTAAGGTGATAGAAGTGTTTCCCAGCGTGTTTGTCACCTCTCTCTGAGTTCTTAGGAGAACTGTCTTTATGATCCACATCTCAGCCAGCTGTGGTGGAACATACTTGTGACCCCACTACCTGGGGAGGCAATCAGGAGGCTGATCTGTGTATCAAGTTTCAGGCCAGTGAAGACTACAGAGAAAGAATAGTGTGTGTGTGTGTGTGTGTGTGTGTGTATGTACGTGTGTTTGTCAAAGAGAGAGAGAATCCACACTTCTGCTATCTCTTCAACAAAATCCTTTTCACTGAAGTGCCTCAAAATTCTTCTAACTTTTTTTGTTTCCCAGCCACTGTGGCATCTCACAGTTCAGTTTCAAAATCCTTATTAGTTTCCTACTGCTACCATAGAAAAGTACCACAAGAAAGGTAGCATTAAGAACCAGAGAGCGTTCGCTACTGTTCAGAAGGCCAGGAGTCTGAAATAAAATGTCATAGCATTGTTTTTCAGGGACACTGAGGGAGAAAATCTCCCATGCCTTTTCCTAGCTTCTGCCCAGGGCTGGAAAACCTTGTCACTTCTTGATTTATAAATGGATCACTCCAGTATCTGTATCCACCCTTACGTAGCCATCTTCTCTGTGTCTGTTTGTCCTTTTCTGCTTCTTTTTAAGGTACTGTCATGAATACAGAATGGTTGAATATAGGATCCACCTGAATCCAGCATGAATTTATCTCAATTCTTGGCTTCATATCATCTATGAAGACTATTTCTAAATAATGTCCTGTTTGGAAGCTCTGGGTGAACATGATTTTTTTTTTCTGTGGAGGAGGCAATATTTAACTTACTATGTATCATGGGATTGAACCATAGAAGAATTAAGAAATACACAGAGCCAGGAAAATAATAAATAAATAAATAAATAAATAAATAAGTAAATAAATAAGTAAATAAATAAAAATAATGAAGTAGCAGAAAGAAGTGAAGTGGGAAACTTCAGGGGTAAGAAAAAAGAGAGAGCCTAACACAGAACCACAAACAAATTAGAATTGTTAAAGACTAGAATTGACATCGTAAAGAAGAGTTTTTGAACAGAAGGAAAAGTTTGGAATAACTAATGAATTAATATTAAGGAGACCGAGGTTAAATAATTAGCCTATGTTCGAGAAGGAGAACAAATCATTGCACACAAAAAACTCAGTACCCAGGAGCAAGAGAAACTAAACACAGCATACAAAAATATACTCAAAGACAAAGTATGTATCTTTGAGTATCTTTATAATAAAGAAAAACCAGTATTACAGATGAAAAAGTGCTGTGTTCTAGGAAAAATTGACACTGGATGTGTGGTACCAAAATGCATAGTGAAGAATTTGCTGAACTTCAAGGATTAAAAAATAAACAAACCGCAGGGAACTACGTTCAAAAAGGCTATAAAGGTCGTTTCAGACTTTGTCTAATTTCACAGTGAGGCAATGTCTCCAGTACTCTGATCGAAATAGTTAATAAAAGTTACCATGCAAGCCTCACGGTCATTTCAGCACAAAGATAAACGAGATCTTTAAACAAATGCAAAACTCTCAGAAAATAATCCCACTGCATCCCATATAGCCCACTATTACAACATGATTCTTAACACCAAATAGAAGCAATTGAATTTATTCCAGTGCTTTGATAAGAAACCACAGGGACAAATTATAAAAGAGAGCAAAATAGAATGCAGCTTTTCACATGGGGCGAGTTTCCCATTTATTTATTTGCTTTTCCTTTGCTCTAAAAGCTGGCTCCAAGAAACCAGGAAAAGTGACTTTCACAAGCTGAAGAGTGCATGTTAGGGGGAAATCCTAGAAAGGAAAAAGTCATAGAAGGAGATTTACAATTTTGTAGATGGAATTTCCAGGTCTCACTCTGACTCCTTATTGAAGCATCCAGCAGCCAGGCCTAAACCAGCTCACAGCAAAGCCTTTCAAGTAGTGTTGGGCTGGGCTGCAGATGCACCACAGTGGTAGAGCATTTGCTTTGCATGTTCAAGCCCAGATTCAGTCCCCATCACTACAGGAGGGAAGAAAAGAAGGAAGAAAGGGAGGAAAGAGGGATGGAGAGAGGAAGGGAGGGAAGGAACAACGGAGGGAGGGAAGGGAAGGAGGAGGGCCAGCACTCGGTATGAACTTCATGCAGAAATCTCTTGCTTTAACTTGAAAGCAATTCCCCCAGAACAATGCCCACCCAGGAAAGAGGCAAACAAAGGCTCCAAGGACAGAACTGAAAACTGGACCACTCAAAACACTCTTACACAAACCCATGAACTGTAAATGCATATCCACATCTAAAATTGATCACCAAAGGCTTAGAACATAGACCTATTACAATTATCACTCAGAAATGAGATATACTTGACTGTCTGAAATCAGATTAGCTTCCATAAGAGATTGCACAGGTCCCATAATCCAGACAGCTCTCATCCCTGTGAGGTTATGAAATATCAGAACTATCAAAGGCTTTAACTATGAAACATGATATAGACTAGAGAAAACACCACTGTAAAGAATGTATTGAAGGAAGGTCTCACGAGTCAAGTAAGGATTCTTCTTTTAAAAAAGAACTATGTAGAAATGATAAACACAATCATTTTAGAAATGATAAACACAATATCTCAACTAAGAGAAATAAAATTTACTGGACAGATATTCTCACAAGCTGAATGGAGTGACAGGAAAAAATTAGTAAAACGGAAGATAAATCAAGAGAAATCATCCAGCCTGAAGAATACAAAAGGAAAGAGTAGCTTGTGCATACACCTGTACACACGCACACACACACACAGACACACACACAGACATACATGCACATACACAGATACGTACAGACACATACACAGAGACACACCCAGACATACATGCACACACATAGACATAAACACACAGACACATACACACAGATACACACAGACACACACATATACAGACACAGACACAGACACACACACACACACACACACACACACACAAATAACCCCTCATAACATTTCTAAAAGAAAATAGTACCACGTGTATTTGTAGGCAGAGTCAACATTGTAAAGCTATCACATAAGGCTATATTAGTTTGTTAATTTCAGTTGATCTCATTAAAATGTCAGAAACCTTTTGTTATTCTAATGTTGCCAGAGTAAATTTATAAAAGTAAATAAGTAAATATGTCAAAGTACAATTTTGGAAAGTAGTCAAAGAAGACTAGTCTATGTTAAATCATATAAAAAGATTAAAGAGTATTTTGTAACATAAAAGAAATAGATCAGGAACCCGAGGAGTGGCCCAGTAATGGGTGGGACTTGTTGATAAATTAGTCTATCATGGAGTTGGGGAGATGGCTCAGTGGTTAAGAGCACTGCATGCATGCTCTTGCAGAGGACCTGAGTTCTGGTTCTAGCACCCATGTGGTGGCTAACAACTGTCTCTGACTCCAGTTCCAGGGGACCTAATGTCCTCTTCTGCCTCCCACAGACATTGCATGCATGATACATGCAGGCAAAGCACTCATATGTATAAAATAAAAATAAATAAGTTAAAAAGTTTAAAATATTAGTCTATTATGAAAGTAGCATACCAAATTATTAGAGGAAAAAGAACAGAATAATAAATAATATTGTAACTAAATAAAGTTATAAAAGCAGGAGTGAGGATCTCTTTCATCTACCATGTCCATACAATCAAAGATCCAACTTTAGGGCTGATGATGAGGCTCAGTGGTACAGCACTTGCCCAACATGTGGGAAACCCCCAAACTCAATCCACATCACTACCTTCATTACCAAAAATCTCCACTGTTGGGAAGCATGCAAAGAAATAGACACACACATATGCTACTGGTGGGAAAATAACATGTATAAACTCTTGAAAGGTAATTTGCCAACAAGTTGTTTCAATCCAAAAATGTAAAGAGTCATATACGCTGATCTGTAATTCAATTTGTGTAAAATGTTATACATGTGTATGTAGGTGTGTGTGTGTGTGTGTGTGTGTGTGTGTATGTGTGTATGTACTCACTTATGCACACACTTTCTCTTAGTTCTTGATGAATCCATAACAAACTCTCAATAATTTATCTTTAGGACAAAAGACTGCATGAAATAGGAAGAGAGACATTTTATTTTCATTATATATATATATATATGTGTGTGTGTGTGTGTGTGCATGTGTGTGTGTATGTGTGTATACATACATGTTGTTTGTTTTGGTTTGGTTTTGAGACAGGGTCTCCATGTAGCCCCAGTTGACTTGGAACTCACTATGTAGACCAGGCTGGTCTGGATCTCAGAGATCTGCCTGTCTCTGCCCCCTGAGTGCTGGGACCAAAAGCATGGGCTTTGTCATCTATTCAAATTGTCTTCATTTTTTTGGTACGTTATGTTATACACAGAGTTTTAGTACCATTTCCGTCCTGGTTTAGGAAAGTTGGATTCACCATATCTCAAAGATTAGAGCAACAAATGCCTGTCTTGGTTGCCTTTACTTAGTTTTCCTTATCTTCTGAAAAAAAAATCTTTTAAGTCTTGCTTTTATAGATTTTTAAATGATATAAAACAGATTTGTATTATAGTAAAAGTAACACAGCCTTCTTTTAATTTCTATATAATTTTATTTTGAGAAGAGCATTTTATATGAAATCTACCCTGTTAGCAAGCAAAATTGTTGTTGTTGTTGTGTGTGTGTGTGTGTGTGTGTGTGTGTGGTGTGTTGAATGCATGGGTTCATGTGTGTGCATATACAAGCCACAGGTAAAGGCTGAGAGCCTTCCTCAATTGCTGTCCACCTTGGTTTTTGAGACAGGGTCTCTATCCACACCTGGAGCTCATTGATTTGGATCCACTTGTCTTCAAGTGGATTTGGAGCCACTTGTCCTCATCTCTCAGCATGGGAGTTGCAGGGCATGAGATTTTATGTGCATGCTTGGGCATCGGAACTGAGGTCCTCATGCTTGAATGGCAAGCACTTTATTGACTGAATCACCTCCATGGCAGCTCCAGTCCACATTTAAGAAGCAGTGTTCACATGAGATTAATAAGGAATTATTGTGAAATTGGGAAGGAGATGGCATAGGGAACACTAAGTGGAGTTGAAGGGAGGTAATAGTGGATAAGCTCAAACTATATTGAGTGAATGTATGAACATTTCAATGAATAGATAAAAAATTATTTTAAAACAGAATTATGGTGAAAGTAAGATACGTGGCTATTGGCTTCAGGTTCAGTGCTACCCAGAACATCTCCAGAGCTCGGTCATTTTGAATGGCTGAAATTTCGTGCCTATTTCTTCCTCCCTACAGCCCCTGGTGACTACCATCCCACTTAATTCCATGAACTGGGCTGCTTTAGAGACTTGTAAAGTGGAGTCATACAGCATTTTTCTTTCTGTGGCTGATGAGCAATTTCATTACCATCATAATGTCCCTCAGATTCATGCACATTGTCATATACTGAAGAATTTCCATCTTTTAAGAAAACGTAATAGTATTCAATTTTATGCATATATTGCACTTTCTTTATTCATCTGTTAATGGACATTAAAGGTATTTCTGAGTCTTGGATGGTGACATGAACAGCTATGAACATGAGAAAGCTAGTATCACTTTTAAGTGCTGATTTTAATTTTTTGGACAAATGTCCAGAAGTCAAGTTGCCTGTTCTTAGACAGTTCTTTATGTAATTCTCTGAGGACTCTCCATACAGATTCCTGTAATGATGCACTATTTTTCACTCCTATCAAAGATGTACAAGGCCTTCAATTTCCCCACACATTTCTTTGGGTTTTTGATAGCAGCCATCCTGAAATGTATGAAGTGATACCTTATTGTGATTTTGATTTGCGTTTCCTTAGGGATTTGCGATGCTGAACATTTTTTCATAAATTTATTGGTCATTTAAATATCTTCATGGGAAAAATGTCTTTTCAAGTCTTTAGACCATTTTGATTAGATTACTGACGTTTTTGTTGTTGAATTGGAAGTAGTGCTTACATGTTTTGAAGATTAATGCTTATTCAAATATAAGACTTGAAAACATTTTCTCCCATTTTATACACCTTTTCACTCTTTTTTTTCTTTTGCATTTTTGAGTTTTGTTTTTTGGGGTTTTGTTTTTTTTAAGTTGGGAAGAACTTTCTTAGTTTGTTTTAGTCTTACCATGTTTCTTGCTTGTATTTTGAGTGTTGTATTCAAAAATCATTATCAGAACACAGCCTTCTTCAATCCTCCATGGAAATATTTTTTTAAAAAAATGCTACAATAAGTGGTCAAGAACACAAAGAGCTTCTATCCTCTAAAGGAAGACAATGAAATTTCAGCTTCATGTCCCTCCCTATGAGACTTGGGGGTTTAGGAAAGCTAAGACATATTTGTGTTGGATGTGGGCAGATGGGGAAATCAGGAGGCTTTCCTATGCACACATTTCTGCTAGATTGCCTACTGACTCTCAGAAGAAAGGATCCTGCATCTCCAACAGTCAGGAACTTACTGAAATTCCTATCTTATTCTAAATAAATATCCCCTTTCAAAATTTAATTTTGTTGTCACAACTGGGTAGTATTTTCTTCTTAAAGAATGACCCCATATTATATAAACTTCAGCTTGTATAAACCCTGACGGCGTCACTGACTAGGATGTCAGTCCTAAGAAAAGACTGTGCCTGCCCTTTTACATACTGTTGCCTCAGAGTCTGGAACAGTGCTTGGTGCATGGTGACACTTCTTAATCCACTGCTGGATGAGTACAGAGATGCAGACAACTGGGGGACGTTCTACCAAGAGTGCTGACGCAGCAATAGACACCACTTGTTGCAGGAGCAATAGAAATCACTGTGGTTGGTACATGTGGAGTGACAGAGAGGAGAGAAAGGAAGAGTCCAGAAAATTCTACTGCATTTGAACATTTTAAACATTTTAAATAGGCTGCAGGTTAAACAGACGATTTTGGTTGTCACTTAGAAAATGGTCCCGGTTGGCAGTAGTGAAATCAGTCTCCCAGCGGTGATGACAAGAACCACAGTGATGATGGTAAAATAAAAGTTACAGAAGAAGTGAAAGAAGGGAACAATGTAAATGTCAGAGACGTTTGCAAACTTAGAACATAAAATAAGTACCTATAATTAGGAAAAACACGTCAATGAAGTTAATAAAAGCAAATCTATAAAAAAAGCATGGAGAGAGGCAAGGGATTGTATGGGGGATGAAACCTCGTGCAATTGATGTGCAGAGTGAGAAGAATTAACTACAGTTCCAGAAATTTTGAGTTGAACAAAAAACTGTCATGTGACAAAAACTTGGGGAGAACGCAATTATAGAGAGAGTCTACAGAACAACAGTGTAACCGTGTTCTTCAGAGTACAAATGTATGTCTCAGAGATGAATTTTCCCCAATGTTTTGAGCTACAATTTACAAACAAACTTACATCAATATCACCTTGACATTTTTCTTAAATGTGAGTTCTGAGCGAATAGTACCTTAAAATGTTAGCTTGTTCTGAAACCTAACATTGCAAGATAACAACTAAAGTAAAATATAAAATTTAGTGATTTTTCAAAAGCATTTCATTTCAAATATAGGTATAAAAATCTTTGGCTGGTCTCCTATTTTCTAACATAATTCTAAGCATTTAAAAAATTTTACAAGAATAGTTTAAATAAATCCTAAATACGTCAGACCCAAATTCTTCTAAATCTTTGCATTCGTTCTATCCTTTCTCACACTGTCTTGCTATTTTTCCTTTTCTCTCTCTATACTATATACATGGACTGGAGAGATGGTTCAGCGGTTAAGAGCACTAACTCCTCTTGCAGAGGACTGGGTTTGGTTCCCAACACCTACATGGCAGCTAAAACCATCCGTAACTCCAGTTCCAGGGGAATCTGACACCCTCCTCTGAACTCTGCAGGCATTGCATGACACAAGGCACTTACATACATGCAGGAAATACACCCATACACATAAAATAAAAAATTTACATATATGTATATCATGCATATGTATGCATAATCATAAATGTACGATGTATAAAAATAAAAATAAACATAAATATACAATGTATATGTATATACACTATGTGTACATGTATGCTATGTACATATGTGTGTATAGATACATATACATCCTTATAATTTTAAAGATTCCATACATGGAAATTAAAGGCATTACAGGTGAACTTGTTCTCACCATGGCTGATATTGTGCCCAGGAACATTTAGGTGTCTGGGCACATGTTTGGCCACGATCACTTGAGATATGATACTACCAGCACCTAACAGGTGGTCAGAGAGGATGGCCATCACCCCATCATACACAGGAAACCCACAGAACAAAGAAATAACAAGCTGCAAAGGTCAATACTAAAGCCAAGAAATCTTGCATTAAAACTCCTACCTCCACAAAGCTCCCACACAGACTGACTCTTTGACCTGGGAATAAATCCATGTTGTTCATATTTCTGTTTTAACACTGACTAGTGTTTTGTTCTGTTTTGCTGTGGTTTCCCCTTGGTGTGACAGGGCATATAGTTTCCAGCGTCATGAAGGGCATAGACCCCTGACTTTTTGGGGGGAATTATGTTAATGAATTTGATTTAATCATTTCACAATGAATGCATAAATCAAAATATTGTGTTATATAGTATAAGATATTGTGTATTTGTTAATGATCCCTTAGTAAACATGGAAGTAAATATCTATTTCATTTTATATTTACATATTATTTCCTATTTTCCCAGAACTATCTAAGGGAAAATTGTAAATGACCATTTTCCCTCCAAATGCTTTACTATAGAATGTTTTGATCACGCTGATTTATACCTTTGTGTGTGGAGGAGAATGGGGGTCAAGCACATGCCATGGGAAAATGTGGGAGTCCGTTCTTTCCTTTTAGCTTTATTGTTGAGCCATCTTGACAGCCTAGAGTATTTTAACAGATGCATTTATCTAATAGCCATTAAAATTTATCAAAACCAGAAAATTATCTTCGATATAATACTAATATTGGCAAATCTTGTAGCAGTTTCCTTGGGTCGCTTCTAAAAAATCTGAAGACTTTACAGTCCTTTCCCACTAATGTCACCAGAATGAAAGTGGCTGCTTGGAACGAGAGCTGCTCATTTCCTGCCATCTGACCGAACCTCCTGGGATTCATGAGCCTTAGCCTCAAGCAGAACCTAGCTCTAGGGAATTCTTTATTTTTCTGATCTATATAATTCATTTTCTCTTAATTCATACTTTCTCGTTTAGTGAGGCACCTGCAGCTTGCGCCTCACTCTCAGCTGATGGTCTAACTCCCTTTTTCACTGAGAAAACAGAAACTTGAGTATCAGTCAGACCATCTGATACCCGTATCCTCTGCTTTTCCTCCTCATAGAAATTAGTTACTTTCCCTCCCCTTCAAGTGACTCTTCCTTTTGGCACTGGGTTTCATCCCACCCTCACTGGCCTCCTCAAGAATGTGAGTCCTCACACACAGGGGCACAAAATAAACCTTCACAAACTGAAAAAAATTGAAATAGTTCAATGTATCCTATTGGACTACACTGCAATAGAGCTTAAAACTAACAGCAGAAGAAGCTCTAGTAAGTATATGAACTCATTAAACAACGCATTACTGAACAAGGAATGGCTCAAAGAAGAAATCAAGAAAGAAAAATATCCCTGGGACTAAATGAAAATGACAACAAAACACATGAGCTAAAATACTTGGATAAATTAAAAGCAGTCCTCAGAGGGAAGTTTCTAGCTCTAAGTGCCTGCATTTAAAAAAAATCAGAACGAGTACAAATAAATGACTTAATGATGCAACTCAAGAATCTAGAAAAACAAGAACAAACCAAAGCCAAACTCAGCAGATCAGAAGAAATAATAAAAATTGGAGCAGATATTAATGAAAGAGAAACAAAGAAAACAAAGAATGAATGAATATAAGAATGTGGGTCCTGTAGTGCTACATGTGGTTAAAATGATAGTATTAAAATACAATTTCATGAATCGCATGGCTTGCTGTCATTCGTAGAAATGGCAGTGGGAGCTGCATGCTCAAGGGGAGAGGCATGCAATAACAAGTCTCACAGAAATACACCCAAGAGATAGACAAGGAACATTATCCACACAGTGAGTTCTGATTTCATCTAGAACCCGGCTTTAACACCTAGTTGCTTAACCAGAGTGGAATTACTCTTTTCCAGATGTAAAGCCTATTGGGAATTTGAGGCACACCTTCCTAAGAGCAGTTTTCAGAAGACACAGTTGGACCAACACAGTGCAGGTCTGAGAGGACAGGTAAAGTCCCTGGAAACTTTCAAGCAGTATGCTGGTGCTGCCTGTAGAGGCTTCTGGAACCAGTTCAATGGCTGACAGAGGGTGGCCCTGCCTCATCTGTACAAAACTTGGGTTTCGCGGGAGATTTAGAATTCAGTAGTTTAGGCAAATAACTCCTACATGCTATCTGATAAGGTGTGGCATAATGTTCTTGTGGGAAGGAGGGCTACACTCATGTTACTCTCATAGAATACTCATGTCACTCATTGCAAGTTATGTAAGTGTTTGAAACTATTCCAAAGCTATAAGGCATGTGTTTTCTTTTCCTTCCCTTCTCCTTGATTGATTTGGAGCAGGAAAGTTTTGTTTCACAAACCTAACTTCATGTTCCTCCATCTTCTCTACTGCCCACTGCACCAATACACTATACACACAAAAGGGCTGGTTATTCTCCCCATTTCTTTTCATCCCATGAGCATTCTCTCATTGAGTTGAACCAAACCTGTTCTTACCAAGATCATCAGCAATCTGCATGGCCAAATCCCAGGATCATTTCCCAAGGTTCCCTGCATTTGACATGCCAGCAGCATCTATCACATTTGCCCACTTCCTCTTTGAAACCCTCTTTTCCCATGCTTTCTCTTTTGCTCCTTTCTCTTGGTTTCCCTGCCTCACTCATTGCTGCCTTATAGTCTCCTTTGTTGGCAAGCGCTTGAGCCAGACTGTCTGGCTTTGACTCATGCTCCCACTGCTTAATAGCTCTTAAGATATGGGCAAGCCACTCAATTTCTTCTTTGTGAAGTAGGAATAATTACAACTTACACACCAATTTTATGAGAATTTATATTAGTCTATTTAACTTGAAAACATAAACTACTTCAAATTTATCACAAAAGCAACATAATTCATTTAACTATTGAAAGAGCTGAGCTGGACTGGGGAGATGGTCCAGTGAGCAAGAGTGCTTGCTGCACCAACATGAGGACTTGAGTTCCAATCCCAAAACTCATGTAAAATGTCACAGGTGGCCTATGCATGCCTGTAACCCCAGAACTGTGTGTGGTGGAAGCTGGAGAATTGCTGAGGCTTGCTGGCTGCCAGCCTAGATCCAGGTTCAGTGACAGACCCTTTCTTAAGGCAACAGGATGGAGAGTGATCAGACAGGACACCTAACATCTTTGTCTGGACTCTGAAGTGTGCCTGTGGGTACACCCCCCCCCCACACACATGAAATGAGAGGCCAACCAAAGGACTGTGAGAAGCCTAATTGTAGCAATGACAGCAAACTGCGTCTACCGCTTGGAGAGACAAAGCCATGACTATAGTCCTAGTAGCCAAGATGGGTGGTGCTGGTGTGAAAACGTAAACTGATCTATGTGTATACGTAGACCAGAGTCCAGAAATGGGCCCTCGTGTCAACTGAATTTTGAAAAAGGTTTCAAGATAATTCACTCTGGAAAGTAAATGATTTTCAAACAATGGTGCCAAAAGCTGAGTATGCATTTGGAAATAAAGTTTTATGTCCAAAAAGAAATGAACCTGAAACCCAAAATTATAAAATTTCTAGAAGAAAACAGGAGTAACAATTTTTAACCCTGGGGTAGGAAAAAAATTGGGAATAAAAAAATAATAAATGAATTAAACTTCAGGAAAATTAAAAGCTCTGGTCTTTGTTATGTACTCTTCTTCCAACAAAAAGGCAATTCACAGACTGGGAGACATTGCTTGCTATGCACCTAGCTGATGAGGAAGTAATATCCAGGACATAGAAAGAGCTCTTACAACTCAATAACGAACAATTAAACAACAAACATCAACAAAGTAAACCAACAACTGACACATAAAACAGATGAAATCATGAAAACATTACTCTTAGGGAGAGAAGTCCATCTGAGAGGTTTCATACTATCCGATGACATTTAAACAAATACTACAAGATACAGGGAAGCTACACCGGCCGACAGACTGGGTGTCTGAGTCCTGTGACGGTCAGGAATCTTATAGGTCAGGGTACGGTGGAGGAGAGAGGCAACTTCCTCAAGTTGTACTTTGACCTCCATACATGTGCCTTGGTGTGGAATCCAGTGAGCACACATGTACATATACACGTACACAAACATTAAATAAGTAAATGAATACACATACATGACAGAATGCATGAGGTCTGACGGGAAGCTGTGGGAGTACATATATGGGGGAGGGGGTCTAAATTTAATTAAGAGCTGTTATATGAAATGCACAAAAACTCAATATTTTAAAAAATCTCTTAAAAGTCCTGTATTTTGTTTCAATAGTAGCTATATAAATTATCTATCTATCTATCTATCTATCTATCATCTGTCATCTATCACCTATCTATCATCTATCATCTATCGATCATCTATCTATCATCTATCTATCTATCATCTATCTATCATCTATCATCTATCACCTATCTATCTATCATCTATCTATCATCTATCATCTATCTATCTATCTATCTATCTATCTATCAATCAAAACTCAATAAACTGAATACTAATAGAATGAGCATTTTATTTCTAAAGTTGATTTAAGAACTTGATTGATTTATTAAGTGGAAAACTTCCTAAGTGAAGCTGATTTTGACAATTAAGAAGAACTTTATGATGAGTTTTTTTAAGTCTGCTGCTGTCACAACTCTGTGCATCTCAACATGTGGAAGATTGATTTTCAGGCTGCTTAGGACATAAACATTGAAGTCTTCTGTCCCCTTCTCTCTCTCTGACATTTCCCCTCCCCTCCATTAGCAAGTTCTCTCAACATTACCAGCAATGATGAGTTCTCATCTTCACCACAGCTGATGTGGTCCAAGCTGTCATCACTTGCTGGTTGGGACAATCGCCATAGCATCCTTTGAGGTCTGTTTACTTCTGCATTGCCCTTCACTTCTGGTTCACAGGTCTCCACAGGTTCACCCAAGTCTTCCAGAGCACAGTCCTCAGGACTCCTGGTTGATGACTTGGACAGGACTGTTCAATGGCTAGGAGAGAGTCCTCAGCAGGGGCATCTGCTTCCCTCAGCTCACTGTCTCCACTCTCTGATGCTCTCCATTAGGCTACAGTGTGGAAACCCTGCTGTCCTCACACCCAGGGCTCTCCCTGGTGAGGTCTTGGTCCTGCCTGTTTTTCATTGCATTCAAGATCTCCCAAAGCACCACCTTCATGTGTGCAATCTCAGAAAGTTGAATTCATGGAACCAGAAAGGTGAATGCTGGTTACCAGAGGCTGGGATGGGGTAGGAGATTGGGAACTGTTGATCAAAGACACTATTTCCATTAGACACGGGAATACGTTCAGAAGAGCTAATGTGCAACACAGAGACTATAGTTAACAGTAATATATTGCATACCTGAAAATTGTTAAGGGAATATATTTTAAGTGTTCTTATCACAAAAATGGTGTTCAAGATAATAGAGAACTTAAATTACCTGAGTTAACGATTTCACAATGCATGCATGTAACAAACACCAAGTATACCATAGCTATGGATGGATTTGACTTGTGAATTAAAAATATTATACATAAACAAGCAATAATTATGCACTGGACTGATGAATGAATGAAGGAATGAATGAGTGGAAAGCTTTATTTTGGAGGCATTAAAAGTAACACACACAGACATGCACGCACATTATACAATTTCTTCCTTTTTGATAATGGAACTTGGATTCTTCTTCTGTCATATTTCTTTAAAACAATAATTTTGTCTCCATTGTTTCTCTGACCAGCTCCCTGAAAGTCAGCAAGAGCACAGAGTGAGGGATACTAGTTTCCTTCCTTATGTAAACTATTCACCGTGCTCTTTCCCACTGAGCCAGCTCACTCTGCCTTTCTGTTCCATGGAGAACTCCAGGCAGCTGCCACTAATTGAGTAGACTTAGCAGGAAACCTGAAACCTGTTTGTTAGACTGGATGTAAATTTAAACTTTCTGTGGTTATTGTTTTAGGCTTAATTTCCAAAACTGACCAACAGACATGGGCCCATGGGATAAAACTGAAATTTCATGCTCTTTAAAGCTCTTCCAGTGTTCTTAGGAAGGGGCAGGAGAGGCAGAGTATATCCACTAATGACAGCTGCATATTTTATTAAAACCCTAGGGGGGCGGTTTAAAAATGAAGCCTTCAGTTCTCCTTCATCTGTGCTTTATAAACCCTCAACTTAATTGGGTCATATTCCTTCTTAGTCTCCTGAAGCCTAATCAATCACAGATCTCAGAGGCATGCACAAAACATACTACAAATTGTTTGCTTCCTTGTTAATAACGAGAGTCTTTTGCAAGCTTGGCTCTGCACCTCTTCTGAAGGCGGGCGGGCAGGCTGTGCCAGGCAGGCAAGCATTGCTTCCAATCTCTGTCTCAAATTGGTAACTTGAGTCCATATTTCTAATGAAGTCTTTGGACATAAGATATTTATTATTGCCAGAGGATCCGCATTTGGGCAGAAAAGCATTAACTGTACGGAAAATAAATCTCAGAAAATAATCAGTGTGCATCCTGCCATGTGTCTGGGAAAAGGAATTTTCTGATGATGAGTTTCTTTGATGATGAGGGAACTCACCTACCCAAATACTCTGATTTCTGGTTTCAGTGCTAGACAGGGAAAAAGTTTGTATTTTAACTCCTCTGTAAAGATCTGCCCTTCAAAACTTGTATCTTACTGTTGAGTTAAAGAGACAGCCAGTCTTCTTAGAAAGGCTCCTCCCTTGTGCAGATTTAAAACATTTACAGCCTGATACTTTAAGACACTTGGTGTATTTGTTACATACATTAACTGAGGTAATACTTTAATATTGAACATGTTGGTATCTTAGTTTTAAGAAATGTCTTCGAGTATAGCTGTAATTAAATTCCATATTACCCTAAATGTAGTCTGGTGCAGGGGAGAAAGTTACATGGGATATTCATTAACATTTTAATTGGTCTTTTGGTGATTGCTGACCCGTGATGGATTAGTTTGTTAAATGGAACAAAGGTATATCTGTTCATTGTATTCACTGAGGTCTGCATGTTCTTTGTGAAGGCTTCTTAATGGCTTCCTAGCTACATTTTTTAATTTGGCTAATCTTTTATTTAAACCTTGAAGAACTGATAAAATGTTTCAGTACCAAACAAGAAACAATACTTAACAGACAAATGCTACCTTAGAACACTGAAGTATCATTTGTTTGAATCCTTAAAATTCAATAAATAAATAAAGATTATATTCCCACCTAACTATGAGTTTTAATTTTACTGCAATTCATATAGACATTTTAATGTAGTCTGTTAAAATTACATTAGAATAAAGTTTGTTACACAATTTCAATCATAGTTCTGAATGAATAGAAAATAAGTCTTGAAGCATATAATTTAAAAGTAAAGAAAATATTATAATAGATTTAGTCTTAAAGACGGGTTGAAGGGGCTGGCAAGATGGTTCAGTGGGCACTTGCCACTAAGCTAGACAACTTGAGTTTGATCCTCAGGAATCCACAAGGTGGAAGGAGGAAAGAATAAATTGCCCTTTAATCTCCACATGCGTGTCATGGCATGTGCCTGTCTCCTGCTCCCATAGATAAAAGAAATTTAAAGAGATGGGTTAAAATACCCATTCTAACATCACTAATATATTTAAAGTTTTTGTTGTATTATTTTATCACATTTATAATGTTATGCCAATACATAATAAACAGGTAATGCTGTCCCAAATGATCTCACTTTAGCCAGACATTTGATCCTGAACTCTTCAAACAGAATTCATTTAGAATAATTAGTTTTTCAACTTCCAGAAATATAACTTTGAGAAAATTATTTCATCCACGGATGATCAGTCTCCTTGTCTCTAAAACATGGACAGTCTGGAACTGAGGATGGATTCATATTTAAATGGAGAGAAATGGAAAGGGAGCTGTGCAGTACCTCATCTTCAGCATCCGCCTGGCTAGTAAGTTGGACAGCATTTGCTCCCTGTCTGCTTGTTTACTCCAAGATCTTTGCATGGATGCCTGCTTTAGTCTTGCAGTTCTCGCCTCATCATGGAGGGACCACCCATCTAAAGGGATGGGCAATGCTGATCAGTCACAGTATCCTATACTTGTCCATCTCTTGGTTTTTGTAGCCTTTATTACTGGACACAACTACTTGCTGTGTTTGCTTTTTTCTTTTCTGTTTTGTATTTATTAAATGGAAGATTCTGGAGACTAGGTACCCTGTCTGTTTCAATGAAACCTCAGTGCCTGGACAGTATCTGACATATCGTCAACATGAAATGGATGACTAGATGGTGGACTTCATCTTTTTTAACTGCATCCATTGGCATCTCATTGGTTGGCAATCTTTCCAGGTAGGCATTTACCCATGTATAAATATATTGATATAAATCAATAAATAGATAACTTTTAAGAAGGCAAAGGAGCCCATCTCCCTGTATTTGTGTGCTGTTGAAAGTTTTTAAAAAGCTGAGATAAAAGTTTTATTTAATTTATTCATGCAACAAACTTTTGAGGATTCACTATATTCGAAAGATTGGACTAGTAACTAAGGTTAAGATGCTTATACAGAGAGCTCATCTATATTAAAAACTACCTGATCTTATTAACACAGCAAGCCATTTGAGCATTTTCTCTGCTGCTATTAAATCAGCTATAACCCAATCGCTATTAAAATCTGAAAATGTCACTACTGCACCCAATAGTGGCACTTTTATCTTGGGGGTAATTAACAGCTGCTTAACTGGACTTAAAGCCCACTCAATGGGAGGAAACTCATGTGTGGTACTGTAAACATAGATGAATACACATGGCTGGAGAGGTCTTAGATGTTAGAGAAAATGCCAACGTTGTCACATTCCTAGACAAATGTAATTTCTTACAATGTGCATAATATGGGTCCTTATATTTACAGACAAGTATCCCAGTCACCCCTCATAAAAGAAGCTTCTTTTGCAACAGACAGAGACTATTACAGAGTTCCACAACTGTTGATACACAGACATTGTCTGTGAATTGCCCAAGCCTTAGTGGCACATCTACAATGCGACCTCTATACCTAAGGTTCACGGAACATAGAACAAAGGGTAAAGAAGACACCAATACATTGCTCAGTTATCGTCAATGAAGCTCCCTCATGCAACAGAGGGCCAGGAACACAAAAGGTTACAAACGGCCAAAACATAGAGAGCAGGAGTCTGTAGAATGTGGGTCCATGGACAGGGCTTTTGTATTAAACTTCACCCACCCAGGGCTTAGGGAACATTGCAGAAGGGGAGACATAAAGAATAAAGATTGTAAGAGTCAGGGAGGAAGTGCATGATCATGTAGAAACAGTCCTACAACTCCTGGGACCTCGCTCATACGAACCTATAGCAATGGTGTCAGCATGCACAAGACCCGTGCGAACCCAAGCTGACAAAATCCCCAGCACAGGACTATGGAAATGGGAAACAAGCCCCAATCTTATTTGAAGAACTATTGGCATCTGATTACTGCTGGGTGAAGAAGAACTGATCTTCTTGAAATGGGAGGAACTCTAGATACTGCCTAGACCCCAGTGGATGAACTTAAACCGAGGGACATCTGGGGATGCTAACGTGAACATGATAGGCCTTAACACAAATGACAGAAAGTACGCAATCCAGTGGGGCGGAGGGGCATTATGGGAGGGTGCCAATGGGGAAGGGGGTATAAAGATGACTAAGATTCATTATGATGTTCTGTATTAAATACACAAAAAAATCAATAAAAAATTTACAAAGGAAACTGAAAATTTTATATAAGTTCCATGTTAAGGGATCCAGTAGAAGGAAGGTTAAAGTGAAGAAACTTGATGCCGTCTAGAGTTGGGCCATAGTAATTGAGTGGAAGTTTTCAGACCAGAGAAAGAAGAAGTAGCCTTCAGGGAAGGCAACGCCTGTGAACACAGGCGTGGTACTCTGTGTGTGGGGAGACCCTGATCTTCCTCTTACAAGACAACACACAAATATTCAGAGGTAGCTGTTATGCTCGGAGGTGCTGGACAAGAATCGCCAAGAACTTGAAATGCTAAACAAACACAGGAGAAACTGGGGAGGCTGCATGGTATCCTGGAACAGCAGAGAACTGTAAGTGTCTTGCCCAGGCCTTAATACTTGCAGCTGTAGGGAATAGGGAGTGTAAAAATACTCTGCGTTTCAGAAAGGTCTTCTTCGTGGCTGTGTGAAAGAGGAGAAAGACACAAGGCAGGAAACCTTGAGAGATGCGTCTAGGATCCAGCAATAAATCAAGAAGCCCTGATCCAGGACAGTTTTGTAATTTTGCAAAGAAGAGTTGTATTCAAGGAAAACTCAGTGGGGTAGCATTGCTAAGTTGAAAATTATTCAGGAAATGGTTATGAATGGTTTGGGAATAAGAATTCTCAAATAAGAATGGAAAGAACAAGTCAAGACTTGGGTTTGGGCAACATTGAGATTGAACCTTCAAGATATCCAGGCTGATGAATCATTTTTTAAAAATTAATTTTTTTGTGTAGTAGGGGACGTGCATGTGTGGAGAAGGTCAGAGGACAGCTTGCAGGAGTTGGTTCTTTCCTTCTAAAATGTGGATCCAGGGCACTGAGCTTAGGTTGTCAGGCTTGGCAACAAGAGCCTTTATTTGCTGAACCATCTTCCTGGCCCAGACTAAAATCTTTTGGGTGCTTTAATTTTTTAACCAATGATGTCAAAATTATAATTACTATTGAAGAGGATGCAGCAGTAAATCTTTGTCATGTTTGGTAGTATACATAAAGAGGAGTTGGGAAATACCAAAAACAGGCTCTGAAAACTTGTTTCTTTAGCTTTATTTACTGAGAATAACATCTAGATACCAAGATAACTAGGTTATCTAATCTTAAAAGGCTTATTTTTCATAAAAAGAAGCAGGGATATGACTCAGCCTTTGACTTTTAGGGCCAATGATGATAAAAGTAACTTGAGACTCAAATAATAATCATTTATTAATTCCTGATGGTGGCCAGACACTGAAATTATTTAAATATTTAACACTCACTGAATGAAATAGGTACTATTGTTATCAGATCTGTTGGCCAAGTCATACAGTTACTCACTAGTAGAGGTCAGACTTATGCCCTTCCACCTAGCTCCAGAGGTCATTCGTTGCTTTGTCCTTTTTATTTTGTGGTCCTTGGGGATTAAACCCAGGGCCTTGCACACTGAAACTAGCCACAACCCCAACTCCAGCATTTATTCTCATAACAGTATGAATCTTCTAAATGAAGAGCTAACAAGTACCTCTATGAAGATATACAGAGAGAGTATCTCTCTTAGAAGTACATTCCCAACCAAAAGAATCAAGTATAGCAACCCTAGCGATGTACTCAACTCTTCAAAGCTTCAGAATCCCCAGACAAATGCAGCAGGCGTGGAGTCATCCAGAGCTAAATACCTGCTGAGGAGATGCTTATGGCTCCACCGGCCAGGAGGGCATGGTCTGTTCTTTTTGTACACAGCCTTTTCTTCGGGACTGTCATTCTCGCTACATTTCACAAAATCCTGATACCTGCTGTTGGTTTCTCTGGAAGTCTGATATGCTTGCTATCTACTTGGACACTACTTTCAATATGAATTTTTACCAATTCTCCAGAATTGAATCATTGTGTACTCTGGCATCAATATCTGTCCCTGAAATCCTGCCTGGAAACCTGGTCTTCCTCTTACAAGACAACACAGAAATATTCAGAGGTAGCTATTATGGTCAGTAGGCCTATTTTCTCCCAGCTGGAAAAAAAAATCCAATTTTTCAACTATTTTTCACATGGCATTGGTTTGAGATGCTTAATGGTCTTTCCTATGCTTTCAAAGACGCTGCAAATCCCTTCAGCTTCCTACAATAATAGTTCTACCATGAATAAGACTGGTTTATTCATCATTACATAATATTTTCTGCATTTACAGTAGACATACATATCAATGTGTACCTCTGTAAGAATGTATCCTTTTGACAAATATTCTTCTTGCCATGTCATGCTTAAATCCCTGAATTCCCTAACTAAAATCATTATCAGGGCAGTATCAGAACGAAAAGTACCAGCAAAATTGCACATTTCAATAACAGGAGAAATAATATCACAGGAAAAGTAAAATAGTATTTATGTGCACAAGTAAAACCCAGGAATATTCACATCCTTTTTTATTTACAACCTACTGCCTTCTCCTGAAACTTCTAACTTTAATTATTCTTACGCAAACAACATAAATCATTCCACATATCAAATTAAATGTGGAAGTAGATGGGGAACCAATGAAACGGAGAATAAAGCGAACTTCAGGTAGCACAGGTTCGATCGTAGATCAGATCCAGCTTCAAGTAAATTTAAGTAGTGAATGATAATTCTAACAAATGGAATTGAACACTCACCGTTAAAAGTTGGTGTGGTATGAACTCTCCCAAATTCGAACACTATATAGTCGTGGTAGCCTTTCAGAACAGCAAGTCACAAATCCATCCCAGTGTATCTCTGACCAAGGCAGCCAAAAATTCCTGTAAAGCAAGAAAATCCCACTCCTCAGTCTCCAGCAATGACAATCAACAGCCAGCATTCATGTTCAGTGAGGGGGCCACACCACTGTTCTCATGCAGAAACCACAAGGCTTTTATATCCCATCCACACTCCACAGAGCCCCAATGCTGGTCTTCTGAGTCTTCTCCAAGAATGCCTTTGGTCTGTCTCAGTGTCCTCTGGAGTTACAAATTCATCGTTCAGTACTTTCACCCCCACAAATAAAAAGCTGTAATGTCTTCAGAGGGAAGGAGAGGTTTACTTTGTTGGGACTCCCTGTCCCTGCCTGTCCTCCAGGCTGCCTCAGTGCTAAGGTCATTTATACATTTCCTTGAAGCCCAATGTGTTCTTTTCTTTTCCAGTTGTCTTTTCACTCTGGCTGCTGAGAAGGCACAGAACAGTCCACTTTCAGAATCCTTCCTTCTCTGGAAATATCCAGGAAATACCTCTGAAAAGTTGCCCAGCATAACACACACTATATTTATAGCCGTTGTTTCACTTTATTTTAATTTTTTATTTGAAGGGTATTTTTTTTCAAAAGAAAAATCTCATCCATAGACTCAAAATTTTGAATTTATGAAACTGAAAGATAGATATGGATATTGAAAACTGAAGTCTGTGTTTGGCTTCTCCTCTAATCAGTAATGCTCTCTGAAAGAGACCTTGTGAGCTGGGCTGAAAATTTGTATCCATTTAAAATTTTTTATGTTTAAATTTTATCCTCAAAGTGATGATTTTAGAAGATGGGACTTCTGAGACATGACTAAGGTCATATTGGGGGAGCCCTCAGGAACAGGGTTGGTTTCCGCTATATATGTTATAGTAGTCTGAATATTTGTGTATGACCTCCTCAAATCGTATGTTGAAATGCTAGTCTCAGGGCTTGGTGTTCACATGACTGGATTCTGTTATAGCAGCCCAAATGGACTGATAGTGCCTTTATAAGAAGAGGTACAAGAGAGCTTCTGTATTTGTTATTTTTCTTGTTCTATTACAAAATAGCTGACTGTATTAGTTACTTGTTTCACTGCTGTGACAAAAATACCTGATAAAGGCAACTTGAAGGAAGGAAGGAAGGAAGGAAGGAAGGAAGGAAGGAAGGAAGGAAGGAAGGAAGGGAGGGAGGGAGGGAAAGAGGGAGGGAGGCTTTATTTTGGCTTACAATTTGAGGGTACAGTCTATCGGGGTGGGAGAGTTACAGTGGCTGAAACTTGAGGCAGCTGGTCACATTGTGTCCACATTAAGGAAGCAGAGAGAGATATAAATACTCAAGTTCAGCTTACTTTTTCTTTTTTATTTAATCTAGGACCCCTAGTCTGCAGAATAGTGCTACCCAATTTTAGCATGGGTTGTCCCACCTCAATGAGCCCAATCTAGATACAGATAATCCCTTACAGGCCATGCCACAAAGCTCATTTCCTAAGTGCTTCTAGATCCAGTCAGGTTCACAATCAATATAAACCATTACACTTTCAAAAGCAACCTTAGGAAAGAAAGGTTTATTCTGGCTCAGAGTTTGAAGTACAGTCCATCATAGTGGGGAAGTCATAGTGACAGGAGCTTGAGACTGGTCACATTGCATTAATGGTCAGGAAGAGGGGGGAGTGAGGGAGATGAACACTTAAACCTAGCTCATTTTCTCCTTGTTATTCTGTTCAGGACCCTGCCCCACGCAACAGTGCTGCCCATACTTAGGGCAGGTCATCCCACCTCTGTTAAAATACCTCACCAGCATGCCCAGAGATTTGTCTTCTAGGTGACTCTAGATCTTGTCAAGTTGGCAATCATTGTTACCCATCACAGCCCCCTTCCCGTCTTCTCTTTCTCCTCCACCGTGTAAACATACCATGAGAAGATGGGTCTCAGCAAGCCAGGAACCATCTTGGTGTGGGACTTCCCAGCCTCCAGAACTACAAGGAAGATATTTTACTTCCTAAAGCCATGCAGCATGTGGCTTATTGTTACATAAATCCAAACGGCTACTACACCTTGAGAACTGTACTTTGAAGAGGGACACATTAGCAAATGCCCTCTCATGCTGATAGAAAGACTTCTCCTTCCTCTGTCATTCCTCCCTTCCTCTCTTCATTCTTCTTGCATCTGTCTCTTCCTTCTCCCTTTCATTCTCTTTCATAGAGCCCCTGTTTTACTTAAAGTCCTCTTTAGCTTACTTGAAAACATAATTTTCCATATCCCTTCATTAACTCATCCTTTAACGTTTTCCTTGTACATTCTGCAAAAGCCACTGAATTTAGAACACTACCCTTTACTTCTTTCTGAAGTACTTACAGAATATCTATGCTCTAAGCATGAGAAAAACCAACAACCAAACAAAAATTCCTGCTCTCTTAGAGCTCCCATTTGAGTGGGACAAAACTGACAGGGTGAAAAATGAATTATTTGTTAGAAAGTCATAAGTATCACAAGGAATGATGCTATAGAGGGTGAATGAAGTGTGTCAGAGGGAGGATTTCATCTACACACTGTGCGCCTTCAAGAAGATGATCAGGGGACTATTCCTGGGAGAGAAGTATTCCAGGCTAGGGACAAGCTCAGGGACAAAGCCCCCCAAGTGACCATGTATCTGGCACCAGAAAGGACAAGAAGGCAGAGTGACAGAGAGGTGGAAGCAATAGAGAACGGGAGACGAGTTTGAGCAAAGAGGTCAGCATGGAAGGACTTTTTTATTTCTCAATGTATATCTTAATCATATTTAGGCCCCCTCCCCCATTCACACCTCCCAGAGCCCTCCTCCACTGAATTTCACACGTTCTGTCATATATGTTAAGGTCTCTGTATACACAGATGTCCATCGGTGTGAATTCATCCACTGGGGTCTAGTCAGCCTATCTAGAGTCACTCCCTTCAGGAATATCAATATCAACTCTCCCTCACCCAGCAATTATCAGCTGCCAATAGTTCCTCGGCTAAGGTTGGGGCCTTCTGCCTCTTTCTCCAGTTCTCTGCTGGGTTCTTGTCTGATTGTCTGCATGGGTCTTGTGTATGCTGTCACTATTACTGTAAGTTCATATGAGCAAGGTCCCAGGAGCCTTTAAGACTCTGATTCCTTGTGATTATGCTGATCATACACCTACCCTGGCTCTTAAATCTCTCCGCCTTCTCTTCTACATTGGTCTCTGAGCCCTGGGTGAGTGAGGTTTGGTAGGACTTCTATCCAGGGACGTGCACTCTGCAGTCTCTTATTCTCTATACTTTGGCCAGTTGGGACCTTCTTGGAGGAACTTCTGAACTGTTGCAAAGACCTTGCCTTTTCCTTTGGGTGAGATTAGGAGTCACTAAAGATTTCTAATGATGAGAAACTGGTTTATACTGCTCAACAATTAGTTGGGTGTTGGGCTTGATAGACCTTAGCAACACAATGGTGAAAGCGGGGACTCCAATTAAGAGACTGTTCCTTTAGACAAATCCTAGAGCTCATCATAACTAGGATGTTGTTGCTCACCATTTCCAGTTTCCCAGTTGCTAAGGTAGGTGATCAGTAATTTTTTCATTAGTTTTTCTCCACACCAAGAGTTTCTGCTAGCCACCAGACTGTGTAAAATGTGTGGTTGCAGAATACATTCAGCAACTCCGTAGTCCTTTATCTTAGTGTTTCCACTTCTGTAGAAGAATTGCCTTTTAATTTTTTTCTATTCCTTTTAAAATTAAGAAATAATTGAACACATTCCATTGCTTTGAGAATAAAGCCTACTGACCTCTTTTTGGTAATCTAATTTCCTAACATCTGAGGATGGTGGCTTAATAGGACAGAACAAGGTTAAGCCTCTAGCAGTTTAGATACTGTCACCCCAGAAAGAAGGAAGTTGCCTAACACATAGTTGTAAAGAACTGATTTACTAATCAGCAAAACTAATAAAATTCTTATTTTGACACTCAGAGAGGGAAATGTGACTTAAAGGAACCAGTTCAATGTACAGAATAGCTTTGAAGCATCATCATTTAGTTGTCTACAAATTCAAACTTGTGACTTTGAATTTACCATGCATAAGTCTTGGTATTTGGGAATCTCAGTGTCTTTCTTTGCTGGAAGGACACAGAAAAAACTCCCAACCTCCTTCCACAGGAAGGAGAACTGTGGAAAGAGGAGGTAAGCTTCATAATGCCATCCTGAGCTCTGCAAAGTTCTCAAGTGCAAGATTACCATTGCTCTGCCAAACACAACCAAAAGTCTAAATGCAGTGTTTTAAAATTGTCAAATTTCTTGAGCATTTGGTGTCTAGTTGGAATTCTTTTCTTTCCTTCCTCCCTCCCTTCCTTCCTCTCTTTCTTCTCTCCCTCATTCCCTAGTTCTTTCTTCCCTCCCTCATTCCCTAGTTCCTTCTTCCCTCCCCCCTCCCTCCCTTTCTTTCTTTCTTTCTTTCTTTCTTTCTTTCTTTTTTTTTTCTTTCTTTCTTTCTTTCTTTCTTTCTTTCTTTCTTTCTTTCTTTCTTCTCTCTTTTGAGGAAAGGTCACACTTTTATCATAGGCTGACCTGGAACTCAGGGCAATGCTCTTTCCTCATTCTCCAAAGTGATTACAGACATGAGCCACTATACCAGACCAGACATAACTTCCCTTAAATGTCTTCTTTTATGTAGCACTCCAGAGGGATTCCCCATTTGGTTCTGACACCAGTACGTGGGTTTGCTCAGGCTTTTGTCTTTGCTAGTGACAAATATGAGTAAATCTCTACAGAGGTAGCCTGAACACTTCTGGTCAAGTTCCCCAAATCTCTGAAAGGCCAAGAAAACTCCAGAGAGAGACCCCAAGTCTGTTAATAGATCCCACAGAGATCCTCAAAGCTGCTTTCAAAGTTCTACCTTTACTGCCATTATTTGCCCTAATGGGAGCATGGTATATATGGGCAAGAGAAAGGTCATACCAGGATAGTGAAGCCATTATCTGTGCTTCAGTGAGGAGAAGCACGTGTTCCAGAGTCACAGTCCATGTACCTGTAAATTTTGAAGAACTGTTGCTGTGTATCTTCTTAGAAATTGCTATTTGATTCTTGGCCCCTAGTCTATGGAATTTTCACCTTAGTTTCCTGTGTGCTAAAATAATATAATCAATTACTCAATCTAGTAAGAGTTTATTAAGCTTCCATTGAGAGCAGCCAATTCCAGAACTGATCTCAGCAATTCTGATGCTTCTTAAGAGGGATTATTAAGTATATGTGTTGATTGTGTCTTTGCAAATTTTGAAAATCTAACCACAATACCTCAGAAAGTGATTGTATTTGGAGACAGGGACTTGAAAGAATTACTACGATCCTGTGGGTTTTCCCTAGTCCAATATGTCTGATACTCTTCTAAGAAGAACAGAGCGCAGGGCTGAAACCAGTAGCAGATAGGCCATGAGAGAACACAGGGAAGCAGCTGTCTGTGAACCAAAGAGAGAAGTTTCCAGAGAAGGCAAACCTGGGGCCACCTTGGCAGCCTCCAGAGCTGCAAGAAAACTAATTCCTTGGCTGTTCAGGCCACCAGGTCGGTGGCAGCCCTATCAAACCAGGCAATGCATTAAAGTAAAGAAACAAGGATATCTGAAGAACATTGAATGCATATCAAGTCAAATAAGACTGAAGAAAAAAGAAAGTCCTGCACATACTTGCTTATTCTGTTAAATATATACTAATTCTGAAACCCAGGGTTCTAGAACACATCAATATTTAAAGAAAAGTTTTCCTATATATTTGACATGCTTTTACACTTTGAGAGTTTCACACACGAATATAGTGAATTTTAGTCATCTTCACCCCCACTGTTCTCTCTCACCACCCTCTCTCTCCTCTTCTTCCCAACAAGTCTCCCTTCTCCTTCATGACATTTTGTTTGTGTGACCCACTGAAATGAATTAGGATTGCTTGCCTGAACTTGGGTAAGAAGTTATTTCTTGGCGTTTGGGCAACACTGAAGAAAGCCGCTGAGCTATCTCTAGCAACCATTAACTGACAGCACTCACCCCAGGAGGGGTGGGCCTCATGATCACCTGCTCCTTCCATGATGCACTGTTGCTGGGCCCAGTCATGGGCAGGTCTTTCGTAGGTGACCACAGCTACGGTAAGTTTGTGAATACAATGGTCATGTCATGTCCAGAAGACATCTTTATATTTAAAAAAAAGCAACTTATTGCAGAAGCAAACTCGGCTGGCTTTTTTAAAACTCTCTGTCTTCCTGACGAAGGGATGAATATAACCCTTTGAGACCAATTCCTAAATGCATGCACGTGGGGGCGAGGGATTTGCAAACCAAATCACATAGTTCAGCTAAATATAGTTTTTATCAGAAGTGACTTGTAAGCAAGTTAAAGTGACAGCTAGAGCCCACTGTGGATCTTAGTGTGGACATAATGCCCACTTTTGTCAGACTGTTCATTGTACCCCAGCTCAGACAGACACAGGGATGCATAACTTTCAACAGAAAACACTGCAGAGAACCAAAGGAAGTCTTCTACTTCATCATGTGAGTTTTAAAAATGTGGAAACAATGTAACCTAATCAAACATCAATGACTTTGGAGTATAACAGAAACCAGAGTTTAACATTCTATGAAGGATCCAACCACATTTACCTGTAAATAAAACAGTTCCATTCTTGGCATATCTGGGCAGTGGTGGAATCCCACTTTGAAAATCATATCTCTTTGCACTCATGTTTTGTTCTTCAGAACGATGGCATCCTGTCTGAACTCCATTCTATCACTCAATATCTAGCATTTAATTCAAACAAAAATTTCCTTGGTTTTATGTGCACATCTAAGTGCGCTATACAATTATGCATTTAGCACTTCTTGATATTTGGCTGTCTATGTGAAATTTACATTTAATTTGGTTTTTAGAAGTGATTTGGTGTGAAATAAATAAAAATTGGTAGGAAACCACACACTACTCTGATATTTAAAATTTCATAAGACTGATCATCTTTTCTTGATTAAAAATTATGATATTCAAGAAAAATAAATGATGGTTCAGACAGTTTTTCCTACCTTGTTAAAATCACAGATCACTTTGGTGACTTCAGAAGATATATAGGAATTTATAACAAGCAATGACTTTACCAGCAAGGTGTCCTTGAATCCAATTGAGTTCTGGTACTTAGAGATACTGTTGGACCCTGATGATGGGAGTTCAGTAGCCAAGACTGCCCCTCTCCTTACTTTGGATGCAACTTGCAAGTCTCAGATAGTTCTGCTGGTGTTTCTGACTGCCTGGCTATAAACGAGGTCACCTTTACCCTTTGATGGACTTGCTCAGATAGATCGATAAACTCACAGAAATGTTTACTTTTATTTACTGGCTTATTATAAAGGATACAGTACTAGATATAGGTGAAGAGATGCACAGGGTATGCTATGGGGCAAATAATGAGGAGCTTCCAAGGCCTCTGCAGGCAAATGGACTCCCAGAGCCTTCATATGTCCAACTGCCCTAAAGTTCTCTGACATCTGTTATTTTGCGTTTTGTGGTGATATCTCTGCAAGACACAGAAAGCATTGTCTGTTTTAGATTCTTCTTGGCTTCTCTGGGTAGCATTCTTTTCGCAGAGTATGGAGCAGACTCCTCTGGCATGGGAAGGGTCCTATGACTTATTACCAGACCAGTAGGCCAGAGAATTTCTTTGTGGTCAGCTGAGGACAGAGAGGCAAGGGAGATTAGAGTTTCTATGACAAACTGTAGGGAAGAGGAAGTCTGGTTTCTATGCCCTATCTTTGGGAGAGAGTTATCACTCAGAAGCTCTGATTGAAAATCAAAATACATATATCATGATCTCATAAAAATAAATGTTTTTGGTTTGGGTAGAAATATCATAGGCCATGTGCCTCACTGCCTACCCCAGCTAGGTTAGTCCACATATACTCTGTGAATTCTTATTAGACTGCATTAGCAATGGAACCAATAGTTAAAGAAAACCAATCAATGTGGTATAACCTTTTGACTTCAAATGTGTAAGGTCTGCTTTCTGTCTCATTATAGTATTCTAAAGCTTTGAAGTCTTCACTATGGGTTCATTGAACTTTTACTACAAACTGGGGACATGAGAGGTTCTGGGAACTTGGAGCAGAATGAGCATCACTTTTTTTTTTTCTCTTGTGGGTTTATATTTTAGTTGGGCACTAAGAAAGCCAATGAGAGGAAAATAAAAATAAATCAACAATTACAGTGTTTGATGATCTCTATAATGCAAACACTGAAGGTGAAAGGTTTTGACTTTGTTTATTTTTTAATTTTAAGACAAGTTCTGACTATGAAGTCCAAGCTGGCCTTGAACACTGGATCTTCCTGATGCAGTCTCCCCAGTGCTAGGATTACAGGTGTACACTGTGGACCTGGTGTCAGGAAAACTTCCATCCTGAAGAGTAACAAATTACATGAGAAATCTTTGTCTTTCTTTTAAAAAAAATTATTTATTTTTATTTTTATATGTACAAATGTTATGTGTACACGTATGTAAGTGCACCTGTGTCATGCAATGCCTGCAGAGGACAGAAGAGGGTGATTCCCTGGAACTGGAGTTTTGGACAGTTGTTAGCCACCATGTGGGTTCTGGGATTAGAAGCTGGGTCTTCTGCAAGAGCGGCCAGTGCTCTTAACCACTGATCCAACCCTCCAGTCCTAAGAAACCCTTTCCTAATTGTTCCTTAAAATGGTATAAATGATTTAGAAGTCAACAGCCACAAAAATAACTAGTGAGCCTGGAGAGATGGCTCTGTCAATAAAGTTGTTTGTTATACAAGCACAAAAACTTGAGTTTGATCTCCAGCATCTACATAAAAGCTGGATATGGCGGCACATTTCTTGACATCTCAAGCTAAGGTGATGGAAACAGGAGAACTCTTGGGGTTTGATGGTCAGTCCGTTTAACTGAATCAGCAGGCTCCAGGTTTAATGAGAGATCCTGACTCAAAAAAAAAATGTGGAGAATAATTAAGGATGACACATGACACGGACCTCTGGCCTCCTCATGCCTTCACACACAAGTTCATCCCCCACCCCACACATAAACAGGAACACATTGTGGGCACACACACACACACACACACACACACACACACACACAGTATGGAGTTGAGAGTTGTATAGTAATTTGGGCACATAATGAAAAATGATCTGGACTCACCTGATCCTTCGAGCATGGAAATAAGCATGGAGATTCTACAAGGCAAAGAATGATCATAGCTCAGTTGTTGAACATGGTGGGAGACAGTGAGATACATGAAGACCTGAAGATGACTTCTGAAGATATGGCTGGGGTGGCTGGGTAGGTGACCTACTTACTGAGGTGAAAGAGATAAGGAACATGTTTCTATGGCATTGGGCATACTAGGGTGAAGACTTCAATTACAAGTGATAAACAGGTGACTGGGTATCCAACATGAGATTCCCAGGAGATGTAATAGTGGAAGATAAAAAATAGGATTTGTCAACAAGCTCCAGGAAACTGACGGATTCAACAAGGAAGCAACCTAGAGAAACAGAGAGACCAAGGAGAAAGGCAGAACCAAGGCCTGGAAACTGTTTGAGGAGGAGCCTGGTAGATGGCATGCATCGCTGCTGAGAGGTAAGTGAGACAGAGACACGGCAGACTCTTGAATAGGAGAGGCTTTATGAAGTGGATAAGAACTCCAAATTTGTAACTCAACTTCCTGAGTTTGAATCCTAGCTTCATCCTTAAAAACAAACCAAACAGGCCTCCATATGCCTCTCACACCCCATTAATGTAGATTAATTAATTTTTAGAATTTCATACATGAGTACTATATTTACACCATCTCTACCCCTTTCTCCCCTCCCACGCTTCCCACATTTCCCTCCCCTCATTCTCTCCCTATCAGTTTCATCCTACTCAGGTTATATGTGGATAACCAACATCTACCTCAGCCAGGCTTTTGAGAGTATGTCACAACTTTATGTACACTGTGTCCTTGGAAATGTGCCTGGGGTATTTCATTCAACAAAATTATACTGATCTATGTGTCAGGAACACTACCAGGCACCATATATCAATGTGAACAAAAATCTCTGAAAACACTGAGAGAGAACCCCCCCCTCCAAAACGGACAACCTAGGAAGAGGGCACCCAGGTGGGCAGATGTCAGGTGGCAGGTGAAGAGTGCTGACGCCTGGGTGAAAGAGCACTGAAGAGATAAGAGGCACCTGGCACATTAAAAGACTCTTCCCTTTGGAGGATGGGGTTCAATTCCCCTTCTACTGGTCCCAGGGAACCTGCTTTCCCAATAGGATATAACCAAATGACACACTGAGACTTTGGAGCCTAATTAGATCATCAATAGGTTGCAGTTTTCATTCAGGCAACCTGGAAAGTTTTCTTGGGAAGAGTCAACTGCCATATGTGAAGTCTAATGATCCTGAGGTGGACAGAACTATGAGGAAGACCAAGGTAACCGTATGAAGAAGCCCCATGATGGAGTAAAGGGGAAGAAGGAGGGGGAAAAGAAAGAAAACAAGACAGAGGGGCTGGGTGTGTGTGGGGGGAGATGCCTTATCAGCCACCAGCTTTATCTTACTTGCTGGCCAGACATTTCAGTAAAGGGAACTTTGGTTGTCTCCTGCTACAGACTTTTTATGAGGTTTGTTAAGCAAGAACTTCCCATCTAAGCCTCAGAACTATAAAAGAAAATAATGCACTGTTGATTTAAACAATATAAAAAACCAAAATAAGAAGAAAGTACAGGAAGTTCTTTGTATTGGAGTGGCTATCTCAGTAGCGAGGAAATAAAACAAAGTCACATATTTTGCTATGGCCATCTTTGTACCTGTGGTAAGAGCAACTTTAATAACCTATAACAACCCAAGGACTGGGTTTTGTGAGATAAGGAGGTCATGTAGAATGAAGCGGTAAGAAAGGAGGGCTGAAAGAGGAGAAAAAGGACATTTCTGCTGTGAAGGAAACAGATAAATGGGGGGGGGGTTGTTACCTAATGATTTCTCATTGACAGATGAGAAGAACAGGGATGAAGAGGATGAAAAGACATTTGGGGAGTTTTCTAGGTTCCCCCACCACGGGAGGCACATGTTCTTAGGCTGAGGGAAACAAGGTGGTAGTGGGGGAAGCTGGTCTGTAGAGGGGAGGAAGATGTGGAGGAGGGGCATAAAGGTGAGGGATATGGATTCTCAGCCCAGAGCAGGGCTAACTGTTCAGAAAGGAAGGATGAGAAAAATGGTGAACCTTGGAGTTTATGCAGGAACACAAAGGGATGAGCTGGAAGGAGTGTGGAAGCTTCCCTCAGGAGCTTCTGTGACTGATCGATAAGGTTTCCTCAGCGGTTGACAGGGGAAGACTGGGAGGGTCTGGAAAGGACAGAAAGTCTGATATTTTTGGTATCTTGGCTATGTGAACTATTGGTCCATCGATGCATTTATCTACCAATAGTACGATAATAATGGAGTCATTCAATCCCAACTATGGAGCTTTGAGAGGGTTTGCAGGGCTGTTATGACCACAGACAATCCACAATACTTCAAAATAATTTGTCCCCATTTGGTCACACACATATA
>NW_008344412.1:1766800-1767477 GCF_000622305.1 Nannospalax galili | reverse complement strand
TTCATGTTATATTCAGTTTCTACATAATTCTATGTAGTAGAGAGCTTCATTTTGCTGAAATTTTCAAAAGAGGAACAGGAAAATTACATCAATATCAGGCAAGCATGTAGTGAGACTGTTTCTCCTGGCCAAAAAGAGAGAATATACTGAACTCATAAATTAGCAACCATTAAGCTGTTGTAAGATGTCACCAGATCTCATTGGTTATGTAGCTTTGGAATTTAGTCATGGGCTCATTCTTCACTACTGGAAAATTTATTAGACATGTAACCGACATTTATAAAGTAAGACAATTTTTCCATTTCGGTATTCAAAGCAATGAGCCCCACTTTCTGGGCTTATGTCATATGAAAAATTTCAATTGAGTACCT
The DNA here is from genome assembly GCF_000622305.1 of Nannospalax galili. Classification (NCBI taxonomy): domain Eukaryota; kingdom Metazoa; phylum Chordata; class Mammalia; order Rodentia; family Spalacidae; genus Nannospalax; species Nannospalax galili. The sequence goes on along the minus strand of NW_008344412.1, from coordinate 1,767,106 downwards.
CAAGATCTAAAGTACCTAAGGGGGTTGAAGCATAGTTATAACTGAAAAGGGAGAACAAAAGTAGGAAATAGGTCTCTGCTGATTTACTCCAAATAAGCCTTTTCACTTGCCTTCCTTAAATACCTCTAACACAAGCATTCCATTGCGTTCACTGCCACTTGCTTTATGAAGTCCAGAAAGTTTGGCATAAATCTCCCTCATTCTATAAGATCCAGTCAACATTGGAATTACATGAAAGACTGAAGTATGTGCATAGCTATGTTCCGAAGCTTTATTTTTTTTAATGGTGTCTAATTATTTTTTAAA
>NW_008344412.1:1765121-1766731 GCF_000622305.1 Nannospalax galili | reverse complement strand
ATCATATTTTTTTTTTATTCTTATTCTTTTATGAAGTTAGTTAAAAATTAATGAACAAGAAATTAAAGAGACTGCGCTGCAATTAAGTTAGAATATTCTAACTGAAAAACAATTACTGTGAAACTACTTACATTCTCATAGAATTATAAACATTTCTCAAGGAATACTTTACAGCACAACTTTTTTTTCATACAGAAGAATTCATTCCAAGGCAATTGACATTGTGATGTTTTCGCATGCATTTCTAATCTCTATATACATGACTATCACTGGTCACAGTCACCCACCTTCTGAGCTCCTCGGCATCTGAGCATGGATATAAACTCATCAGGTAGATTTCAATGGTAAAGTTTTTCTCATCTACTAATTATTAAGGAGAAAATTTTTATGGTTTGAAGAATTTTTAATTTTTTTTTTAAATTTAATAACCACATGATTAGAAGAAGCATTTCATTACAGCTTTAACATATTCAGCAACACACTCCAGAGCAAGGATACATCTCTTTCAAAAGTGACTGTAAATTTTTAGGTTCACAGTTGAATTAATACAGTTGTACAATATTGAACTCAGTATAAACCCTGTAAGATATAAAATTGAATGAGTATTTACCCTTTAAAGAAGATCTCTATTTCAAGATATGCTGTTTCCTACATTTTTAAAAATATTTTTTTAGAAGAAGCATATCATTACAGGTTTAACATGCCCAATAACAGTTTCCAGAGCAAAGACGCAGCTCCTTCAAAAGTGGTAATAAAATTTCTAGGTTCACTGTTGAATCAATACAGTTATACGATATTGAACTCAGAATAAGCCCTGTAAGACATAAAATTGAATGAGTTGTTAACCTTCAAAAAAGATCTCCATTTCATTCTAAAATATACTGTTTCTTACAGAAAGACTCATTGTTTTTGCTACTAACATTGAGATGTTGGCAAAGCACCTCTAATCTGTATGTATCCAATTATTACTAGTCATAATCGTTTGCACTCAGATCCTTGGCACCTGTGTATGTCTATAAAGTCATTGGGTAGATTTCAATGGTAACGTTCATCACCTACTGTGCTGGGTAGCTTTGGTTGTCAACTTGACACACCTGGTAGAGTGATCAGTGACCCAGGAGATGTAAGCCAAATAAATCCTTTCCTCCCCAAGCCGATGTTGGTCAGAGTGTCTTGTAACAGCAATTGAAAGCAAACTAGACCAGAAATTGGTACCAAGATCATGGGGTACTGCTGTGACAGACTTGACCTTGGTGTTTTGGGGAGGATCGTGGAAGTGTTTGGAACTTTGGGCTGGAAAAGCCATTGAATGGTTAGAGTTTGTTGCTGCGGAGCTTGCAACAGTTATGCTGAAAGAGTTGTGGATGATGGAGGTCAGCAGAGATTATTAGGGCTGTTTGTGTGATATTTTGAATTGAGAATCTGTGGGTCTGCTGGGGCTAAAGAATCAGATTAAGAAGATTAAAAAGAGACCAGAACCACTGAAGTGAAACCTTTGTTTTACTGGGACAATTGATGTTGACTAGCTGAGGCTGAAAATTCAGCTGTAAGTAACAAGAGAGCAGGATCACTGCAGCAAAATCTTCTGAAAAGTGTTTCCACTCCACAGT
>NW_008344412.1:1762169-1764941 GCF_000622305.1 Nannospalax galili | reverse complement strand
AGTTCCACCAATCTGGTACTTTTAATTACTGTTTGCCATGTAGATAAATCTGGGGCAAAGACCAATTGTTCTCAGATAAATCTTGTGTAGACATATATTTCTTGATCTGGTATGTATAATTTGTCAGTAGGTTGTTGGACTAATATGGTTCCTTTGGTTTTTAAAACTACCTAGGCATTATTTATCTCCCACGTTGTCTAACCCCTCCATCATGGATTCCCCAATTAAGGTGCTTCCATTTCCACCCTTTCTCCCTCACTAATGCCCTTCTCCTATGGTCCTACCTCTCTTGAGCTCCTTCTTTCCCTTTTATCCCCTAAGTTCTTGTATATACTTCCCTCCCTCCTCCCTTAAACTAACCCAATTTTTATCCATATTTCCTTTAGTAATGCCTGTTTCCTACTGTTCTTCTCTTTCAGGTTTTTCTTTTCCTTTACCTCCCAGGTTCCATTCCATTATCCTGGTTCCTGTAGTTATGTCTGGATACATACTCACTTATCAGGATTTGGTTCTAGGATCCACATATGAGGGAGAACATATGTCGATTTTTTTTTCTGAGTCTTGTTACTTCACTTAGTATAACAGTTTCTAGTTTCAACCATTTACCTGCAACTTTCATGATTTCACCTTTCTGTACTGCTGAGTAAAACTCCATCAATATAATGAACCCATTATCCACTCGTCAGTTGAGGGACACTTAGGTTGCTTCCATCTCTTAGCTATTGTGAAAAGAGCAGCAACCAATATGGATGTACAAGTGTCTCTGCAATAGGGTGAGTTCTTTGGGTATATGCCAAGGAGTGGTATAACTGGGTCAAATGGTAGGTTCATTGTAGTTTTTTAAGAGTTCTCCACACTGCTTTCCATAGGGGTTGAACAAGTTTGCAGCCCCACCAGCAGTGGATGAGTGTTCCCCTTTCCCCACATCCTCTCCAACATTTGGTATCATTTGTTCTCTTCATCTTAGCCATTCTGACTGGGGTAAGATGAAGTCTTAAAGTGGTTTTAATTTGCATTTCTTTAATTATTAGTAATGTTGAACATCTTTTAAAATGCTTCATAGCCATATTTACTTCTTCTTTTGAGAACTCTCTGTTCAGCTGCTTAGCCCATCTTTTAATTGGGTTACTTCTTGTCTTGGTTCTCTGTTTTATGAGTTTGTTATACATTCTGGATGTTAAACCTCTGTCAGATGTGTTGCTGAAGATTTTTTCCCATTCTGTGGGTTTTCTCTTCACTTCCCTGGTTGCTTCCTTTGATGTACAGAAGATTTTTAGTTTAATGAGGTCCCATTTGTTGATTCTTGACCTTGTTTCCTGAGCAATTGATGTCCGGTTTAGAAAATCCTTTGCTACACCTATATCTTGTAGGTTTTTGCCAATATTATCTTCTAAAAGTTTCAGAGTTTCAGGCTTTACATTGAGGTCTTTGATTCATTTGGAATTGACTTTTGTGCCGGGTGAAAGATAGGGGCTTAGTTTCATTCTTCTACAGGTGGAGATCCAGTTTTGCTAACACCATTTGATGAACATGCTGTCTTTCCTCCAATGAATGTTCTTAGCACCTTTGTCAAAAAATAGGTGGCTGAAATTGCTTGTACTCATACTTGGGTCTTCAATTTTGTTCCAGTGATCTATGGGTCTATTTTTGTGACAGTACCATGTTGTTTTTATGATTATAGCTCTGTAATACAGCTTAAAATCTGGTATAGTAATCCCTCCGATATTGCTCTTAGTGCTCAGGGATCCTTTGTCTATCCGAGATCTTTTGTGCTTCCATATGAATATGAGGATTTTTTTTCAAATTCTGTGAAAAATGTCATGGGGATTTTGATTGGCATTGCATTGAATCTATAAATGGCTTTTGGTAGGATGGTCATTTTCACAATATTAACTCTTCCAATCCATGAGCATGGGAGGTCCTTCCATCTTCTGATGTCTTCCTCAATCTCTTTCTTTAAAGATTTAAAATTTTCATTGTGCAGGTCTTTAATGTCTGTGGTCAGGTTTATTTGGAGATATTTTTTTTTCCAGCTATTGTGAAGGGGAGTGTTTCCAGGTGCTCTTTCTTTGATTGCTTGTTATTGGTATATAGAAAAGCTACAGACTTTTGTAGGTTAATTTTTTAACCTGCCACTTTACCGAACATGTTAATAATTTCTAGGAGTTTTCTGGTGGAATTTTTGGTGTCTCTTAGATATAATATCATCTGCAAAAAGGGATCATTTGATCTCTCCTTTTCCAATTCTTACTCCTTTAATTTCCTGTCTTGTCTTATTGCTCTTGCTGGAGTTTCAAGTACTATGTTAAAGAGGATTGGAGATAGCGGACAGCCTTGTCTGGTTCCTGATTTCAATGGGAATGCTTCCAGTTTTTCTCCATTTAGAATGATGTTGGCTCTGGGTTTGTTATATATGGCTTTAATTATGTTGAGATATGTTCCCTCCAGTCCAATTCCCTCTAGGACTTTGAACATAAATGCATGTTGAATTTTGTCAAAGGCCTTCTCTGCATCTATTGAAATAAACATGTGGTTCTTGTCTTTGAGCCCATTTATATGATTTATGATGTTTATTGACTTATGTATTTTGAACCATCCCTGCATTTCTGGGATAATGCTGACTTGATCATGGTGGATGATTTTTTTGATATGTGTCTGTAAGCAGTTTGTAAGTATCTTGTTGAGAATTTTTGCATCTATGTTCATTAAGGATATGGGTCTACAGTTTTCTTTTTTGGTTGTATCTTAGCTGGCTTTAGAATTAGAGGGATA
>NW_008344412.1:1761042-1761964 GCF_000622305.1 Nannospalax galili | reverse complement strand
CTTCTTGTTTTACTTTTGCTGGTTCCCATGCCTTTAGATATCTGTTCATTTCTTTTAGGTTTTCGTAATTAGCAGCATATAGGTTTTTATAATATTCCTTTATAATGTTCTGTATCTTTTTGGTGTCTGTTGTGATGTTTCCCCTTTCATCTCTGATTTTGCTGGTTTGGAGATGATCCTTCTTTCTTTTGGTTAACTAGGCTAGTGGTCTGTCAATCTTGTTTATTTTTTCAAAGAACCAGCTCTTGGATTCGTTGATTCTCTGTCCTGTTTTCTTTGTTTCGATTTCATTGTTTTCTGCCCTGATTTTTGTTTGTTATTTCTTCTTGTCTGATGGGTTTGGGTTTCATTTGCTCTTGCTTTTCAAGTGTCTTGAGTTGCAACATTACATCATTTATTTGTGTTCTTTTGATTTTTTGATGTAGGCACTTAGAGCTATAAACTTCCCTCTAGGGACCACTTTCAGCATGTCCCAGAGGTTTTGTTGTGTTGGAGGAGAGTGGGCAGAATGGAAAGTTACCAGCTTAGGTCTGTCAGCAGTTTTGAGAAATGGCTGAGCCTCAGGCTCCCAACATGATAGAATGCATAGGTTTATTTCAATATTCTGGTATTTGTTGAGGCTTGTTTTGTGCCCCAGTATGTGGTCATTTTGGAGAAAATTCCATGGGGCACTGAATAGAAAGTATATTCTTTGGTGCTTGGGTGGAATATTCGGTAGATGTCTATTAGGTCTCCATTTGATATATGACATTGTTTAATTCAGATGTCTCTCTGTTAATTCTCTGCCCTGTTGACCTATCTAATTGAGACAGTGGATATTGAAGTCCCCTAGTATTAATGAGTTGGTATTAATCTGGGTCTTAAAGTCCTGTAGTATTGTTTTTATGATGCTGTGTGCACCAGAGTTTGGTGAATATGTGTT
>NW_008344412.1:1760758-1761021 GCF_000622305.1 Nannospalax galili | reverse complement strand
GTAATATCTTCTTGGTTTATTGTTCCTTTGATCAAAATGAAATGGTCTTCTTTATCTCTTCTGATTAATTTTAGTTTAAAGTCTATTTTGTAAGATATTAGAATTGCAACACTTGCTTTTTTCTTAGTACCATTCACTTAGTATATTTTTTTTCCATCTTTTCACCTTAAGATAGTGCTTATCCTTGAAAGTGAGATGGATTTCTTGCAAACAACAACGAGATGGATTTTGTTTCTTAATTTATTAAACTAGTCTAAATCTTT
>NW_008344412.1:1755034-1760335 GCF_000622305.1 Nannospalax galili | reverse complement strand
GAGTTCCCACAGAGGCCCAAGTCAGATGAGGATCAGTTGCTCTCAGGCTTTCTCCTAAGTTCTGGATCCCTCTAGGAAAGATTTTGGCCTCAGGAATTTGGGAGTTGGACTTGCCTGGGAGCAGGGCCCAGGAAAGATGGTGGTCTATGGCAGCTGCTGGCTGTGACTTTGCAAAGTGCAAAGGGAGATGGTTCTGGGAAGATGCCCCAAGTGCTCCTGGGAACTGCACTGAGGAAGTGGGTTGGTCTGGATGTAAAGGATCAGGAAGCCAAAAGGTCAGCCCCAGCATCCAGGAAAGAGGCTTGTGGGTTGTGAAGCCCAAGGAAGCAGAGGGAGGTGAGGGTGGGACCAGGCCCAGGGGCCTCTTGGGGACTACAAGAAGGAACTGGGTTGGTCTAGATACAAAGGAAGCAGTGGTGGTTCCCCTGGTGTCTGGAGTGCCAAGACAAGGAATGGGACAGGACCCAGGCTAGGAGGAGAGATGGGCAGGGGAGATGGGAGGGTGTATGAGGCTGGGGGACTCAAAGTGAGAAGGGTGCTCTCCACTTACCCTGGAGAGAATTTGAAGCTTCATTTTTAAGGCTGGCTGTTCTTGCTAGCACTGAATGAGCAAATGTGGCTCACAGGGGCCCTAGGGCAAAAGAACTAGTCCTGGAAGTACAGAGTAGGGAAAGTTTGGGGACAGTTACCTGAATGTACATCATGTTCTGGAATATCCGCCAGGAAGGTTGGAATTCAGTGGAGATTCCAGGTTGTTGTCTGTACTTAGGGTGCCAGATCGTGGCAAGAATCCTTCTGCAGGGAGACAGAAAGATCAGACTCTCAGAGAAGAAAGACAGATGAAGAAAAGTGGGGCAATAGTTTCCTTGTGTAAGACAAATTCACAGCTGGGCTGTGCACGTGGCATCCAATTCCCTCCTCCCAAGGTCCTTGCTACAGCCTGAGGAAAAAATTCTCCAAACCCTGGTTTGAAGAATTTTTTTAATGAGTTTATTGGACTTGTTAACTGAGCTTGGGGTGCGGGTTGACTTACAAACAAGTGGGTGCCCCCCCATTCATAGCTGATTCTGAAAGTCCACACCCAGACATAAATCCTGTGGTTCGGGACAGCCTTACAAAATGGCGAGAGGCCAGCCTCCTGGTTTTCACAGCTTTTATACCCTTAGCCCCTCCCCTACAAGTGGCTATGTTCAACCAATTGGCTGGAAGAGGAAAGGGGCGTGGCTTCTTTGCAGAGCACGGGAAGGAGGTGGGTCCATCCATGGCTTGTCATCATAGTCTCGGAGGAACATCTTCCAGGTCACACCTTGTCACTGTATATAACAGTAGAGTGGAAACCAGGGCTCTAAGTTAAAACAAAAATCCAAAAGTAGGACCCAGGGCAAAAGGTAAAGTGACGGTCAAGATGGAAGGCACAAAGGACTGCAACTCAGGGACCACATGGCCACTCCCACTTGCATTGTCAGTCCTAAATGACTTCTGATTGGCTTGGTAGGGAACATGGTATGCAAAGCATCAGGAAGCTTCTGGGTTATGATATTTCCCTCATGGCAAATCACAAAGATTTTAAGAATGAGAACATAACCCTGTTCAATCTGATCCATCTATATTTATTGCTGTGGTTTATTCTGTACATAGAGATAAGACACATTAAAGATCTGTTATGCTGAGAAGCTGTAAGTAGCATGACTTCTCTGAATCCTAGATGTGTCACCTTCCTTATGTAGGACAACCAAGACCATAAAGTTAAATGAATCCTCTGAGGAACAAGTTAAATTGTGGGCCTAAGACTTGGAACTGTGTCATGTAGATGCTTATTGGTAGCTTTTTCCCCTTTGCACCTAGCGTGCCTATTAATCTAGTTTGTTGAGTTTATAACAATGGCTTTCTGCCACTTGGATTCTCTAGGGACTACATCAAGCAGGATGTCCTTGAGGTGAGCATTGTCTCCTGTTTTAGCCTCGTGGAAGCCATCCCCAACCTACATGGCTCAGTTGAGCTGCCACACTTCAGGTCAGTTGACAAATGGCTCACAGCTGTCCGAGGTTAAAGACCTCATTTTGGCAAATGAACGTGTTCTCTTTCTTTTTTAAAGGAACAAGCATGCTCCCTTTTCATCTGCACTTCTTTTGGTCACTCTACTTTGAAATGGGCCCGTGCCTCAGTAGAATCTCCATTCTTAGACTCCTTCCAGAATTAACTTCTATTTTAAACCCACATAATATCTTCTTGTTCAGACCTTTTCAGATGAAAGAAGAGATACTATTACCAACATGATTCTCCACTTCTTAGAAATGCCTCAATTGGAATTCTCAGTCATGAAAGAACAAAAGTGACTTCTGACTTCAACATGGAAATGTGCTCTGAACTGCCTAATGTAAGTTACTTATCTTATGATTGAGGTTAAGTGATGTCAGTGGTTTTCAGAGTATTGATGTCAGGATTTTAAAAGAAAGCTATACTGTATAGAGAAATATATTTAGTAAATAGAGGAGAGTGTGAAGGTCACTATCTCCAGTGAATGCATACAAGAAACTAATTTAATTCTTATCTAAAGTTATACCAATTTTGAGATGCTATGAATAGAGTTCCCACTTTATGAAAATGGTGTGAGTGATCCAAACTCAGGTCCTCATGCTTGGGTGGCAGGCACTTTACCAACTGAGCCATCTCCCCAGCCCCCAAATTTCTAATTTATTTATGATTTGTGGCAGCCTAAAAATTTATATCTTAGGTTTTTATGAGCTTAGCAAAATTGCTCACTTGTGTTAGTGTGTGTGTGTGTGTGTGTGTGTGTGTACTTGTAGGTAGTGTGTGAATTTGTGTGTTAGGAGGGCAGGAGGAGGTCAGTGTCAGGTATTTCCTGCTATACATTCCACTTTATATTTTTTTTAAGATTTAGTTTATTTTTGATTATGTATATATGTATATGTCTGTGTATGGGTATATGCACATGTGAGTGCAGGTGCCCACAAAGTCCAGAAGAGGGTGTTCAATGTATCTCCTCTTATAGGCAGTTGTGAACCACCTGATACAGGTATTGGGGACTGAACTTGGGTCTTCTGCAGAGCAGGAAGTGCTCTTAAATGCTAATCCATTTCCTCAGCGTCTCCACCTTGTCTTTTGAGATAAAGCCTATCGCTGAACCTTGAGTTCACTGTTTGTGCTAGGCTGCCTAGCTATCTCCCACAATCCTCCTATTGGGATCCTCCTGCCTCAGCCTCACAGTGTTTAAGTTATAGATGCACATTGACACACATGGGTGATAGGAGTATGAATTTAAATTCTTATGCTTGAGCAGCAAGCACTTTATCCACTAAGTCATCTCTCCAGTTCCTGCCACTATAGTCTTCATTGTATTTTTATTTCCTGAAAACTATTGCTGTTGCAAGGTTCCAAATCTGATTTCCTTTAGAATGTTTATTACAAATGCTAGTCCTTAATAGAAGTAATGTACAAATATTTATAAAAATTTTGCTCTCTGTGTGTATGTGTGTGTGTGTCTGTGTGTCTGTGTGTTGGTATGTGTTCTTTTATGGTGTATGTACTTGATAATGTAGGCTATATTTTTGGACAGGTTCTCTGCCTGAACTGGAAACTTCTGGACTTAGCTAGCCTGGCTTGTCAGTGAACTTCAGGAATCCTCCTGTCACTACCTCCCCAGCCTCCCACCTCCCAAATTGGTGTTATAGGCACATGCCACCACAGCTGGGCTTTGTATGTGGGTTCTAGGAACCAAAACTCAGGTCCTCATCCTTGAAATTCATGCACTTTACCAATTGAGCCATCTCCTGAGTCCCTCAAATTTCTAACTTAGGTGTCATGCAAGGAGACCTACAAAAATCCAAAAACAATTTATGTTTTCTGACACACGACTGTGAACTGTTCAAGGAACTAATAGTCAAGAACTCTTGTGATGACACTTGAACAATTCTATGTTGTATCAGAAATTTAACAACAAATTTATTTTTAAATAGATGTTAAGATATAAACGTGGTGTTTTAAAATATTTTACTTATTATTTTTATTTTATATGCATAAGTATATTGCCTACATGTTTGCAAGTGCCCGTGGAGGTCAGAAGAAGGCATCAGATCCCCTAGAACTGGAGTTACTGATGGCTGTTAGTCACCTTGTAGGTGCTGGGCATCAAACCCAGGTCCTCTGTAAGAGCAGTCAGTGTTCTTAGCTGCTGAACCATCTCATCAGTTCCCAGACATAAACATGGTGTTTAAACTGCATCATGTATTCCTGTTCTTTTCTCTTTGCAAACAAGTTTTTTAAGCAGCCAAGGGTGCCTGTAGAAATAAAGTTTAAAAAGCTGTAGCAGTTTATAATGTCTATAATTGCATTAGTATACTATAGTTGAAGGCAAAATAATTTAAACAAACTTAATCATCTTTATACCCCTGTCCCCACTGGAACCCTCCCATAGCTCCCACCCACTGGAATTCGTACATTCTGTCATTTGTTGTAAGGCCTGTTGTGTCAAGTCAGTGTCCCCAGATGTCCCTCAGTGCAAGTCCATCCACTGAGGTCTAGTCAGCCTATCTAGAGTCCCCCCCTTTAGGAAGATCAGCTCTTCCTCCCCCAGCAGTAATCAGCTGCCAATGTTTCCTCAGCTAAGTTTGGGGTCTGCTGTTCATTTCCCCAGGTCTATGCTGGGTTTTTGTCTGACTGAGTTTACATGGGACTTCTGTACACTCACACCATTGTCATAGACTCATATGAGTAGGGTCCCAGGAGCTTGTAGAACTCTTTTTCTATATGGTCATGCATAACCTCCCTGACTCTGAAATGGCTTGGTGCTGGACAATTTGAAGTTTAATTCTTCTTCATCATGAAAAACAGTACTGAAGAATTTTACTTGAAGGAATTCTGTGTGAGGCAGAACAAAAAGGGAAGTGTTTTTGAGTTGCATATTTGCTGATATGTGTGGCAGAGGTGATGATAAATTTTAAATTATCTGAAAGTTCAGATCAGAACATTACTGGATTCAGTTTTCAACCAGTTTTAATTATTTTATGATTCATTTATACATTCATTTATGCATGTACTAGAGAGTTCTAATCAAGCCCTGAATCAAACTACACTGAATCACTCAAAGAGTGCTTTCCCAAAACACTAGCTAATTACTGAAAGGAACAAAATAAGTGGACACAGATCTCAATTTCAGCACACTGCTGTCTTTAGAAAGAAGGATAAAATGTACAAACTACCGAACATTGCAGAGCAAGAGGCTGTGTGATAGAAGTGCGATTGAGCAGGAGGTTCTATGGGCCAAAACTTGTGTTTCCTCAA
>NW_008344412.1:1744116-1754391 GCF_000622305.1 Nannospalax galili | reverse complement strand
GCTGAATGGCCATGTTATTGATTTATAAAACCCTTCAATATATTCACACAATTGATGCCCTTCACGCCTATAAAATCTGTCCTACTTTGGCACTTTTTATGTTATGGAATAACAGTGGTATACTAAATGAGGTGTCAACTTGGAGCAGTACTGGCTGAACAGACTGTATATGGATTGAAGCATTGACATCTTGTACTATTTCAACCCTTAAGCACACTGTAAGCTAGCACTGGATAAACTGAACTATGTACTCAGCAAACTACTTCTAATCATGGTGTATTGTTAAGTTAAACCTACAACTCATTTTCCTTATGGCAGTGTAAAATAAATAGAGCCAAGAGGATGTTCATTTTTATACATGCTCAGAGCACCAAATATTTATGGACAAAGCTCACAAAATGCACAGAGATTTTTGGATCAAGTCATTTATCTTTTGTTTGTACAGAACACATAAAAGTTTTGAACTTAAAAAAAATAAGTGTATGTGCACATGAGTGCAGGTGCCCATTGAAACCAGAAGAGGGTGCTAGGTCCCCTGGAGCTGGCGTTACAGACAGTTGTGAGCCTCCTGACATGGGGGCTGGGAGCCAAACTTGGCTTCTCTGCAAGAGCAGCAAGTGCTCCTCACTGCTGAGCAATTTTCTCCTGGTCCAAGTTGCTGAGATTATTGAATGGTTTAATTTAAACTCCACCAACTACAAGAGAAAATGCCTGTGTACTGTATTTTGAAATGTAAAACCTTTGTCTTTTGATATGTCTGCATCTCAATGACATGGTCTATTCAACTCTTTTCCCTCTCTTTCTCTTTTCCCTTCCTCCCTCCCTTCCTTTCTCCCTCCCTCCCTCCCTTCTTTCTTTCTTTCCTTCCTTCCTTCATTTCTTCCTTCATTTCTTTCATCTTCTATTTTTCTTCCCTTTTTAAAGCACATTTGGCAATCATTATAATTACACGTTAGATACAGTAAAAAAAAAAGTCGTTTAATATATCTGGGGACTATAAGACCAAGGAAAATAAATAAACTTGCCAATAAGAAATCTTACAACATCTTTTCAGGTTTAGACATTTTATCAAATGGCATATGGAACATTATTTTAAAATTCCAAAACTGAGTGAAATAACTTACCTACTTATCAAAAGATATTCATGTTTAAATTATATCTTTTGCAGAAAAGTCGTCCTCTGGAAGATTATGTTTCTAAATTTCCATTTTAAAAAATTGTCTTGAATGACTGGTCCTCAGGATTTCATTGGATACTGTTAAATTGTTTTTTTCTTCCCTCAAAATGATAAGCTTACAAAGTGTCCATATGCTTTTAGCTGTTTCGCTTGAGGATTTATCTCAATAACTCTGTCAAGTTTTATTTTTTCATAGCCTGATGGTCTTGTCAAACTAAAAGAAAGCCTGTACTGTCTCCCTACTACCCAGGAAGGAAACATCCAGATTGACCTCACTTCTTTTAGAACATATTAGAAAGGAGCAGCTGCCTTCAAAAGAGAATTCGAGTGCAACAGTATACACTCTTTAGTCTTTAGAAGGCAGCCTTTGAAACTGAGGAAACTCCTACCCACAAACACACTGTTGCCATGATTTCTGTATGTGCCAAGTATCATTGCTTGCATTTATTTATTTGCTCAGACCTAATCATAACAATACAAATTGACAGAGGAAGTAACTACCCTCAAAGCAACCTCAACTACTACTTAAGGGTTGTAGAGAAATAGCAACTGTAGAAACAAACAAATGGCCTCCAATGTGTAAGTAAAGTGCTATGTTTCTCCAGATCAGCATTTCCCCAAAATATCTCATATGGAATGGAGAACACTTATCTCCTGGAAAGGGGTTAGGTTCTGATAAGCATGGCATGCCACGCCTTCCTTAGAGAGTCACTGTTAGAGGTCCCAAGAAGGAGAAAAGTTCCCTTTAGCATCATTTGACCCAAGGTTTTACATCTTCTTTGGACTCCCACTAGTAATGCTCTCTGGAACATGCCTAGGGGAGTGTGGAATGCTGCTTTAATCTTATCTTTCATTCTCTATTAGGAATATTAGATTACAACAGTAAACTAATTTAAAAAAATATTTTCTTTTTCAACTTGTGTCTTTTCGGTTACAAAGTGACCTAGTGGGAATTAGTTGTCAGAATTTGATTTTTCCAAAGAACTTTTCTCAGTTCTGAAGAGGCAAAAGAATGTTTTCATACAGTGTTATTTTTAAAGACATAGACAGGAAGATGAATCTGGGGGCCCAGCCACAGGCCAGATCACCCAGATACTTTCATGTAATATGACTACTCTCCAAGATGTATTGTACTCACTGGTCCTTTGTAATTGCTAGCAATGTTTATTTTTGCTCTAAAAATATTGATAAGCCCATCTTATGCAAAGGATTCTGGATCTTTTGGGGGAGGACTAAAGTAAAGCTAAGGGAAATAGCCTAAAATGCTGAGGTCTCGAAAGAAAATATGAAGGAAAATTACTGAGAATGTTAAGTCCACCATCAAGAGAACAAATAGTCAAACAATAATTAACAGAACTATGTAGAAGTTCAGACAAGTTAGGACACCAGTTCTCCACACTTCTACCTTCATTTTGCCTTTTATCTATTAGCCCTTCTTTTTTAACATGTACCCTGCAAAGGCCCCTTTCTACTTTCCTGGCTTCCACTTGTGCTCCAAGTTAACACACTAAACACTAGAAGCTACACCTCTCTACAGGATGGAATTTCATACCTGGTGCTATAATCCTGGTCAAAAGTCCATAAACAGGGAGGCATAAGCCCTAGAGTAGAGCCTGTATTGTTATTTTGCTAATATGTTGTTAAAGTGCCCTTTAAATATTTATATTTCTACCTGTAAACTTGAGATGCTCTCATCAGTGATCAGAAAAGCTTCTCTGTGCAGTGGGCAGCAGCCATTTCAGAGGTGCGTAACTAGTCAAAGTGCTGAGAATAAGAGACTGAGTGCTTTGAGGAGGAACCCAATGGAGGGATGCTTCTGGAAGCTCTCATCAAGAAATCCCAATGGACTCTGATATGAACATTTGAAATTTGCCCTGTTCTGACTTTTTTCTGGTTCCCTGTCTACAACTTGTAATGCTAACTACTCTTGCCTTTACCTCTCCTTCATAGCCCCTAGTCACCAGTCAAGGACTTTCTTGTCTCCCTACAGATAAGAGTTATGAAATTGGGAGTCTTTTAGGTGGACCCACTGAAGGGGTACCCCAAATGCCTCACCTTGTGTCCCTGTTCAGCATAGAAGAAGCCAGAGCAGTCTGCATCCCAATTCCCTATTGGCAATTTGGGTAACCCCTTCAGAAGATGGTGTAATAAGAATAGGAGGTAGGAATTGGCTAGGCAGTTAGGGTAAAAAGGACCCCGAAGAAGAGTAGCCAGTTTCTTGGCTAAAAGTCAAAGTGTCCTTGGGCCTCTTAGCAACATACTATGGTCAAAACGCCAAAAATGTCAAAAGTATTTGGGAGCTCTTATCTAATCCTTAAAAGATTTTAGGGGAATGTTAGAATACCCAAAAGCCCCATTTAAAAAGAAAAAAAGAAAGAAAGAAAGGGAAAGACTACACGAAGTTGTCAGAAAAAAGTGATGGGAGATGTGGGAGGTATTGGAGGGGAGGGATTGAGCATGGATTTGATCAAAACACTTTATATGCATGTATGAAATTCTCAATAAAGGTTTTTTAAAAATTATATTTGACAGCTTTAAAGTTTTTTTTAAAGATATTTTATTTGTTATTTTTATGTATATGAGTGCATTGCCTACATGTATGTGAGTACATCCGTGTCATGCAATGCCACAGAGGACAGAAGATGGCTTCACAGATTCCCCTGGAGCTGGAGTTAAGGATGATTCGTAGCTGCCATGTGGGTTCTGGGAATCGAACCCGGGTACTCTGCAAGAACAGTCAGTACTCTTAACCACTGAGCCATCTCTCCAGCCCCTCAAAAAAGTTTTTTTAAAGTTAAAAAATAGACTGAATGCTGAGCCATAAGCAAGACACCGATGTCAAATTCACCCTCTGGAGCCTAAGGACACATCATGGAAAAGGAACCAGAAAGAGCAAAAGGGCTGAGGACAGGGAAGAGTGCTGTGAAATGCTCTGTTCTGAATGTGACAATAGCTGGGGTGACCGTCACAAGACTTGCACAAGCTACTCAGCATTAGACACAGATGGGATAGATGATCTCCAGGCCCCACTCCCCACTGAGGCGCTATTGACCTTGCACAATCACTATGGGAAGGAGAAAGAGGAATCTTTTTTTCTTTTCTTTTCTTTTTTTTTTTTTTAGGATGTGGCCACTGGCAGCATTACCACGCTCCAGTGGATGATCCCACACCCATGCACATATGGGCAACACTAACTGGACTTAATGGGTTATTGAAAAAGAAAAAAAGACATGAAGTTAGGATGGAGCATGTTGAAGAAATTATGAAGGGAATTAGTGGAAGTAAATGGTCATATTTCATTGTGTACCTTTATGAAAAATTTTTAAAAAACAACAAAATGATTAATTCTTTCTTTCTGACTCACAAGATTAAAAACTTACTCAAAAGTGCTATGGAGATTGTCAAGCTCCAGTTACACAGTTGTTCTTGAGGATTTGGGACTCCAGCATCCTGGTAACCAAAGATACTGAAGATGACTTCTTTGTCAAGAATGGGGGTCACTAGATCAGGTTCCACAAGACCTTCTGGGGTGAATTCTGTCTCTAGTGAATCTCTTTACTCTCTGGAAAGCATTTCAGTTCATCTCTAGGAAACCTGTCTTGGCTTTTGGCTTTTAGGCAAACCACACTTAAGGAAAGAGGAGCGTTATCAAAGGACCGTTCACACTTGGATCTTGTACTATACTCAGAGAGTCATAAAGATGCCCGGTACTTTAGTAGTTTCCCCAAATTAAATTTGCGAATGGCTTCCTGGATCTGCTGTGTTTTTGTCCTAGCTGTGTTCCAACCAGGAGGATTTTCAGTGTCAGAAAGTGGTGTGCAATGAAGAATTTGCCTTTAATTCTTCAGGTAAATGTAAATAGCAAACGACCCTGGAGACAGCACAGATCTTGGATGGCTGTCCTCTGTTTTTGGCATGCGGGTGTCTTTTTGAGAATTCGAGTTGATGGCTTAATTGCTTGTCTAAGTGAGTGGTTTTATGTGTCAGATGATCAGTATTCGTCAAACGTCACCCTCAATGTCATGAGGATTATGTGAATAAAGCAAAATGACATTTTTTTACAAAATGAACATTTAAAAGGCCTGCTCACAGAGGCAGAGGTAGAAGGTATGTCTTTTCCTTTACAGACAACATGACTTTAACATTGTGTGTCTTTATCAGCAGCCACCTAAACACATGTTCTAACTCTGTTACCACACTACACCTAGATAGATGCCAATTCTCACCCAATGGCCCGCTGAGGCCTGACTCTGACTTGCCTCCCTGTGTTATATAGCACAGTTCACACAGTTCATCTTTTTGGGCCTAGACTGTTAGAATCGCTTCTGGAGTTTCATAATGGGATCCAGTTCTCCCTCCCTAAATATATCTACAAGCAGTTTCACAGGAAATGTTCTTTAAGAACATATGTGATTGTGGCTCCCCACTGTTTGAACATTTCATATTGTGACCAGTGTATGCTTAAACAACCTACCACATAGCTACTTTGTATATCTGTAAACAAATGCGACTGATCTAGCTATGAAATAATTACTATGTAGATTTCATCTTTCTATCCCTATAGTCTATTTTAGACTCATTTTGTCATGTTTTTATTATGCATCACTCCCGAACATATATAAGAAGGAAGATGAAAATTGCAGGCACAGGCGACGACAGCTAAGCCACAACTCCTGCTGCAAAACTCCATCCAAAGATGCATTGTAATGTCCAGAACTGCGAAAACTGAAAAATATACAGCTTAGAATAAACACAATGTGGTGGATATTCGATGTATTTCTTTCTGCCCTACTATCTGACTGCGTGGAAGGTAAAGTCTGGATTCCTCACAATAACCACTGATTTCCATAACCTGGCTCACGACTGTGGTCTTTCTTTAGCTGCTGTCTGTCATTTGTGACTGTGTCCACACACCTGTGTGTTCATGTCCATCTGCTGTAATGTCTCTTTCCTTCTCTCTAGTTAAAACCTTAAGTTTAATGCCTCCTTCTTTGTTTCCTCCATCACCTTTCCCATCCTGATAGTGCAGGACCCTCCCTACAGTTCCCTTACAACATTGTCATCATTATGGTGCAGAGTTTAAACTCATTGCTTTGTGCTTACTGAATATATTTCTCTCTCTCTCTCTCTCTCTCTCTCTCTCTCTCTCTCTCTCTCTCTCTCTCTCTCTCCATGTATTTCCCTGGTATATGTATTAAAGGAGATGACACCGAGTTAAGGAATGTAATGAACTGAAATGAAATTTCAGGCAATCTATTAAAAAGTAAATGGAGGCCGGTCATGGTGGTGCATGTCTTTAATTCCAGCACTCTGGAGGCAGAGGCCAGCAAATCTCTGTGAGATGGAGGTCAGCCTGGTCTACATAGTGAGTTCCATGACAGCTGGAGCTACAGGGAGACCCCGTTTAAAAAGACAAAAAAAAAAAAAAAAAAAAAAAAAAAAAAAAAGAAAAAGCAAAGGATAAAAAAATAAAATGTTGGGCTGTTTTCATTGTTATCATTATCCAGACACAGCCATTTATCTGTTACTGAAAATGGAAAAAAAAATGTGTATTTAAATCATGGTCTAGTTGCCACATGTGACAGTTCTGGTGTTTAGTATCGTATCCTGTGTCTGTGTGGAGAGAAGTCACTGGAAGAAAAGGACTGATGATTAATTTTGTAGAAGAGGAACCAACAGCAGAGTCCTGGGTGTCTCAAAATTGAGGTATTTGTTCAAAGCAGATTAGAAGAGCTAAGAAGCTTACCTCATACGTGGCAAAGCTCAGGCATGTGGGCAACCTAAGCAAAGGTTCTCCTTTGATTCCTTAGTCCACCAAGGTTCATTTGTTCTTGACTCTTCTCCTGACTATTCAGGAACAGCAACGGAGCTTGATATTTAGGTGCCTCTTCCACAGACGGATGTTCTATTCTGTGCTTTTGGTTGTTTGCATATATAATGCTTTTTCATGGGCAGAAATGTTCCCACAATAGTTGCTACCACATCTCTATAAATGAAGACTATCTATACCCACTTAGTAAGCTTTGCCTTTGTTTTAACCCTCGAAATAACATTTTGTCTTTCTTTTTTATTTTGAAGTACATAAACCAGTGTCATTTAAATGGAGTTAGAAATAACATTCAACTATAGTCACCACTAAGACTGGAAAAACATGTTTTGAGAAAAATCTATTTTTTCAATTAAGCAACTTAAAAAAAATATGTCATGAATCTAATCACCATCCTTTGGATTTAGAGAGAATTATTTGAAGTATTTCCTGGCAATTTATGCTCACTTGTTCATTATTTATGGTGCCAATTATTGTCTTTCTCCAGATGCAATTTCATTCCTAGTGGCACTGGAAACATGTTCTGCATAAATCTCTGCCGCAGTCATACAGTGGCTTGAGAACTTGGAACTTTGTTCATTCAGATGGCCACTTTCTTCAGTGGGGCCTGAGCACAAGAGCAGCTTCAGTCTTCACCACGCTACCCCTGTCTTTGTCGTAGAGATTGGTTGAAGCAATGGATGGATTTCTGTTTCAAGGCTTAGCCAACAAATTTCTGGATGAGGTCTAGAAGATGCAGGAACAAATTAGCACTGTTTAGTGAGACAGTTTCTCTTTCTCATTCACAATACAGCTGTCCATGTCCATCAATATCCACACAGAACTAGTTCCAGACCCCCCTGGATAACAAAGTCAGGATGCTCAAGTTGCTTATATATAATTTCACAGTATTTGTGTATAACTTACACCCCCCTGTGTACTTTAAAACATATCTAAATGATCTGTAACACCAAATACAATCTAAATGCTGTCTGAAGAGCCATTACAGTATATCGTTTAAGAAATAATGGCAAGATTCTACAACTCAGGTATGTTGAATCTTCAATAACAGCATCTTACAGTCAAGTTCTGGAGGGTAACCAAAGGCAATGGCAATAACCAGTAATGTGTGGTGGTCTATGGGCTTTTAATTTGCTAGCCTGTAGTGTCTACTGGGGCATGTCCCCCCTGTTATAGGGTAACTCCATCTAAACTCCTTTTGTTATGTATACATTTTAAGAAGCTTCCACTGTAGTGGGTTTCCATATGGCTTTTCCAAAAAACCTTTAGTGTTAGTGATCCCTCCCCATACACACTTCTCTACCCTGCCTTTCCATCCCCCACTCCATTTAGTCCTTACTGTTCCATTATTCCACTTTGCCCCTTTATATCACTACATTCTATCTCCCCTCCCCTGAAAGCCCCCCCCCATGGCCCTTTACTATTTTCCTGATCAGTTCTGGTTGTCCCAATGAAACACACCTATGTAAAGATTCAAAGTTAGCATTCACATATGAGAGAAAATATGACATTTATCTTTCTGGGTTTGATTGTTGCTCCATATTTGCCCGTGAATTTACAATTTCACTTTTCTTGATAGTCGAATACCATTCCATCGTGTAATGTGCCACACTTGCATTGTTCATTTATCAGTTGATGGCCTTCTAGGTTGTTTCCATTTCCTCGATATTATGAGTAGAGGAACAATGAACATGGATGAGCAAGTACCTCTGTAGTAGGATATAGAGTCATAAGCTGGTATTGACCTTGAAGTTTCATAGTACTGGAAGATGATATGTGTGCCCCTGGAAGAGAAAAGTAGTCATCAGTCTTACCCAGCTGTGAACCCTAAGAACTACAATTATGGCAGGCCTGGCAAAATCTGTCCAGTGGTGCAGTGCTCACAGAAATGTCATGGGAATAGCCAAACACTTTCTGATTGAATTTAAGACCAGCTCCATGAGATGGAGCCTATAAATAGCACCGTTACTGGAGCCAAGGTCCTATAGGCAGATAGATCATACACACTAGGGGAGAAACTACTACTAGTATTTTGTTAAATGGATATAGTAGTAAACCAACTTCTAGTGGCTCGTTATACCCATAGATTACTGCATCTCTCAACCATCATCAGAAAAGCTTCTTTTTGCAATGGATGGAGATTAACACAGAGGCTCGCAACTGGTCAGCACTCAGAGATAAAGAGACTGCAGAGTGCTCAGCCCTAAATGGGACATCGATATCACATTCCTCCCCCCAGTGCTCATGAACTGTTGCAGAAGACAGGGTAGAAGGATTATAAAAGCCAGAGGTGGTAGATGACTACAACAAAACGCTGTTTTCTGGAAATAACGGCTGTTGCACATAAGAACTCGCAGGAATTGTGAAAATATGCATAAAGCCTGTGCAAATTCAAGCCAGACAAAATCCCAGCATGGAGTGAGGGCTTTATTTAACTGTGTGGCTCTGGGTAGGTTGATCACCCTCCAGAGAATGGACCCACACCCAAAATATTTGGGGAGCACAAATTGGACTTGATGGACTTAGAAAAAAGAGGATGGGAAGTTGTGGGGGAAGGTGACAGTAGATATGAGAGGAGATGAGGGCGGGGATTAATTAATTAATTAATTAATTTAGATATAGGGTCTCATGCACTCCATGATGGCCTTGAACTCCATAAGTAACCAAGAATAACCTTAAATTTTCTGATTTTCCTGCTTCCAAGACCCACGTTCTGAGAACATAAGACACCATCACACCAAGTTTATATGGTACTAGGGATTGAGCCCAGGGCTATGTGCAGGCGACTAAAGGACTTTACAAACTGAGCTACATCCCCAGATTTTAAAAAATTTATTCAGGTGGTTTTCTACATGAAGGGTCAAATGTATTGACTCTTTAATTTCTTTAAAATTTTGTCTTTATGTAGTTTATTATTATTATTATTATTATCATCATTATTATTATTATTATTTGTTTTTTGGTCTTTTTGAAACAGGGTCTCCCTGTAGTCCCAACTGTCCTGGAACTCACTACGTAGACCAGGCTGGCCTTGAACTCACAGAGATCTGCCTGCCTCTGCTTCCCGAGTGCTGGGATTAAAGGCATGTGCCACCATGCCCGGCCCCCTTAGCATGCAGATTTTATTTGGATTTTAAATATTTATTTTTTCTGGTCCCTCTGGCTCTTACTGGTTTTTGTTTATTTATTTATTTTTTAATTTTTAAAAACTTTAGTGAGAATTTAATACATGTATGTAAGGTATTTTTATCAAATCTATGCCCACTCCCTC
>NW_008344412.1:1735882-1743906 GCF_000622305.1 Nannospalax galili | reverse complement strand
GCGGGTCTAGGGTCTATCTAAAAGACTCCCAAATTGCATAACTCTTGCCTTTAAGGGAAGAAGAAGGTCCTTGAATCATGAATGGGAGATGTGAAGGAGAAGTAAGGCAAGAGTAATTAGCATTACAAGTTCTAGACAGGGAACTAGAAAAAAGTCAGAACAGGGTAATTTTCAAATGTTCATATGAAAGTCCATTGGAGTTTCTTGACAGGTCTATCTAAAAGACTCCCAAATTGCATAACTCTTGCCTTTAAGGGAAGAAGAAGGTCCTTGAATCATGAATGGGAGATGTGAAGGAGAAGTAAGGCAAGAGTAATTAGCATTACAAGTTCTAGACAGGGAACTAGAAAAAAGTCAGAACAGGGTAATTTTCAAATGTTCATATGAAAGTCCATTGGAGTTTCTTGACAAGGGTTGTTACTACTGCTATTATTGTTATTACGTGTGTGTGTGTGTGTGTGTGTGTGTGTGTGTACATGTGTGCCACACTGTTAGGGTAGAGGTCAGAGGACATCCTGTAGGGGTCGATTCTTTCCTACTATGTGGATTCTGGGGATTAAACTCAGGTTGTGAGGCCTGACTGCAAGTGCCAATTTTGCTAGCCCCTGTGTTGATTCTTGGCCAACTCTATTGTCAAGCTTCTTAACTGAAATGTATTCATATTTATATAGTCAATATAGGAAGAGCTAAGGATTGAATGTTTCTATATATAGCTAATTTGGTTTTTTTATTTTAAAATATTTTATTTATTATTTTTATTTTATGTGTATGCTTGTATTGCCTGCATGTAGATAAGTGCACCCATGTCTTGCAATGCCCAAAGAGGGCAAAAGAGGCTGTCGGATCTCCTGGAACTGGAGTTACGGACAGTTGTTAGCTGCCATGTGGATGCTGGGATTCAAACCCGGGTCTTCTGCAAGAACAACCAATGTTCTTAACTGCTGAGCCATCTCTGCAGCCCCCCTAATTTGGTTTTCAAGATAAGGCTATACAATGTGGCCCAGGATGGCCTCAAACTTGTAGCAATCCTCCTGCCTCAGCTTCCTCAGTTCTGGGATTATAGGTATGAGCCATTGCTCCTGGGTGAGTGTTCATATTATTTTATGTATAATTACTTGAGGTTTTTACCAACATTGTGCTACATCAGGTCAAAGTCAGAAAACCTCTGCAAGATTGTTATCAGAAGGCCTTATTTTTGTGTTGCTGCAATAAAACACTTGACACAGAGTAATGGATGAAGAGAGGGGTTTACTTGGTTCACAATTCTGGCTCTGAACAGGTGAAACAACATAATGACTAGCAGAGGATTCCTGGCTGCAGAACAGCTTGGCAGATTGCATCACAAGCAGGAAATGCCCAAGAATAAAGTACAAGCATGTGCAGAAAAGAGCAGACTTCCCTTACCAGACCACAAGATAATGAATCCAGTCCTGCGAGATATAACGCACTTCCATGAGATGCACACTAATTTTCCTAAGGGTGCTGCCCTGGTGAGGTCTTACCACCGCAATCCCATTGCATTAGGGGAATTAACCTTCAACATGAGTTACAATGGGGATAAGCCACATGCATTTCAAATTTGATCCCCATATTCAATCAAATTGTCTATGTGATGTTGCTCTGGTTACCAAGCAATGCAGCACTTTCTGTGTGGTGTATCTAGGCCAATGTGATGATCCACAGGTAGCAGCCATCACACAGAACTATCCAGAAAAATATCACCATTGCTTCTCTGAGAAAATTTGGCCTCCTAGCAATTATCTTAAAAATGTTTATTTTTAAGTATATTTCTGATTGATTTCTCATTTAAATAGTCAAATATACTTTCAGTTGGTATGAATATAAAAATAGTGGTTCTTCTGTAATAAATATTTGTCATAGATGTATAATTCATTTATCTTATAACCTTACAATTCTTTCACAAGGGCCTATGCATATCCATACAAATAGAGGACACATCCATAGTGACTGAATTCAATTGGTAGGCACCTTCTTTTTCTTCCTTCTCATCTTGTTATTTCATATCTTATTTTTACCTCTTAATTCTTATTTTGTGTGTGTGTTTGTACATGTTCATGTGTGTATAGATGCATATGCACAAGTGTGTGCATATGAAGGCTAGAGGACGACCTTGAGTACCATCCATTTTCCCTCTGAGATGGGGTCTCTCATTCGTCTGGAACTCATCAAGTAGATAAGGCTGACTGGTCAGCTCACCCCTGGGATCTCCCAGTCCTACCTCCCCAGTGCTGGGATTGCAAACTCATGCCACAATGCCTGGATTATTGTTGTTATTTAATATTTTTTATATTCATTTGTTTATTGTGCTGCTGTATGTGCATGGGTGTGCATGCTATGGTGTGTGCATGTGTGTGTGTGTGTGTGTGTGTGTGTGTGTGAGTGTGTGTGTAGATCAAAAGACGAATTGAGGGAGCCCATTTTCTCCTTTTACCATGTGTGTTTCAGAGGTAAAACTCAGGTCATCAGACTTGGCAGCAAGCATCCTTATCTCCTGAACCATCTTACTGGCTCATAGCTTTTTTTATGTCGGTTTTGAGGATTGAACTCATGTCCTTACATGTGCAAGGGAAGCATTTTACCACGTGAGCTATCTTCCAACCCTCTTTATTCTTAGTTTTAAAAATAAATCAATTTTTTTTTCCAAAGCCATGTGGCCAAATGCTCTAAAAGTTGATTTCTTGTCATTTTCCTGGTAGTGGCACAGGGCTAGTACATGCCATGTTAAGTAATTTTTAAGAAAATGCTAGTTTACCCTTATATATCTAAGTCCTTTGAAATTAAGATTTTAATCCAGAAAACTTCTTAGTACCACTGACACAGATCAGTTATGGCCAATTTTCAGCATAGCTGTCTTCTTCATATTGCCAGTTAAGTAAACAGGCTTATTGACAGCCCAGGAGCATCTGTTCTCCTTCTACAAAGCCAGAGTGCAGCAAGAAGACAGTTTCCTCCTTAGCCAGAGCAGCATGGTCTTTACCCACATCGCATACACTTACCAGTGCCAGCTGGAGCTGCAGGATGTGCATACTTCTATTCCAGGACAGACACAGAGACAAACGGCTTGGAGATGTGACATTTCTTCCAAATTAATTTAGGAACAGCTATCCAAACAGGTGGCTGCAATGTAAAATGTTCAATAAATAGTTGTAGATTGGGTAATTTGAAGGGAATTTTAAAAGAATGCTCACTAAACAGTTTAGAGGAATGATATATTTAAAAAAATATTTTATTTATTATTTCTATATATGTGTGTATTGTATTGCCTGCAATTAGGTAAGTGCACTCATGTTGTGCAATGCCTGCAGAGGACAGAAGAGGCTGTCAGATCCCCTGGAACTAGAGTTACGGACAGTTGTTAGCTGCCATGTGGGTGCTGGGATTCAAACCCGGGTCTTCTGCAAGAACAGCCAGTGTTCTTAACCGCTGAGCCATCTCTCCAGCCCTGATAAATGTTTTTGAACCTCATTCTTAACATGTACTGTTTGATGAACTTTATGGTAAATCATGCCCTTGAGGACTCTTCACGGAAAAAATATTCTGCATATTTACAGTGCTTTATAGTTCATATATTATATCCCTGTTACTCTTTACCAAAACTATATGTTTTATTTTTACTTAAAATATAGATATAAGATTCATATCTTTTGTTAAAAGTTCTTTAGGAATTTTGACTACTTGCTATTATGAGACCTTAAGACATTTTGGGTCACTGTAATACATACACATATATACACACAAACATATAGGCATATAAATGGGCTTACATATATTCAAATATGTGTGTTTATGTACACCTTTATTTATCCATATGCATTTATAGGTGAAAAGATTCTTCATCTAGGATTTAAAAGGCATAGGTCAGGTTTATTCTTTCTAACAAAGCACTACTGCGAGAAGTATGTAAATACAGAATGTTGAATCCAAAGTGTTGCCATACAAGTAACAGTATGATCTTGTGTCACCTATTAATCTCCTTGCATATCATTTTCTTGTCTGTTAATGGCAATTACTCTATGGAGTTATTCTTAGGGCTACATAAACAGAGGTAGATCTGATGCCTGGGATGGAAGGGCCAACAGGATCATTGTTTAATTCATTACTTTGTACTAATGATAACTCTCCCCTTCTCCGCATCAATAAGGTACATCTTAAGTGTGGTAGTCACACAGCTATTCTCTTTGTGGCCTCTGGGAAAGAGAAAGGTAACTGGCCCGTACTAGATCAAACCTGGAATTCTGACTTCATGAGCAAAAGCAGAGAAGATGGGTCCACTACAGACCCATCATTTGCACCCTGAGTCTTAGAACATTCCTGTCCTCCTCATAGCTCTAAGAAATGGGTGTGCTAAGATCCAAACAGACAATGAGACTCACCCCTTTTCTGGCATAATTGCTCCTTGGACCACCTACCTAGTGCATTTAGAGAAAAGAAGCCATTAAACAACTTGAATGATCTATGGACTATACTAGATTCTACCCCGATCTTATTTGCTGACTCAACCCTTTCTCAGTGTGTGCAAAAACTGTTCGATTGCAGAAATAACTGACATAAATTCTTTGGAAGAAAGTTTGAAAGAAAACATTCCTTATAATTTATTGATGGCTGTAAGGCGTTATAAATAGGGTTTTTAGCCGTCATTGGAAATATAACAGAGGTATTACTGAATGGTGGCACTGTGGGTGATTTTTCTCTTTGAATGTCTGTATTTTCTTCAATAATAAAAATATAATGAAGTGGCAGCAATCAAATTAACTCATTGACACACACTCATGGGAAAGAAACATCAACTGGCGAATAATGTGGGGCCAGAATTAAATGCCTTCACTGGACTCTTAGGAATTGCTTCTGATGGTGGACAAGTACTTTTTTGTCCTGCCTACGTTCTCAGCCTTTTTGTGCTCAGAAGTTAGAATCTCTTTTCCTAAAGCAGCTCTTTCTGCCCATCGGTGGATCTCATTGGTGCAATCTGCAGGGTTGGCATGCAGCTGGCTTTCCTCGTTTTTGCTTTTGAACGGGTAGCATATTTCTTTCCAGCAGCTCTTTTTTTTTCTGATTGACCCAAAATGGGTGCAGATGTGGTGAGCACATGCTGAAAGTCATCGAGTATTATTTTCACCCCAAAGAAAAGCCTGACATAAGCAGTTTCAGATTGTGAGTTCTTGATTTCACAGTGGCCTTCTAAGGTTGGTTCTGCTGCCAGTGATAACAGACATTAAGGAGACCTTGGGAGGTAAACCACAGGCTGACTTAGTTCCCAATAATTGATGGCCTCAAGTGGTCATTAGAGTGTGATCTTGGGACAGTGCAGTGGTATTTAAATAGTTTTTGTTTTCAAAACTGGTACTAGAAAATAAACCGTAATGTGGTATTTCCCCTACATGTTTTAGTGCGTACCTCTAGGAACCAAATTCTATTATTTGCTTACTTGTAACAAAGACAGTCTTTGTGTGTCAATTCTGAGTTTAAAATCTTCTTTTGTTATATCCTTTGGTCAGCTACATATTTTATTGATGATCCATTTAAACTAGTTGTTAGAAATATTCATCTCCCATTTGGTTCTCTGAAATGAGCATTATACTGTAAATATCTAATTGCTGAAAAATAAGAATAGTGTAACTGGCTACCTAACCCTTGCACACAATAGCTAATTACACCACTCATAAATTGTTTCAATGTTATGGAAAGCATGCTATTAAGTGCAGTTAGTGTGTGTGTGCGTGTGTATGTGTGTGTGTGTGTGTGTGTGTGTGTGTGTGTGATCTAAAACTATTCATTCCAGAGGTCTTAAGAAGAAAATTTTCATGTTCTTGATAGAAGGTAGCTAAGGCATTGATAGGTTAGTATATTTTCTCTTATCTCTAAGTGTAGCACTATTGATTAATGTCCTCTTCATTTATTATTTAGAGAGCTTACCATACACCAGGTACATTGCCAGTGACAGAGTGCTATGAAGGCCTTTTAGAGACACAGTCCTGCTGTCATATTGTCTGTAGACTAACATGGAGATAGAGAAATCAGCAGTAGCGGGGAGATCGCACTGGAGGAAAGCCCTGCACCTAGATCTGGGGTTAGAAAAGGGGTTTCGAGAGTAAGGGAGATCTGAAATTGAAATTTCATAAGCTTTTGAGTGTGCTTGGAGAGAGTAAGACTGTGTGCTTGTGTTTGTATGAAGGCGAGGTAGAGACAGGGAGCGAGAGAGAGGAGAGAGAGAGAGAGAGAGAGAGAGAGAGAGAGAGAGAGAGAGAAACTTAGCTAATGACTCAAGTCTACATTTGGAGTAAATTAAAATAACACCAAAAGCTGGTGAAAGCTCCTCCATGTCACCATTAGACTCTCCTAAGCTTACTGGCCAGTCCCAAAGTTTCTTTCTTGAAACACACAAAGAGAATTGAACAAATTTCCCCTTGGGCGGAGAGAAAGTTAATAGAGCACTAAAAGGGCCTAATTTACCTCCCAGGATTAGATTACTCAGAATGAAAACAGGGTAATTATGATGCAGAAGCTATGTTTAAAAGCTGCAAAGTAATTCTATGAGACCAAGGTTTTCCAGAAAGTACCCAAGTTTGTTTAGTGTACAAAAACTTTAGTGTCTCCAGAACCTTATACCTAGAAGTCAGGCAAACAGAAAGGGGAGAAACTCAGTTTCACACTCTCAGGCACATTCTTCAATGCATTAGGTTGTTTTATTTGGCAAATATAAGAATCAAATCTACTCTGTAAGAGAAAAACCTGATGATTTTTTTCAAAGACATCTTAAAGTTCCTCGGCTAGCTCCAAATGAACTGAGAGATCCGTGTCCTGAGCTCCATTCCTAACTCTTACGTAACATATTTCCAATTCTTTGGTGCATTTCCCTAGTTCTCAGTTGGATTATTGTGCAATGTCTCTTTTCAGATACCTCAGAGGCCAGTTGTGCCTGGCCTATAATGCTACATGCCACTTAGTCCTTTGTAGAAAGGAAACCAAAGTCAGCTTTTTTAAAATTGAATTTTTTGTGTGTTTCATACAGAACATCTTAAACAATCTTAATCATTTTTATACCCTCCTCCCCACTGGTATCCTCCCATAACCGCCCCCACTGGAGCCCATATACTCTGTCATCCCTCTTAAGGCCCACTGGTTTGTTAGTCTCCCCCGCTGTTCCCCAGTGTGAGTCCATCCAATGAGTCTAGACAGCCTATCTAGAGTCCCTTGTTTTAGGAAGATCAGCTCTTCTTCATCTAGCAGCAACCTAGCCATCATTCCTTCAGATAAGATTGAGGTCTGCTATTTATTTTCCCAAGTCTTTGCTGGGGAACACAAAAGGTCACAAAAGGCCAAAGTGTAAAGATCAAGAGTCTGCTGAATGATGGTCCTTGAACAGGACTCCTTTATTTTATTTTTTTAACTTTTTTAAAAAAAATTTAATAACCACATGATTAAAAGAAACATTTCATTACAGCTTTTGCCCGTCTTAGTTCGAGACATCTTTCCAAAAGGAAATTTATCTTTTGCTTCTAGGCAAATAACAGGAAGGCAGGAAATCTTTTAACGTGGTGCTTGTCATCCGTCTTTAGCTCGACACATCCTCCATGCTGGGTTGCAAGCTCCATTTCTCTATAATATGAAATCTTTTCAGATGACAGGCTTTCCTCGGCTCATCCTGAAAGAACAACAACACCGTGGATCTCTCCACAAAGATTTTTTTTTCTTACAGCTTTAACATATTCAGTGACAATTTCCAGAGCAAGGATACATCTCTTTCAAAAGTGGCTGTAAATTTTTAGGTTCACAGTTATATTTTTATTTATTATTTTTATTTTATGTGTATGAGATGTATTGCCTGCATGTAAGTAAGTGCACCCATGTCGTGCAATGCATGGAGGTCAGAAGAGGGCTTCACATTCCCCTGGAACTGGTATTAAGGATGGTTTGTAGCCACCATGTGGGTCCTGGAAATCGAACCTGGGTCCTCTGCAAGAGCAGTCAGTGCTCTTAACCACTGGGCCATCTCTCCAGCTCTA
>NW_008344412.1:1719552-1735164 GCF_000622305.1 Nannospalax galili | reverse complement strand
AAAAATCAAAATAACAATAAAACATTCTACTGATAATTTTTTTTTAACTGTCAGAGGTATTCAAAGCGCTGTTGGTTAACTCAGTAGCTTGGCTTCCTTACACAGACTTCTTTTCTATGTGCTGTTTTCTGTCTTCTTGTTTCTGAGATCTACATTTATCAAGGGATTAGAAAAGATTGGACCTGACAAGCTGAGTAAAGAGGGGTTGTTCTGTGAGCTCTGGACTCACACTGTTCACTAGTCAGATTTTATCTTCCAGGGATCAGCCAGTCTAGTGGGTATCACTTTGTGAACTCTTACTGTGCATCTGACCTGACCTTAGGCATGGCTTTCTCACCTTCCCTGACACCTTTCTGCAATGCGTATTTCCACAAAGTCTTGCAGTATACCTATTTTATCACCTGTTGCCATGTATAATGGGGCATCCTTGATCGTTCTTTAACTCCCTTCCAGAATCCATGCCTTGAGAGGACAGTGAATAAGTCTGTTCTGCCTTCTATTTTAGTTCCAATGTGTGGCAGAATCTATTTGTTGCTGTTGACTAAATGAATGATGCGTTCCTACAAGGCTCGCTAGGGAAGAGTTTCGGAAGGAGACGAGGAGCCACACGCGCTCTACAGTAGTCGCTTTGTGCTTGTACACAAAATTTCACGGAAGCCTCAAGAGCACTCTCAGTTGTGGAAGGACAGATATTTTGAGTCTTGTGTGGTGACAGAAATGTGGTTCAGAGGGCTAAAGTCATTTGTCTGTGTTTGCACAACTAGAAAGTGGGAAAACGCAAATTGGAACTGGGCTCAAGCTGGTGCCAAACCTTTTATTATTCCCATTAAACCACAACATTTCTTAGTATTGAGAAATGGTTCTGGAACTTACAGAAAGGCTACTGGGATAAGATTCACCTGGAATTTGATTTTTTTGTAGATGTCTTTTCATTTGATTTATTTTTCATCACTAACTGCTGTTTTGCTCCTATCAAATAAAGATAAACAGAAGCTATCACTGGTGCTGTTGATTGGGATTTCTATTTGAAAATGAAATGTTGGTCATATGTTCTGCCCTGTTATATTTTACTATGAAAAAGGAAATCCATTTTTTCTATAATAAGGCAGGAACATACATGACAAAAATGTAAATAACACAAAAATATTTTAACCTATGCTAGCATATTGTGTGTGTCTGAATACTTCGCTATTGTCACTGAATAATCTATGAATAATCATTAAGATTATTCTACGTTGGTGCATAAAATAAAATGTGTTTCATTATTTTATTTTAATGATGACATATCACTTCATCTGATTGTAACACATAAAGGGCACGTTTAATAACATAACCCTAGGGGGAAAAACAACCTAACAGAAGTTACAGCGTGTTTCTGATGAGCATGGTGCTGTTATTTTAACCTGATCCAAACAGACAGATTCTGCAACCAGCTGAAAAGTGCAGTTTGTTTCATACTAAAACTCATAAATTAAGAAGTTTCATTCCTTTTACTGTGAATAGTTTACAGACAGGTGTCACTAGGAATCAGAGTTTTAGAGCTCAGAGTAACTTTAGAAATCATTTTAAATGGTCTTAGGATCTGTGTGTACATAAGTTGATTTCATGAATTTTGTTTTGGGTATCAGGAACACTCAACATAATTATCTTACTGCTTACAATAATCCTAGAGATATGTGTTATTAAATTAAATTTATAAGTGGGAAACAGAAGTGTGAACTCTGATTCCAAATCCTATGTTCATAATCAGGGCACATCATTTTATCAGTTCCAAAAATGGTCTCAGGGCCTACTTCCTGAGCCTCAGTCTTCAATGTGGGGCTACTGATGGGTTCCTCCAAGCTCTTTTAATAAACACATATATTCATTAGATAACCTATGCCTGGAGTAATCATCACCACTACTCACTGATATACCATATACACTTTTGAAAATACTAAGTTGTCAGTACCTTCAAGAGCTCCAGCCCTTCTGTAAGAAATACTGGTTGTGTCCACGAAATTCATATGTTCATCCCCACTACTGAGGCTTCCAAATGTGACTGTATTTGGAAATAAAGTCTTTAAAAAGATGATTTAGTTAAAATGAAGCCATTGGAGTGGTACCTTAATCCAAAATAATCTGTGTGTTTATAAAAGGCAGAGATTATCGTGGAAGTTTCCCTACCAAGGACAGACCACGTAAGGACATAACAAGAAGCCAAGCCTATTTATAAGCCAACGAAAGAAGTCTCCAAAGAAACCAGACCTGTCAACATCTTGATCTTGGATATGAGCCTCCAGATTGGAAAAAAATAAAAAGTCTGCTGTTCAAACCGCACTGTAGTATTTTGCATGGTAACCCTGGAAGAAGAATGTACTGATCCTTCTCGTAATCTTGAAACCAAAGTCTGGAACACACCAGGTGCTTCCCTAAGGGAATCTTTCTGGTTGATTACTATAGTTACTCCAGGTAGCTGTGGACTTTTGTTTGCTTGTTTCCAGCAATGCTGAAATATATTCTCATGTAACTATGTTGATAAGTTCATCTCACAATATTTTGATATAAATTTCTAGAAATGAAACTTCTGGGTGGATTAATTTGGTGACTAACTATATGTACTTTAACATTCTTCAGAAAATACATTCAATTTACATTTTTATCTTGGCAGAGCTGCCTTTGTGTAAGACAGTACTCTGTGTGTGTGTGTGTGTGTGTGTGTGTGTGTGTGCTCATTTTAAGTACTTTTTAGCTTCAGTAGCTACCTTGCCAATGAGAGGAAGAAAGAGTCAAAGTAGGAAATATTTTAAATGCATTTGGAAAAAAATTGAAATTTTCTATCATCTGCTAAGTGAAGCCCATAGCCACAACTGCAGACATATCTACACTGTTCTAACAATAGCTTTGGGCAGGAGCAAGACCAGAAAGCATGATCAACTATTGCATCTGAAAATGATGCCTTTCCTCTTGGGCATCTTTTGCCCATGAAACTTATCCATGATGACAGCTTACATTATGTTCACTCCTTCAGGAATAATTACTATGCCTCCACGTGGAAGTTTTCTCATTCTAGAGAAGCAGAATCATCCATCATATCAACGTGATACAGTTTTGCCAGATGCCAGATAAATTAGCAAATGGTATTCAACGTATACATGCATCAATTCTGACTAGTGCTTACATGCTGTAAAGAAAATCCTTTGGAAAATATTGGTGAACACCAAAGATGTTTTAAAAATTATCCACACAGATATATGACTGTCTTAGTCCCTTAAAAAAATTAAAATAAACTAGCTTCCCTCAAAAGCTAGTTTATATTAGATATAAATTGAAAAAGATCAGAGGCAGAAACCTCCCATTTGAGGAGAATACAGTGAAAAGACACCTATTTCTGAGGCTCCACTTCAAAATTTTGGATTCTATAAGTCTGACACAGACTTGGCACAGGCTCATGATTCAGTATTCCTGGTGAGGTTTGGGTAATGTTGATGGATGCTCTTGCTCTACAAAGTATACTTTGAGGATCTCAGCTTTGACAAGTATTCTACCTCATTTAGCACATACATCAGGGAGCTTTTCATAAATGTAGAGAGGGATCCATGGGTCATGGTTGAAGCTCAAAATTCTTGTCGTCGACCAGCTATTGATTGATACTGATGTAGCCTCTCTGTGGACCATATTCTGAATATCAAATGTGCATGGATGCAGAGTATATTTTAACTGGTGACAATTTGAGGACTGCTTAATTAAAAGATAGAGGTAATTAAACTTTTTGTTTATTTATATTTTTATTTTTTGGCAATGCCAGCGATCAAATCCAGATTCCCATGGATGCTCAAATCGCCTAGTCTATACTTGTCTTTCTAATAAAATCTGGTTCATGGTCCTCTTAGGCAGGAGACTTAATTAATTAGCCTCATATTTTCTACTACATAATTTGCTGAGGCCTAACTTAAGAAAAAGAAACTGGTAACAGAACTTTTTGGTCATTGAGACCATATATGTGTTAATATTGGTTAATATTTAGTAAGTTACCTCTGATGCAAAGTCCAGGACAAGTTTACAAATTCCTTTTCCATTGCTTACAAAAGGAGGAAATTGGTGCGTGATTCTAAAGACTGCTTAAAGAGGGAAGAGATTCAGTAAATGAGTTCTGACCCAGCTGAGGCTGGAGGTGGAAAGTGGGGCAGGTACTGTGCCTGACTCCTATAGTTCAGACCCTTGGATTAAAAACGCTAAGCTTCTCGGTTTCATGAGGCAAAGTTTGAAGGGAGGACATGATACCTTCAGTCCTTCAGTTTAGATTCCAGAATCCAGTCTTCTGTTCTACTTCACATAGCAGTTTATACCTATTTAAACTGGGGTCTTTGGGTTCCAAAGAATTGAATCAAAGTATCGTAGAATCAAAGTGAAAAAGAAACTTAGGAGTTATCCAAGAACCCCTGAAACTGGGACTCAACCTAATCAAACTCACAATAGAGTCATACTTTTTTCTAGATAAAAAAAATTTCTCTATTTCTAGGATAAAATTTGCTAGATATGAGAATACTCACATTCTAGGTACAAAGACCTCATGAATGGTGTTAAGACACTTTGAAGCTGAATGAGAAGATTGGAGTAACTTGAATCTGTTTAAGTTAGAAGAGATGAGAACTTTTGTGAGGCATGTCACCCAACTATGGAAGAATTTGCAACTATTTGTTAGGATATAAAAATCCTAACTATTATTCTCAGATTTTATGAGCTCTCTTTAGATGCGAGCATTGTGTCTATTGCTCCCAGCTCTCTTCTACTGTATGCCACAATTTGGGGGTTGAAAATTTTAAACATAACTATGAATTCATCTCACCAAAGGCAGTAATTCAGTCCCTGAAGAGAAGCAGTGTCATCATGCACTCTGCCCACTCATCCCTTATGGCTCTGGGCTCAATGTCGATAGGTTCACTGTCTTTGGGGATTCTCAAACTATAGAGTCAAACACTTAGCTCTCCTTCTGAGCCCTACACCACAGATGAGGCACAATTTTGTGCCTTCAGAAGAAAGGCTAGTTTGTAGCGTTGCAAAGAATGAAATAAGTTTTGTTTTAAAGATACAAACATACCGTTGTATCTTGGCAAACCACTATTGGTAAACCACCTAAACCCTTTCAGTTTCAAAGAGACCATCAAGGCTTAAAAGACCCATGTCTTCCATTCCCCAAGCTCAGAATCCCAGAGATATTTCTGAAGCTGTTTAAGTAGATATGAACACATGTAGGCCTGACATTTTCCTGTGTGTTCAAAGAAGAATTTAAGTACTCTACTCATTTATTGATGGATTATTTACTTAGTAATGGTTTATTAAACATCTGCTATGCTTCTATCATCATAATGCTAACTTCAAGAGTCACAAAAATGAATGAAGCAAAGTTCTTGTGACAGAGCTGTCACTGTGACAGCTGTCTTGTGACAGAGACAAGCATTCATTTTCCATTCATTCATTACAAGGATATGAATTGAATTGTTATGTTCTAGCCACTGTTCTAAACATTGAGAAGAAGGCATGTTAATGGCAATGAGTGAAGGCAGTGGTGAAATTGGAAAGGGGAGACAGACATGAAAAAGAAGTGAACAAACAAACCAGAGAGCACTAGTAGAAAATGCTCTTAAAAGGAGAGTAATGGAACGGGAGGGCAGAGGTGTGTCTTACCAAGTGAGAGGTGACAAGATGAGACTGAATGATAAGGATTAGGTCAGCTGGTGATATGGAAGACAATCATCTCAGGCAGAAAGAATTAGTGGTGATAAACTTCTAAGTCCAAAAGAAACACCATGTATTCCAGGGAGAGGTCAAGTGGCTGGAGATTGACAAGGAGAACTGATAAGCAATGGCGATAAGAGATTTGCTCAGGGAATGGAACTTCACATACAAGTTTGTGCAAAGGTAAGGCGGGACAGTGAGACTTCTTGGAGAAGCTTTTGCAAAATCTGAGAGCAGGAACCTGCAATCTTTCATCCAGGGTGTTGTTAAGATTCATCTTAAGACTGGAGGAAATGAACTGAACTGGGGAGGGGTGGTAGTGCTAGAAGGTTCTGTGTCATTTTATCCATTCTCATAGATGAAAGTATTCCAAAATAATTTTATACTCGGAGAAACAACTTCTAATAATTTTACACAATTCACTATAGTTTGCCAGTCTTTTTCTGAGTGATCATAAATCCAAACTTAGTAAAGTCTGCATTAATAAAGTTTCATGTAGTCATGTTCTTTTGTTAAGGAAATTGAGATTCATGCCAAAAGCTCTTTCCTTATCATGACCATCTTTTCTTCTCTATGTCAGTCATGTTAAACATTTTGATTTATGTGTGCTGTACACTCTTTTTTAATGAAAATGTTTAGGAATAAACATTATTTCTAAAATAATAAAACTTCATTATCTGGACTAATTCTTCCTGGTATGATAAGGGGTACTATAGAAATGTCATCTACTTTGTAGGTGGAAATAATTTGGCAAAGCCAACACTTAAAAATAAAAAGATTAATATATTATGGGTCTTAAAATCAGAATATGTGTGTGTGTGTGTGTGTGTGTGTGTGTGTGTGTGTAAAGGAAAGAGAAAGAGGTGTTAAAAGAGAGACAGATAATGGTAGAAAGCGTGGGGAGATATTGTATCATGGAGACATTTGTTGCACTTTAAGGGCACAAATGGTCCAGTGGGCCTGTTGTTCATCTCATGGATCTTGCTGTTTGGGGTTTTAGATCCTCTGCACGTCTGGAGATTTGTGCGTAAAATCTGAATGTAAAGGAGTACATTTACTATCACTTAAGCTAAATAAAATGTGAAACATCCAAAATTCTTTTTCATATTCTAAGAAAAACATAATTCTAGATTTTAAAGTCCTGCTTGAATGAGCATTTGACATTATAAATGAACCTCATAATGAAGCTAGTGTCGTCTGCTACAGGCTCTGACCAACACAGGTGAGTGCATTATGACACAGGTTTTTGTACTTACTTAAAATGCATTAAGCTACACTTCTTTGCATGCCTAGGCAGTGCTCTCCCTCCACCCTCTTCCCCCCAACAAAAACCTTATTTTTAAGTAAAAGGATTTCTAAGCTCAGTATTTTCAAGAGTTGCAGTAGTGTTTATGCTCTTTAAAAAAATAAGTTGCATCCTATGCGTAAGCAAAGGTGAAAGAGTATGTACTGTTTTCTCTCATGTTTTATCTTTCAATAGAAAGATTATAATAGCACATTAACTTGAACTCAGATAGCATTTTTCGCCGATATTTTGGAAACCATGTTGCTTGTTCTATCTTTTCTATACACATTTGAATCACTTTTAACATTCCAAAGTCACTCTTTCCCAGAGGCTCACCTAATGCAGAATGGAGCATTTTCCTGTTAACCCTGCTTAGTGGTGCTATTGTTCAGAGCAATTTGTCCAAGGTTGCACCTGAATTAATGTAGTGAGCAGTTTGTATATTACATACTTTTTTAAAATTCAAGACATAATGCAACCTTTTCAGTTATCAGGGCCAGCATTAAAATATAAGTGGAATAAATGATGTGACATATGATTGGGGGGAATGCTGAGAGACCCTGTTTTCCATTCACCATCCCCTTTCTTCCTCCTTGGAGCCTAAAATTTCTCCATTAGAAAGGCTTTGTGACTAGAAATATGTGAACAGAATGCAAATACCTGAATAAGAGAGTAAATGCAAAGCAACGATTCATTTATGACTCTTCTGGGAGATGCGCTTACATTACCTAGCAAGAACTTGGGGGTGGGGATAACATTGCCAAGTATTTACGAAAATAGTGGAGGAGGGAAATTCCTGGTTTCCATGCCCCACTTAACTTATTCAGAGTATGTATGAAGGGCTGTGGAGCTTTAAATGGAAACAGGGATTGTTTAAGTCCTGGCTAGCTCCATCAGAAGAGTCTGAGACTCTTACATAAGTGAGGGAGAAGGGCTTTTGATCTACCTGGCTGGCTTGATTCTTTCTGATGCTTTCTACGGCGCTGGCCCTTTGTTCCATTTCTCAGAATGTCCTTTCTGACCATGTCTGAGTCTCTTAACTCCTTCCTATCTTCAAGCCTCAGCTCAAATGCTCCCTATTTCCAGCCTCATCTTCTGACTTTGATTCCTTGCCTGTCCTCTTGGATTAGCTAAGTGCTTCCTGTCTCCTTCCAGGGCGCCCTGTGCTCTGTTGCTGTGGTGGTTAGCTTCTCCTACAATGATGTCTCTTGCCAGTGTATAAACTCCTCAATAGCTAGACCCAAGAGTGCTTTATTCTTCTTAAGATTTGGCATGCATTTTAAGCACATGTACAGCATGTGTGTTGTATTGCTGTTCTTGTGCTTCACTGTTTGCCTCCTATATATGAAGTTAAGCATTCCTGGATCGCTTCTACTTAAGTATCTGTAACAATTTATTTTCTAGACAGCACTATTTTTTTTTTAAATCTCTAAACAATATATGGAGACCCCCTTTCTCCACTAGCTGAATAAATGACCGCTTTTCTCCACTTGCTGAATAAAAGTTAGTATTTTCCAGGATTCTAGTTTGGCTTGCTTTTCTTCCCCCTTGGCATCTGCTCTCCCTGGTTAATTTCCCTCATATATACAGCATCAACTACCAACAATGCTGAACAACTCCCTAATATTTCAGTTCCTAAGTGCCTCACTGGAAATTCATGACTGCTTTTTCCTCTCACCCCACCGCACCTATCACACCACAGCTGACTGGCTGATAGAAGCTGAAACTGAGGGATTTCCTTCTTCTTTCTATCTCTCCTAAAGGAGAGAACCAGATTGGGAGCAGCCAGGTGTGCAGTTCCTGATGGGAGGGATAGGGACAGGAGTGTTGTGCTGCATCACCACCCTCCTGAGAGGACATGTGCCTGTGGGGAGGCCTTTCTTTCAGTAATGTGTCCTCTCCCTCAGGAGCCACTGGAGGCTCCCAGACATCCAGCCCCATGTCTCCTCTTCTTTCTTTTCGACTCCTTTCCTGTGCTTCCTCTTCTTCTTCCTCTTCCTCTCCCCTTCCCACCACATCAGTGGGGCCATTCCTATATATGGGGGAAAGCATTATATTTTGGGGTAGACTATACAGAGACAGGCTCTGTCATTCCACTTATCTCCCAGATTCTGACAGATATGAGGACAAGCTGACAGAGCATCTGTCAATCCATTGCTAGCCAGGTTTGATTTGGCAGATCTGGCTGGCTAGGCTAGTGTCCCCTTCTTCCCTCACTGCTTGGTGAACATCCCTTTTGGAGCTCCATACTCAACTGGAGAGAATGTCCTTGCAGTGGAGGACAACCATTCTGCAGTCAAGGCTATAGGGGTAGCTACCATTTCTGCTTGGACCTCCAAATAGGCTCACAAGATTTTGAAGGCTAAATTTGCTTAGTAAAAGAAACTTCTTTCAAAAACAGACATTTTGTAAGATCTCTCTACTAGTCTTTGGCTCAAAATCATCATGTAAAAGTGGAAGGGGTCATTTTTACTTTGCTTTGATCTCTGTGTATATATTTTACTTTAGGAACTATGTCTGGAGATAAATATATAAAACAGGTATTCAATTAATTGTTACTAGTTGGTCAATATAATCTTCAAGTAAAATTTTAGCTTAATTAATTTTCTCTCTTATTTGTCTGTACATGTTTGTGTGTATGTCTATGTATGTGTGCTTGTGTGTGTATATATATGTATGGGTGTGTGGAAGCCGGAGCGTGTAGAAGCCAGAGGTTGACACTGAATGTCTTCCTTAGTTTCTCTCCACCTTAATTTTTTGTTTTGCTTTTTTGTGTTTTATTTTTTTTTTTTTTTTTTTTTTTTTTTTTTTTTTTTTTTTTTGTTGTTGTTTTGTTTTTGCATGAGACAGGGTCTCTCTGTACCCTAGTCATCCTGGAATTCTCTATGTGGACAAAGCTGGCCTCAATCTCATGGAGATCTGCCTGTCTCTGCTTC
The DNA here is from genome assembly GCF_000622305.1 of Nannospalax galili. Lineage (NCBI taxonomy): Eukaryota > Metazoa > Chordata > Mammalia > Rodentia > Spalacidae > Nannospalax > Nannospalax galili. The sequence continues at coordinate 1,725,225 of NW_008344412.1, read as the reverse complement.
CCGAGTGCTAGGCTTAAAGGCGTGTGTCCCACCTCACCCCACCATGCCTGACTCCACCTCACTTTTTGAGACAGGCTCTCTCACTGAACCAGGCCTTACTGTTTGACTAACCTGTTTGTCTAGTGAGCCATGGGGACTCTCTGGCTTTGCCTGTACACCTCTGGGTTAACAGACATGAGCCACCTCATTTGCAGTTGTCTTTTTTACGGGAGATTGAACTAACATCCTCATGCTTGTTCAGCAAGCACTTTACTTGACTAAGCTATGTCATAAGTCCCACTTTTTATTTTTAGTTGACACATAGTGATTGTACATGTTTCATGGGATGCATTGTGATATTCCAATGTGTGTATATCAGGTCTAATGATAAGACCAAGGTAATCGACACATCCATCATCTCAAACATTCTTTTCATAGGAAATATTTAAAACTGTACTACCTTTTTGCAATATAAAGTAGTTTTTGTTAACCATAGTTTTCCTACTATATTAGCTCATTTTCATAACAAAATATTTGACAGGTGCAACTTACAGAAGACAGGACTTATTTTGGCTCTTGGCTTCAGAGGGTACATCCATCAAACAGGGAAGATAGCAGGAGTATATTATTGGGGCTCTTCTCACATCATGACCAGAAAGAAGAGAAAGCTTAGACCAGAAGAGGACCTGGCTATAACCCACAAGGCCAGCCTCAAGACACCTATTCTTCTAGCTAGACCCTGCCTCCTGTAGGTTCCACAACCCCTCAAAACAGTATCACCAGCTGGTGTTAAGTGTTCATATTCAAGGGCCTATGCAGTAACATTTCACATTTAACATAAAACCTATTAGAAGTTGTATCCAACTATACTCTAATAGAAGTTAATTATCCTCTTTCTACACGCCCATGCCCTTACCAGCATCTGTTAGCTATTTGTGATTACAGTTAATTTTGATCATAAACGTGATGGGATTTACAATCACCATGGAAACCAACCTCTGGGCATACCTGTGAAGGAGTTTCTAGATTAGGTTAATTGAATTGGGAATCTTCCCTGGGCTCTGGTCCCAGACTCAATAAAAATGGAGAAATCAAACTGAGCGTCAGAATTCATCTCTGCTTCCTGACTGTGGCTGCAACATGACCAGCTGCCTCAAGTGCACAGCTTCCCTGCCCAGACAGACTGTGAGCCGTAGTAAAGTCTTCTTTTCTTAGGTTGTCTTTGTCAGGTATTTTGTTCCATCGAAAAGGACTGTAACCAACACACTCTTCTACTCTCTCCTTCATTAAATGAACTTTTTCCCTCTATTTTGCTTTAATATATTTTCTCCCGAAGAACACTATTTCATCAAAAAATAATTCAGCCTGAGGAAAGAGTTGAATCTGGCAGCTCACTCCCCATTTGCTGGCAGAAATTGAGAACACAACGCCAGGCCTGATTTGAAGTTTTCAGCTTTTTGTCAGTATGAGTCATGACCTTATGACCTCTACCTAGAAGAATTGACAGGTTTCCCTGAAATTCTTATTTTTAAACTAAAATCTCTTATGGAACTTCACAGAGCCTCTTGGTAGAACATTATTTCCGAGGTAAATTCTCAGACCTGACAACTGTTTCCTTAGATGAAGTAGAAATTCCATGGGCCTCCTGCTAAAAACAAAAAAGAGTCCTTTAGATTATAAGGATTGACTGATGGGTGTTTTCAGAAATTTCCACTTTTGTAAGACTTTCCAGAGACCCTCAACTTTGAGGGGATAATATAAAACTGTGGAGGTTTCTTCTTAGGTGAATCTTAATGATTTCAGATTTTTTTCTTCAAATAATTCATTATAGATAACAAGTTATGTCCCATCTGTATCAAACTGAACTCTGGAGACAAGAAAAAATTCAGTTAGGAATTCCTAAAAGGTTGTCAGGTGTGTTCTACATCTTCAAGGATAGGAGGACCCAAGAAAAAGCATGTAAGCCTAATAGTTCTCACTCTGTGAGTCTTCAGAACGTGCAACATCACACAATGGAAGGTTTCAGAACAGTTAACAGGGAACTGCCAAATGGGACAGAGCAAATGAAATCTTACAGGATGGACACTGAACAGACCCAGACAAAAGGAATACACACTACAATTCAATTTACGTGAAGTTAAAAAATCATCAAAGATAATTTATGGTGAGTCACGGTTGCATTGGAAGGACATTAGTAGTGGGAAGGGGACATTAAAGAGCCCACTACAGTGCTGAGAATGTCCCATGCCTGTTCAACATGATGGTTGCAAGAGATGTGCAATGTAAGAGACATTCACTGAGCTGTAGGTCTCAGGTCTTTGTGTTTAGCTGGTCATATGTTCTGTGCATTCTGATTAGAATGATGGAATGATGTTGAGTGCAGGTTGGTGTTCTGGTCTCAATTCTATGTTCATGAGACAGCTTTGCTGCGTGGAACTGCTTGCCTTCCCTATTATTTGTAAGCCCCTTGCCAACGAGGCTCTGTCTTACGCATCTGTACTTCTCCATAGCCTAGCCCAATTCTTTCTATAGAAAAGCAAATCAACAAATGCCTTTATTCCAAAGGCCATTTAGGCTCCCAACTGTACATGTTATCCACCTTTCCTAAAACTTAGAATGTGAAATTAATCAATAGGAGGAAACATAAATAACTTTCACCACTTGCCAAGATTTCAAATAGAAGAAATATAACAAATTCTCCCACCTAGCCTGACTCAAGTTTAAACCAAAGTTCTAAAGATTTAAGAGCCCAATACTCAAGTGCAAGCGTGTTAAATCTTCATTCTCAAGCCCCAGGATCAAAGATTCTTCTTCTTTAAGTCTGGGAAGGATTCCAGATCTGCGTTATTGCAAGCATCGTCACAAAGAGCAACTTTATAACTTCAATAAATAAGTGAGAATATGGGATGTATGCCTTTTGTGCTTCATTTATTTCATTTAATATTTGTCCTAGTGAACATTAATTGCCAACTTGACATAACCTAGAATCATCTGAAAAGAGTCTCAGTTGAGTAATTGTCTTTTTCAGATGAGCCTATGGATAGGACTGTGAAGAATTTCTGCTTGCCTTAGTTGATATAGGAGGGCCCAGAGCACAAGGGCAGCAGCATTTCCTGGGCAAGTGGTTCTGGGTTTTATAATAAAATTTGCTAAGCATCAGCCTAGAGTGAGTCACCAAGCATCATCCTCCATGGTTTCTGCTGTACTTCCTTGGCTGTGAGTGATTGCCTTGGTTAGAGGTAATGCTCCATGGAATATAATAGCAAGAACTTGGGTTCCTGCCCTGACTTCCCTCAAGGTTGGACTGTGACCTGCAAGTGTAAAGTGAAATAAACCCTTTCTTCCCCTAAGTTGCTTTTGGTCATAGTGTTCTATTACAGAAACAGCAAAGAAGCTAGAGCAACATAATATCCCCAGTCTCTCCAATGGTGTTGCAAGTGACAGAATTCCATTATTTCTCATAGCTAAATAACATTCTGTGTGTGTGTGTGTGTGTGTGTATGTGTGTGTGTGTGTGTGTGTGTGTGTTTAAATGAGATAATGTCCCACATAGGCTTTAAGTGTTTGAACATTTTGTCCCTAGTTGATAGGCCCTGTTTGGGGAGGTTTTAGGAGGTGCAGCCTTGCTGGAGGCAGCATGTCACTGGGGTTGGGCTTTTAGGGTTCTTAAGCCTTGCTGGATTTCCCAGTCACCCTCTGCTTTCTGTGCCTGCTTGAAGATGTGACCGCTCAGCATTCTGTTCCAGCTACGTTTGCTGCCATGCCTCCCCTGCCGTTATGGACTCTTGCCCCTGGAACCCAAAGCTCAAACTCTTCCTTCTGTAATTTGCCTTGGACAAGCTGTTTTATTACAGCAACAGAAAAGTAACTAATACACACACACACACACACACACACACACATTATATACACATATAGCTCACATTTTTAAATTTATTCATTGATCAACAGGTTCCTACATTGATTCCATCTATTGGCTTATTCAATATAATTTTACCACCACCATCTCTTTCTTTATACCAACAGCCATGTGCTGTTGTGATTCCACATCCATATATCCATATAGCTTCAAGAGTCTTCCTGCGATAGACTACAAAATGACTGTGGCTTGTTTTAGCTTTGCATCAAGAAACGTAGTCTATTTCTGTATTCTTTTTATCTGGGCTGACCTTGGAACTTGTTTGGCTTACATAATGATGCTGATATGACAACATGTGTCTTGTGAGGCAGCCCCAAGTGGCCTTATACATTTCTTGCTGGACACTTATAGCCCTACCTTTACCATATTAATAATTACTGGCCAGCCTACCAGAGGGTAAGAAACCACAGGTACTAATTTTCTTTCCGTTGAAGTGATAAACACCATGACCAAAAGCAACTTGGAGGAAGAAAGGGTTTATTTGGTTAAGGTTCCAAAGGGAGAGTCCATAATGGCAGAGGAGGTATGGCAGCAGGCAGACGGAAAAGGAAGTCAGGAGATTACATTTTCAACAGCTAACATGAAGCACAGAGAGCAAACTGGAACTGGAGCAAGGTAATAAACTCACAAAGCCCACCCTCAGTGACGCACTTCTTCCTAAAAAGTTATCTAACCCCTCCAAACACCACCAACAACAGGGGACCAAGTGTTCAAATACATGCTCCAAAGGAAGACACTTGTCATTCAAACCACCATACACAGGGATCACTAAGGTGTTGTCTCAACTTAGTCAGCTTAGGTAGACAGCTAGATGACTGAAGATACATGAACCAGAAAGTTGAGGTCAGATTAAACTGGACCTGGTCAACAGAATCCCAGCAAAGAAAAAACACATGATGGCCCACAGAATCCTAAGTTAAATTAGAGTTTCTTAACTTTGGTAAGGCTGATATTTGGACAAGGTGATTCTTGGGACACTGTCCTGGGCACTGTGGGATATTCAGCAGCATCTCTGGCCTTAACCAGTAGATGCTATAATGCATCTTCATCTAAAAATGTCTTCAGATATTTCCAAATGTTACCCTTGCCTCTGCTGGTTGAAAAGCAAGGACTTCAATAAATTTAGATACTTTAAATTTGAAAGCATTGCTATGCACAATAAAAGCTAATTAATTCAGTTCCTTTTTTCTAGTTCAATTTCTGTTGTCTTAGGTTTTATAACCTTTTTGAACTAAATTGCTGCCAATTGCTTAGCTAAGTTTCCTACTTCCTGTGGGTTCGTCCTTTAACCCAGCCCTCACACTTCCATCAGTGGCTAAAGAAATAAACACAACAACACAACTTGATCATATCATATTATGTTAAATACACATTAGTGGCGTCTCACTGCTTTCTTGGCAAAATCCCAGACTGCTGGCCTAAAAGGTTTTGCATTATCTAGCTTCCACCACAAGCCTTACAAGGAAGTTTGTGTGTGTTTCTACAGAACATTTGTCAAATTTAAATTTTCTTAGGAATAGGTTCCATTAAAGTGTAATACCTGTTTTCTTGACTGTTAAATATACTGGTTTGCCTTGATTGTTTTTGAGAAATAGCTGCTTCTTTACTGTGTGCGAGATTAACAGGTCTATTAATAAAACTATCTTGATCTTTGCTAGCTAAATGATGGAAGCTTGATTAAAACTCAGCTAATCAGCATCTTCCCCAAGAAGCTTGTTCTTGAACAGAATGATGCAAACCCTTAAAAACTCGAGTCCAGACTTGGCAGACAAAAG